>NC_133622.1:144987467-145301426 GCF_048593235.1 Sminthopsis crassicaudata
ATTAAATGTGAAACTTCTTATAATACAGAGTACCACAGTCATTGTCTATTTTGTCCCATTTCACAGTTGAAGATATTGAAACCTACATGAGTTAATAATTTGCCCAGGGTCACCTGAATAGTGAGTGTCCAAAGTAGAATTTGAACTCAGGTCTTCCTAACTTGGAGCTCAGTGCTCTCTGTTCATTGTACTAGTAACTGTCTCTAATAGAACACTTATAAATGTTAGCCATAGATATTTTTCCTTCTTTGTTTTAAAGGGAAAATCCTATGACAATGAAGTGATATATTCAGACAAATAAATCTATGACAATAAGAAATATACTAAAGGAGTTTAAAGTCTGCATAAAACATACTCACAAATTCATGATGGCTTTCAGATCATTCCATTTGTTTTGGATGCCATAGTACTTTGTCATGCCCAAGGGGAACTTAAGCAGAAACCTCTTGAAATCTCTCTCATCTGCAGCATCCTTAAGTGTTATGATTTTTTAAATGAACATAATTCATTGAATATTGATGTCAGGGACTTCCGGCCAAGATGGCGGCATGGAGGCAGACAGCTGCTTGAGCTCCTCGTTTTCTCTCAGAACTTACTTCATGACAAGCCTCAGACTTAATGCTTGACCCAGAAAGAAATCCACAAATAATCACCAAGAGAAGACATCCTTGAAAGTCGCCAGAAAAGGTCTGTGTTTGCTCGGGGGAGGGTCAATCGGACTGGGCGCAGACTGAGGGCAGACAGCCAGAGCAAGACAGGCAGCTCACACAGCTCAGACCAGAGGGGGAGGGGTGTGATCTCTGCCCTTTCTGTGAAAGGGCTTTTGCCCCAGTGTGGATGCTCCGTCTTGGCAGCAAGCTAGGATCAGCTGAGAGGGTGTAAACACCAGAGGTGAAGATTAAAACCTCTGAAAGCCAGCATCTCTCAGAACCCGGCCACCCCCAACCCCCACCTGGACTGACTCGGTGCGTTCTCAGAGCCTCTGAGTGCAGACTCAGTACAGTCATTGCTGTTCTGTTAGTGGCTCTCTGCTGCCCTACCCCCAGTCTGTAGAGGAAGCCCATTAATACCATCCAGCCCCATCCCCCACAAAACAGACCAATTGTTTCTCTTGTCAGTTTGTTTTCTTCGATTCCTACTCTGACAAAATGAACAAAAGATTCAAAAGGGCTCTAACCATTGACAGCTTCTGTGTGGAGAGGGAGCAGACTTCAAACACTGAGGAGACTAAAAACAGACTGTCCCCAGATGAATCCCCTAAGAGGGATATGAGCTGCTCCTCAATACAAAAGAACCTCATAGAGGAAATCAAAAAGGCTCTCACAAGAGAGCTGGAAGAGAAATGGGAAAAGGAAAGGGAAGCTTGGCAAGAGAGCCTGGAGAAGTCATCCCATGCATTCAAAGACAGAGTGGATAAAGAAATCAAATCATTGAGAAACAAGATTAGTGAGCTGGAAAAGGTAAACAACTCCAAGGAAAACAGGATTAGTGAGCTGGAAAAAGAAATCAGCTCTCTAAAAAATAAAATGGATAAAATGGAAAAAAATTCCATAGAAGATAAAAACTCAATTGGACAATTACAAAGAGATATAAAAAAAGTGAGTGAAGAAAATACATCATTAAAAATTAGACTGGAACAAGTAGAAATGAATGACTCAAGGAGAAACCAAGAGGTAGTCAAGCAAAACCAGAGAAATGAAACAATTGAAAAGAATGTCAAGTACCTTACTAGAAAGACAACAGACCTGGAAAACAGATCCAGGAGACACAATTTGAGAATAATCGGACTCCCTGAAAAATGGGAGGAAAAAAAGAACTTGGACACCATTTTCGAGGAAATTATCAAAGAGAACTGCTCAGACATTCTGGAAACAGAGGGTAAAATAGACATTGAAAAAATTCATCAATCACCTACTGAAAGGGACCCTAAAATCAAAACACCAAGAAATAGTGGCCAAGTTCAAGAACCATCAGACAAAGGAAAAGATATTGGAAGCTGCTAGAAAAAATCAATTCAGATATGGAGGATCCACAATAAGGATAACCCAGGATCTAGCAGCAACCACATTAAAAGAACGAAGGGCCTGCAACATGATATTCTGAAAGGCTAAGGAACTTGGTATGCAGCCAAGAATAATTTACCCAGCAAGAATGAGCATCGTTTTCCAGGGAAGAAGATGGACATTTAACGAAATAAATGAATTCCATCTATTTTTGATGAAAAAACCAGACCTACATAAAAGGTTTGATCTTCAAATACAGACCTCAAGAGTTTTCTAAAAAGATAAAAAGAAATCTTGAGAACTATACTTCTGCCAAAAAAAATATGTAAAGAACATATGTACAATTTGTCTTAGAAACTAGAGGTGGAAAGGAAATTATATCATAAAAAAGTGTAAAGTGGTGGTACTACATCTCATGAAGAGGCAAAGGTAACCTATTATATCTGAGAGAAAGAAAGGAGGGGGATGAACATAGTGTGTATCAATAGACATACTCGATTTATGGTGAAACTTCTTCCACTTCATTGAAAAGTGAAAGGGAAGGAGTAAGCTAAGGGGAAGGCAATACAGAAATTTTGAGGAAAAGGGGTAAAATAAGGGGAGCATCTTTAAGGTGGGGGAGGGATGCTAAAAAGGGAGGGCTGTGAAAAGCAAGTGGTGTTCACCAGTTTAATACTGGGTAGGGGGGTAAGAGGGAAGGAAAGGGGAAAAGCATAAGCAGGGGTTAATAGGATGGCAAGCAATATAGAATTAGTCCTTCTAAACATAAATGTGAATGGGGCAAACTGCCTCATAAAGAGGAAGCAGTTACCAGACTGGATTAAAAGTCAGAATCCTACTATATGTTGTTTACAGGAAACACACCTAAAACAGGGTGAGACATTCAAACTAAAAGTAAAAGGGTGGAGCAGAATCTATTATGCTTCAGGCAAAACCAAAAAAAGCAGGAGTAGCCATCCTCATCTCAGATCAAGCAAAAACAAAAATTGATCTAATTAAAAGAGATAAGGAAGGGCATTATATCCTGCTAAAGGGCAGCATCAATAATGAAGCAGTATCAATATTAAACATATATGCACCAAGTGGTGCAGCATCTAAATTCTTAAAAGAGAAATTAAGAGAGCTGCAAGAGGAAATAGATAGCAAAATTATAATAGTGGGAGATCTCAACCTTGCACTCTCAGAATTAGATAAATCAAACCACAAAATAAATAAGAAAGAAGTCAAAGAAGTAAATAGAATACTAGAAAAGTTTGATATGATAGATCTTTGGCGAAAGCTAAATGGAGACAGAAAGGAATATACTTTCTTCTCAGCAGTTCATGGAACCTATACAAAAATTGATCATATACTAGGGCATAAAAACCTCAAAATCAAATGCAGTAAGGCAGAAATAGTAAATGCATCCTTTTCAGATCATAATGCAATTAAAATTACATTTAATAAAAAGCCAGGGGAAAATAGACCAAAAAATAATTGGAAACTAAATAATCTTATACTAAAGAATGATTGAGTAAAACAGCAAATCATAGACAGAATTAATAACTTCACCCAAGGAAATGACAATAATGAGACATCATACCAAAATGTGTGGGATACAGCCAAAGCAGTAATAAGGGGAAATTTTATATCTCTACAGGCCTACTTGCATAAAATAGAGAAAGAGAGGGCCAACGAATTGGGCTTACAACTAAAATTGCTAGAAAAGGAACAAATTAAAAACCCCCAGACAAACACAAAACTTGATATTCAAAAAATAAAAGGTGAGATTAATAAAATTTAAAGATAAAAACTATTGAATTAATTAATAAAACAAAGAGTTGGTTCTATGAAAAAACCAACAAAATAGACAAACCCTTAGTAAACCTGATTAAAAAAAGGAAAGAGAAAAAGCAAAGTGTTAGTCTTGAAAATGAAAAGGGTGAACTCACCACTAATGAAGAGGAAATTAGAACAATAGTTAGGAGCTACTTTGCTCAACTTTATGCCAATAAATTCGATAACTTAAATGAAATGGAAGAATACCTTCAAAAATATAGCTTGCCCAGATTAACAGAGGAAGAAGTAAGTAGTCTAAATAGTCCCATCTCAGAAAAAGAAATAGACCAAGCTATTAACCAACTTCCTAAGAAAAAGTCCCCAGGACCAGATGGATTTACAGGTGAATTCTACCAAACATTTAAAGAACAACTAACTCCAATGCTAAGTAAACTATTTGAAAAAATAGGGATTGAAGAAGTCCTACCAAATTCCTTCTATGACACAGACATGGTACTGATACCTAAACCAGGTAGATCAAAAACTGAGAAAGAAAACTATAGACCAATTTCCTTAATGAATATTGATGCTAAAATCTTAAATAAGATATTAGCAAATAGACTTCAGAAAATCATGCCCAGGATAATACACTATGACCAAGTGGGATTTATACCAGGAATGCAGGGCTGGTTTAATATTAGGAAAACTATTAGTATAATTGACCATATTAATAATCAAATTAATAAAAACCATATGATCGTCTCAATAGATCCAGAAAAAGCATTTGATAAAATCCAACATCCATTCCTACTAAAAACGCTTTAGAGTATAGGAATAAATAGACTATTCCTTAAAATAATAAGGAGCATATATTTAAAACCTTCAGTAAACATCATATGTAATGGCGATAAACGAGAACCTTTCCCTATAAGATCAGGAGTGAAACAAGGTTGCCCACTATCACCATTACTTTTCAATATTGTACTAGAAACTCTAGCCTCAGCAATAAGAGCCAAGAAAGAGATTCAAGGAATTAGAGTAGGAAATGAGGAAATCAAATTATCACTCTTTGCAGATGACATGATGGAATACTCTGCTAAAAAGCTATTAGAAATAATTCAGAATTTTAGCAAAATGGCAGGATACAAAATAAATCCACATAAATCCTCAGCATTTTTATACATCAACAACACAATCCAACAGCAAGAGATACAAAGAGAAATTCCATTCAAAATAACAGTATATAAATATATATATATAAATAAAATAAATAACATATAAAATATATGGGAATATATCTACCAAAGGAGAGTCAGGAATTATATGAGCAAAATTACAAAACACTTGCCACAAAAATAAAGTCAGATTTAAATAATTGGAAAAACATTGAGTGCTCTTGGATAGGCCGAGGGAATATAATTAAGATGACAATACTCGCTAAACTAATCTATTTATTTAGTGCTATACCAATCAGACTCCCAAGAAACTATTTAAATAACCTAGAAAAAATAACAACAGAATTCATATGGAACAACAAAAGGTCGAGAATTTCAAGGGAAGTAATGAAAAAAAAATTAAGTTAAGGTGGTCCAGCTGTACCTGATATAGAACTATATTATAAAGCAACAGTCACCAAAACCATTTGGTATTGGCTAAGAAATAGACTAGTTGATCAGTGGCATAGGTTAGGTTCACAGGGCAAGATAGTGAATAAAAATAGCAACCTAGTATTTGATAAACCCAAAGATCCCAAATTTTGGGATAAGAATTCATTATTTGACAAAAACTGCTGGGAAAACTGGAAATTAGTATGGCAGAAACTAGGCATGGACCCACATTTAACACCACATACTAAGATTAGATCAAAATGGGTCCAAGATTTAGGCATAAAGAACGAATTCATAAATAAATTGGAGGAACATGGGATGGTTTACCTCTCAGACTTGTGGAGGAGGAAGGAGTTTGTGTCCAAGGGAAAACTAGAGAGCATTATTGATCACAAAATAGAACATTTTGATTATACCAAATTAAAAAGTTTCTGCACAAACACAACTAATGCAAACAAGATTAGAAGGGAAGTAACAAATTGGGAAAACATTTTTACAGTTAAAGGTTCTGATAAAGGCCTCATCTCCAAAATATACAGAGAATTGACTTTAATTTATAAGAAATCAAGCCATTCTCCAATTGATAAATGGTCAAAGGATATGAACAGACAATTTTCAGATGATGAAATTAAAACTATTTCCACTCATATGAAAGAGTGTTCCAAATCACTATTGATCAGAGAAATGCAAATTAAGACAACTCTGAGATATCATTACACACCTGTCAGATTGGCTAAGATGACAGGAACAACTAATGATGAATGTTGGAGGGGCTGTGGGAAAACTGGGACACTGATGCATTGTTGGTGGAGTTGTGAAAGAATCCAACCATTCTGGAGAGCAATCTGGAATTATGCCCAAAAAGTTATCAAAATGTGCATACTCTTTGATCCAGCAGTGCTACTACTGGGCTTATATCCCAAGGACATTCTAAAGAAGGGAAAGGGACCTGTATGTGCCAAAATGTTTGTGGCAGCCCTTTTTGTAGTAGCTAGAAGCTGGAAGATGAATGGATGTCCATCAATTGGAGAATGGTTGGATAAATTATGGTATATGAATGTTATGGAATATTATTGTTCTGTAAGAAATGACCAACAGGAGGAATACAGAGAGGCTTGGAGAGACTTACATCAACTGATGCTGAGTGAAATGAGCAGAACTAGGAGATCATTATACACTTCAACAATTATACTGTATGAGGATGTATTCTGATGGAAGTGGATATCTTCAACATAGAGAAGAGCTAATCTAATTCCAATTGATTAATGATGGACAGAATCAGCTACATCCAGAAAAGGAACACTGGGAAATGAGGGTAAACTGTCATTTTTACCTTCTGAATCCAATTCTTCCTGTGCAACAAGAAACTCGGTTCTACACACATATATTGTATCTAGAATATACTGTAATATATTTAACATGTATAAGACTGCCTGCCATCTGGGGGAGGGGGTTGGAGGAGGAAGGGAAAAAATCTGAATAGAAGTAAGTGCAAGGGATAATGTTTAAAAAATTACCCATGCATATGTACTGTCAAAAAAAAAGTTATAATTATAAAATAAAATAAAAATTAAATAAAAAAAAAGAATATTGATGTCAGGGGTAAAGGGCAACTTGGTGTTGCAAGGAAATATGTATGTACGTATGTATATATGTTTGATTTTAGGCTTTAATTGTCTAAGTTTAAAATGATGTTAGCTCAAGTATTTAACTTTTCTTCACTGGCATATGCACATTCTGAAGACTCAAGAAATCTAGTTTTTTTTTGTTTATTTGTTGGGTTGTTTTGTTTATTTGTTTTGTATCAATTCCATTTTTTGTTGCTATCACTAATAATGATTTTACCATTTAGTGTGGGGATGTTCTGCCACAATGTTAAGGCCTGAATTGAGTTCCAACAGGTTATTTGCTCTAGCTCTGGGATCCCATTCATACCACAGGGAAGGAGCATCCCCCCCCATATCTGAACATGCCTCTAACTTTTCACCTTTGTTTCCTACCATATCTCATTGAACAGTTTTCCTTTTATCCCCCTCCCCACAGCCTTGACTTCCACCAGCAGGTAGAAGGCTCAAATAGATAAGACAATACAGAAGCAGGATCAATGTTTTTCAGCAGCCCACAGGGCAAAGATAGATGCCTTAATTTGTACCTAATATTTTATTTTAGTTTGTTAGAGTTCATAATCTAATTATTTTCAAAATGGATTTGAAATGTTTTATATAATAAAATGTGACAAAATTAAATATTTGAAAATAAGAACAGAAAAAACATAAATACATGTATAAGTACATGCTTATGCAGACACTGACACAATGCATATTTATATGTATATACTTACATGTGTACATGTGTATATATGAATCTAGAGACAAAATATTCCAGCCACATGATGCCTATGCCCACTTAGACTTTGTGTAGATATAAATCTTCTTGAACTGTCTTTCTGTGTAAAAAGAAGAGAGGTTGTAGTTAGATTATTAGAGTTGCTTATTGTTGTTATGTCGATGCAAACTAAACATTCTTTATTAAATGTGCAACAACTTGTAGGTGCTTGATTTCATCTCAAAATCAAACCTGAACTAAGATACTGCTGGCTTTAATCCTGCCTATATAACAGGTAGACATTAAATTGGGTCCTGGATTTCCAAACACCCCATCTCCAAGAAAAGTTATCTAAATAAATAGATATTTATTTGGCTGATATTTATACACACTTTGGAAACTAACTCTTTCTTGGAAATGAATTCAAAGAATGTATCAACTGAATATATATATGGGACTGAGTGACAAAAGGTAAAGTGTTATGACTACACTTTTGCAAATAACTCCGAAACAGTATGCAAATAGCTTTCTTGTAAAGACTTTCTACAAAATGTAAGGAAAGAATATCAAAATGATAGCTCAGTCTTGTAACAAGTCACTGAGACAATGTGGCCAGAGTGCACTAAAATGTGATGATCTAAGAGAACTGGGATATAGTTTGGAGAATCCAGTAATGGATAATTAACATGTCCATTAGAAAATGACTCTCAATTAATTTTCTTAAGTGATCTATTGGAAAGTGTCCACTCAATTACTGGTTAAGATCTTTGACTAAGCCCAAAGTTCTATATTTTGTGGTGTTAGTTGAAGAGATATCTGTATGCTTTGTATACCAAAGAAGCAGATGCTTTCATTTTGTTGTGAGTTTAAGAGCATATCTTTTTTTTTTTTAGATTTGATATTTGATATTTGACATAGATGATTTGATTGTATATTTGAGATAGATGACCAGTCTACTTTCACATGGACATGGGCCTTCAAAGTAGGAACAATGCTTTTGCCAAAAAGTATATTATTTTAAAATACTGGGTTGTAGCACTTAAACAAATGACTGGACAATAGAGGAAACAACGTATAGACTTGGAAGTCAGTTCATTTTTGATCAAGTCTTGGCTGAGTGTCAGATTCCATAGATTTTCTAGTTGTTTACATTGACTTTATGTTTTAGATTTATTTTTCTGTATAAATTGTTTTTCTGAATACTATGCATGTTCTTTGAAGGTAGGACCAGTTTTCTTGTTTTTGTATATCTATTCTTCAGTAGTACCTGTGTTTAGCTGATAATTCATTAATGCTAGTAATTAGTTGAAGGGTTGATTTCTTACTCTAGTAAGTGCAAATAACATGAAATGTGTTTTGAACACTAATTGTGTTAAGTAAATAGAGCAGCTATTACTAATCTGACTAACATTCTAAAATTCTCTACTGTACAAAATAGAAGAAATGACTTCAAGCTTAAAACTTATATTATTCATCAAACATTTCTAAAAACAATTATTCCTCATTATTCTTCCTGCCTCTGAGCTTTTATCTCTCTAATATGTAGGGTGCAGGTTTGACTATTGAGATTCCTCAATCAAGAAACTTTGGCAGTAATGATGATAGCTGTCGTTTACATAGTACTTTAGGATTTGCAAAGTGTTTTACAAATGTCTTATTCCATTCTCACATCATCCCTATAAGGGAGGCATTATTATCATCATTCCTTTATAGACAAGGAAACTGAGCTACAGAGAGGTTATTTGCCCAGGATCACACTGTGCTTAATTGCCCAAAGGTAAGATTTAATTCAGATGTTCATTTCCTACCAAGTACTCCTCTAGATATCTTGCTCATGCCCCAGACCTTTCTTCTTCCTTGAAGACCACTTAAACTTATATATCTGAAGTACTTCTCCATGTTCACTTCTCCACTTCTCCTTCAATATTTCATTTAAAGGAGGCACCAAGGCCAACCAACTTTCATTTCTCATCATTCCCCCAATCATCACATATTAGAATGTAAGCTACTTGAGTGCAGGGACTATCTTATTTTTACTATATTTATATTTCCAGCATTTAGCACAGCACCTAGCCCATAATAAATGTTTAATAAATGATTAGTGATTGAATTATTCCTGGCTCATCTTAACTATTTTATCCAATAAATGACCTGTATTCATATGTATCTATAATGCAGAGTTTCTGATGTATAGGAATAGGAAGCATAGATATGATTTTATTACTATAGAAAACTCCCAGGTAAGGAAATTCCTTTATAAATTAGTTTAGTGTGTTATTTAGAGCTTTATCTAGTGGAATAATGTCTAGCAATTACCCACAAATTCCCAATTCCAATGTAATTGAAAAGTTAACAAAAATATAATAGAAAATCTTGTTGTTTAATCATTTTTCATTAGTGATCTTCTTTGGGGTTTTATTTGCAAAGATACTGGAGTGATTTGTGACTTGTTCTCCATCTCATTTTGAAGATGAGGAAACAGTTAAACAGGAAAGAGTGACTTGTCCAAAGTCACACAGGTAGCAAGTGGATGAGACCAGATTTGAACTCAGGAAGATGACAAGTACTTGGTACTTTATACACTGTACCACCTAGCTGTAGCATAATGGAATATAGATAATGTGAATTTGTGTTTTTCTAAGTCAACATGCAGTCCACAGAAAACCATTTCCATTTGACATTGATACTATTTGTCTAGAATAGTGAGTAGAATATTACCATTTGTAATACAGCAATATGTATCAGAACAAAATTTTGGACCCAGGTCTTCCTAGCTCTAAGGTCAGCCCTCTAACCAGTTTGCTACAAAAATGCTTGAAATAAATGCCAATTGTGCTGAATTGGATTCAAAGAGCATTTTTTTGTCTATATGTATGAATTCATTAGTATAAGGAACTTCTGACACAGAATGTTCTTGTACTAATACAAACTGGTATATGCTTTGAAACAAAGAGCCATGAAAAAAATAGAGCTCTGAGAGCGCTCTGATTGACCTACCTATAGGCACAAAACTATTATGTATAAGAAGTAAGACTTGAACACAAGTTTTCTTGACCTCAAGCTTGTCCTCTACCAACCCCAGTCTGTCTGTCTCTATCTCTATATATGTAAATACACATAGACACACAGACACACACAAAAACATCCAGAGACATACATACATATATATGCATATGTATATATATATATGCATATATATAGAGAGAGAGACAGACAGACAGACAGACAGAAATTGTCAGAGACAGAGAGCGAGAGCGAGAGAGAGAGAGAGAGAGAGAGAGAGAGAGCGAGAGAGCGAGAGAGAGAGAGAGAGCGAGAGAGAGAGAGAGAGAGAGAGAGAGAGAGAGAGAGAGAAGAAAGAGAGAAAGAGAGAGAGAGAGAGAGAGAGAGAGAGAGAGAGAGAGAGAGAGAGAGAGAGAGAGAGGGAGATTATAATGAATAATTGTGTAGATTGGATGAAATTGTTTAACATTGTCCACTTAAGTATTGGAAAATGTCTATCAAATTCAGTTTTTATTTCACAATCTTAGGGAAAATAATAATGATAAGGGCAAGAAAGAAGATAAAGAAGATAAAGATAATTATGGTAATTGACATATACTTCTTCAAAGTTTGTTAAACCCTTTATATAACTTTAAAAATTTTGATGATCCTGAAAAGCTCTAATAATAATTAGCCTAACAGTTCAGTTGTTACTTACATCTGCTCCTATTTAAAAATAATAGACATCAAAATAATATCTTCATAACAGACAATGCCTGGATTCCTATAACAAAAGGAAATGGACTTCAATTTACTTAATAGCTTTACCAAATTTTTTAAATATAAGTGGAATAGTAAGAAATCATCTTATTAGATTCTACTTTGACATTTTAGATTCAAACCTGCTCACTCTGATTTTACCATTGACATGGTCTTTGAAGAATTATCAATAGTCATCAATTGGTTATCTAGGTCAACCTATTTCTGAGCCAAGATTTTCTCCAAGTGCTCTTTTAACCTAAGTTTGCCATTATATATCTAAGATTTCTAACCATCCTAGTCATTCTTCCCTGGACACATGCCATATTATTAATTTCCCAAAATATTATGATAATAAAGTTGAGTCAAAGGACCTGGGCTCAAATTCCAATCAAATACCCAGTGTTTGGTGTACAGATACCTCCTTACAAAGTGTATTCTACTTTTGGATAGCACCTTTGTTTATAATATGAAGGGTTTTTTTTTTTTTTGTTTAGCCTAAATGTACCGGTTTGCTACTTCAATGAACAGCTTCTAGTTCTTTTCTCTGAAGCTATCTACCATTATATCATTATCAATTATTTTGATTGTAATCATTACAATTCTAATAGCTCTTCTGAATGATATCCATTTAGATATTTGAAGCCAATTATCCTGTCCACACTAATTCTCATCTGCAAGCTAAACATCTGCTTTGTTTAGTAAAGTAGTAACTTGAAGAAAAAACCTAAAGGCAATGATAGCTATGGAGATGGTGGTATGTCTTCCCCCAGGAAAGGACGCTGTTTTGTTGTAACAATGGCTGCTTCTATGCCTGCTTTCACATTAATATAACAACCCTGACACAACTTCCCACTCACCTCTTAGTGGAGAGTAATTTGCCCCTTTTCTTAGCTTGACTGTACTCAAGTAAAGCTGTCCTTTGTCCTGAAGCTCCCCCATTTGCCACTAAACAAATTTGTACTGGTACATTTATGGCATATTATGGCATAGTTTTGACACTTCTGATTAAAAGGGTGGTTACACAATTATCCTTATCTGAGTTTATACTGTATTGCTAATATCCTTATCAAGTTATGTTGGAGTGGTAAAAGAGCACAGCATTTGGCAACAAAAGAATCTGAGTCTTGTCATTATGAAATTTGGGACAAGTCAATTAGCCTCAGATTTCTTGTGTATGAAACAAGGGGCTTGGACTAGATGGTTTCTAAGGTATTTGATCCCTAATGCCCTAATAATATATCAAACATAATGCTTTAGATATGCTCTGGCCAGAGAAGAGTAGAATAGAACTATGGCTTTAATTCTTTTGAAACACATTAATTTTTTTTTAATATTCCTAGAACAAAGTATCAATCTGTTATCTTTTACTGATATTAAATTTGCCATATCTTCTTAAAGGTTTTGCAAATGTGGAACAAAATCTAATAAGTCCTGTCAAAACTAAATATTTTTTCTTCATTTTTCTTTTTTTTTTTATTTTGAGTTTTAAATTCCTTCTCTTCTTCCAACACTGAGAATATATATGCAAAATATATTCCCATGTCATTCATGTGAAGGAAAACACAGACCAAATAAATATAGAAAAATATGCTTCAATATACATTTAGACTCACTTAGTTCTTTTTTCAGAAGAACAACATTTTTTATTCTTCATTTTAGTCACTCAGAATTGTCTTAGATCATTGGATTGCTGAGAATAATTAAATCATTCACAGTTTATCTTACATTATTGCTGCTGCTGTGTGCAATGTTCTTCTGGTTCTGTTCATTTCACTTTTATGTAAGTCTTTTCAGATTTTTCTGAAAGCATCATGCTTATCCTTTCTTATAACATAATAGTATTCCATCATAATCATATACCACTATATATATATATATACATATATATATATATATACATATATATATGCGTTTTCTTTTTTTTTAAAAAAAATCTCTTTGGGAACTAATAGTATTATTATTTGGTCCAAAGGTAAGTATAATTGTATAGTCCTAAAGAGCTTTTCAATAGATATTCTGTATTGTCAATGAAATTCACTCCAACAAAAACTTCAAAAGCACCTTAAAGGTACTGTTCTAGATGCCTGGTGTACAGATTCAGAAATGAAAAATAAGACTTTCACTTGAAGAGCTTTATATATTATCAGAAGTATACATTGTATAAAATAATATGTTCTTCTGAGGATGGATATAACTCTGACAACCACACTAAGAAGCATTTCCTATAAATAAAATAAAACATGATATTTGAGGTAAAATTTGATGAAAGCTAGTGACTTTAAAAGGTTGTTCTTAGGAGGGAGATGTATTCAGCTTGAGCAAAGGGGAGTCTTATAATCTCAGTTAAGGGTTAGAATTCAATACAACATTCACAGACTCTAAAAATCAAACAATTTAGAATAAGATCTAAAATAACTCCTAATTGTTAATTCAGATAAAAGTCTATTTACCTCTACCATCAGTTTCACTGTTGGAAATGGAAACAGATCAGAAAGCCATCCCCCAAAGAGCAAAGGGAATTCTGATAAAATCTGTAGTGCTTTGATAAATGAGAAAATATGTTTTAAAGCATTGCATACATTTAACATATATTGAATTACTTGCTGTCCAGGGGAAGACAGTGAAATGGAGGGAGGGGAAAATACTTGAAACGTAAGGTTATGCAAGGGTGAATGTTGAAAATTATCTTTGTATGCATTTTGAAAAATAAAAAGGTATATTTCCCAAAGAGATATTAAAGAAGGGAAAGGGATCTATATGTGCAAAAATGTTTGTGGCAGCCCTTTGGTAGTGGCTAGCAAGTGGAAATTGAATGGATGCTCATCAATTGTAGAATGGCTGGGTAAATTGTGGTATATGAATGTTATGGAATATTATTTTTCTGTAAGGAATGATCAGCAGGAAGAATATAGAGAGGCTTGGAAAGATTTACATGAACTGATGCTAAGTGATATGAGCAGAATCAGGAGATGATTATACACTTCAACAAGACTATATGAGGATCAATTCTAATGGAAGTGGCTATCTTCAACAATGAGAGGATCCAAATCAGTTCCAATTGATCAGTAATGAACAGAACCAGCTATACCTAGCAAAGAACACTGGGAAATGAGATAGCATTTATATTCTTTCTGTTATTGTTTGTTTGGATTTTTATTTTTCTTCCCAGGTTATTTTTACTTTCTTTCTAAATCTGATTTTTCTTGTGCAGCAAGATAACTGTATAAGTATGCATACATATATTATATTTAACATATACATTAAGATATTTAACATGTATTGGATTAACTGCCATCTAGGGGAGGGGGTGGAGGGAAGGAGGGGAAAAGTTGGAACAGAAGTTTATGCAAGGGTCAAGGTTGAAAAATTATCCATGCATATGTTTTGTCAATAAAAAGTAATAATAATAATAATAATAATAATAAGCTATTATACAAAATTCTGTTATGCTCCATCATCCAAGCACCAAATTTATAAAGGTTGCTGGATTACATGCACTTGTAATCCTCTAAATCAACCCATCCTAACCTTTATAAAATAAAAACTGTTTTATCACTACCACAAAAGCCAAGTTCATCAAACAGCAAAAAAAGCAATTTGATTTAATCTTAGAGTATATGAAGGGTAATAAAATATGATATCTCTGGAAAGGTAGGCTTGTTCCAGATTATGAAGGGCACTAAGCTTCAGGCTATCTTAAAGCAAAACTTTGAACATTTAAGGCTTTTGAGTGGGGCATTAACATAAAGATTATATTGACAGATCTATAGAAGAGTGAAATTATTGGAATCTGAAAGTTCAATTAGGATTATATATTACAGAATCTCAAATATAAAGCTCAGAAGATAACAGAATCAATTAATCCAATTCATTGTGTAGATGAGAAAACCCATAGAAATTAAATTCTTTGATAAAAATTACATGGGTAGTTAAGTGGCTTGGATTTGAATTCAATTCTTATGACTCCAAGTTTAGTTCAATAGGCCATGCAAGTAGCTGAGGATTTGAACTAGGTTAGTTGCTATTTTGAGCAGAAAAAAGTATGAATGCAAAAAATATTAAGAAAGTAGAAACAAGAAGACTTGAAAAATGATTGCATATAGAGACTGGAGGTAAAAGAATATTTTAACATGACCCTGATATTATAAAACTGCAATGATGATTTAAAAAATGGATCATCTGGAAATGATTAGAATCACATGTAATGAATTTTGATTTACTGTCATTTCTACCTGTTTCATGTTAGTCAAGTCATTTAAATACTGGCTTTCATATGTAAAATAACAAGGGGTAGAGGTGAACTAAATTTATAACTTTTCAATAGACATAGAAAAAATTGGATGAAAGGTAGACTTATGAAGGAAAATTTTGGGCTTCTTGATTTTGAGAAGCTGCAGTATCCAAGTGAAAATGTCCAAATAGATTCCTTAAGCTAAGATACTAAATTTCATTGCAGAGAGGACAAAATTAACTACATAAATCTGGTTGTTCCTTGAGTGGGAGCTGATAATATCACCCAAAGAAAAGTTATAGAAATCAAACTACCAGAAAAGAGTATTGGTTGAACCAGTAAAAGAGACTGAATAATAGTCAACAAGGTTAAAAGGGAATCAAGAAAATAGTTTCTAAAAATAAGATGCTATATGAGTTGAAGAAAGTATTATCACCAGAAGTCTGACCCCAGGGTAAGAAGGACTTGCAGTTGTGATGGACCTCTACTTTATTTGACTCCCATTTTATTCTAATCAATATTAATTAGATATGATTCCATAGGAGTAGTGATTATTATTTTTTATAGTGGGCCTTAGAGCCATGAACTTTAAATTCAGTGTGTTCTCTTGCTTAATCATAGGAAACTAACTAGAAGTCTTCTATTCATGTTTTCCCTTGTAATAATGACCAAGGCTAGAGTGGAGAAGGAGATTCAATTACATGCAAAGTCCCACAGATTTTTTTTTCCTGCCCTTTCATCTCTTGTCATCCTTCTATTACCCAACATGGAGAGACCATGGGCCTGTAGCCAATGAATGATTCCAGTTGTCAAAATGCAACGTGAATTTCCATCTGCCCATGGGTTTCTAGTAACTTCTTGCCCCAAACTTAACTTAAAAACTCAGAGTGCTCATTGACACCCTCTGATTAGCATAAATGTAATATTCCTAAAACTATTTCTGCAGAACCTCATTAACATTCATATTTATCCTCATTTATTTGTCTTTTTTTCCATCTTCTAATGGATGCACTATTCATCTACATTTTCTTGAAGTAGTTTCTATTGTTCTTACCAAAAAGAATTGTTACATCAGTTGCATCAAAAAACTTCTGGGGCTGGAGCCAAGATGACAGAGAAAATACACATTTCTCTCTGACCTTCTCTACAACTCAACTCAGACTAATTAGCAAATTCAGCCTCTGAATTAACTCTGGACTGGCAGAACCCACAAATATTGGGAGTGCAAGACATTATCAGTAGAAGATAATTTTGAAGATCAACAGAAAAGGTCTGTTTCTTTTTTTTTAATTAATTTTATAATTATAACATTTTTTGACAGTACATATGCATAGGTAATTTTTTTTTACAACATTATCCCTTGTACTCCCCTCTGTTCCGAATTTTTCCCCTCCTTCCCTCCACCCCCTCCCCTAAATGGAAGGCATTCCGATACATATTAAATATCTTATAGAATATCCTAGGTACAATATATAAATGTGCAGAACCTAATTTTGTTGATATTGTTGTTGTTACAAAGGAAGAATTGTATTCAGAAGGTAAAAATAATCTGGGAAGAAAAACAAAAAATAAAAAATGCTCACAGTTTACACTCATTTTCCCAGTGTTCCTTTTCTGGGTGTAGCTGATTCTGTCCATCATTGATCAATTGGAATTGGATTAGCTCTTCTCTATGTTGAAGATATCTACTTCCATCAGAATACATCCTCATACAGTATAATTGTTAAAGTTTATAATGATCTCCTACTTCTGCTCACTCAGCATCAGTTGATGTAAGTCTCTCCCCTCTCTGTATTCCTCCTATTGGTCATTTCTTACAGAACAATAATATTCCATAACATTCATATACCATAATTTACCCAACCATTCTCCAATTGATGGACATCCATTAATTTTCCAGTTTCTAGCCACTACAAAAAGGGCTGCCACAAATATTTTGGCACATACAGTTCCCTTTCCCTTCTTTATAATGTCCTTGGGATATAAGTCCAGTAGTAGCACTGCTGGATCAAAGGGTATGCACATTTTGATAAGTTTTGGGGCAGAATTCCAGATTGCTCTCCAGAATGGTTGGATTCTTTCACAACTCCACCAACAATGCATCAGTGTCCCAGTTTTCCCACATCCCCTCCAACATTCATCATTATTTGTTCTTGTCATCTTAGTAAATCTGACAGGTGTGTAGTGGTATCTCAGAGTGGCCTTAATTTGCATTTCTCTAATCAGTAGTGATTTGGAACACTCTTTCATATGAGTGGAAATAGTTTTAATTTCATCATCTGAAAATTGTCTGTTCATATCCTTTGACCATTTATTAGTTGGAGAATGGTTTGGTTTCTTGTAAATTAGAATCAGTTCTCTATATATTTTGGAAATGAGGCCTTTATCAGAACCTTTAACTGTAAAAATATTTTCCTAATTTGTTACTTCCCTTCTAATCTTGTTTGCATTAGTTTTGTTTGTACAGAAACTTTTTACTTTGATGTAATCAAAATTTCCTATTTTGTGATCAATAATGATCTCTAGTTCTCCTTTGGTCATAAATTCCTTTCTCCTCCACAAGTCTGAGAGGTAAACCATCCCATGTTCCTCCAATTTATTTATGATCTCGTTCTTTACACCTAAATCTTGGACCCATTTTGATCTTAGTATGTGGTGTTAAATGTGGGTCCATGCCTAGTTTCTGCCTTACTAATTTCCAGTTTTCCCAGCAGTTTTTGTCAAATAATGAATTCTTATCCCAAAAGTTGGGATCTTTGGGTTTGTCAAACACTAGATTGCTATTTTTATTCACTATCTTGCCCTGTGAAACTAACTGATCAACTAGTCTATTTCTTAGCCAATACCAAATGGTTTTGATGACTGTTGCTTTATAATATAGTTCTAGATCAGGTACAGCTAGACCACCTTCATTTATTTTTTTTTATTACTTCCCTTGAAATTCTCAACCTTTTGTTCATCCATATCAATTCTATTGTTATTTTTTCTAGGTCATTAAAATAGTTTCTTGAGATTCTGATTGTTATAGCACTAAATAAATAGATTAGTTTAGGGAGTATGGTCATCTTAATTATATTTGCTCGGCCTATCCAAGAGCACTCAATGTTTTTCCAATTATTTAAATCTGACTTTATTTTTGTGGCAAGTGTTTTGTAATTTTGCTCATATAATTCCTGACTTTCCTTTGGTAGATATATTCCCAAATATTTTATACTATCGACCATTATTTTGAATGGAATTTCTCTTTGTATATCTTGCTGTTGGATTGTGTTGGTAATGTATAAAAAATGCTGAGGGTTTATGTGGATTTATTTTGTATCCTGCCACTTTGCTAAAATTCTGAATTATTTCTAATAGCTTTTTAGCAGAGTCTTTGGGGTTCTCTAAGTATACCATCATGTCATCTGCAAAGAGTGATAGTTTGATTTCCTCATTACCTACTCTAATTCCTTGAATCTCTTTCTCGGCTCTTATTGCCAAAGCTAGTATTTCTAGTACTATATTGAATAGTAATGGTGAGAGTGGGCAATCTTGTTTCACTCCTGATCTTACAAGGAAAGGTTCTAGTTTATCGCCATTACATATGATGTTTACTGAAGGTTTTAAATATATGCTCCTTACTATTTTAAGGAATAGTCCATTTATTCCTATACTCTCACATGTTTTTAGTGGGAATGGATGTTGGATTTTATCAACTGCTTTTTTCTGTATCTATTAAGATGATCATATGTTTTTTGTCAATTTGATTATTGATATAGTCAATTATGCTAATAGTTTTCCTAATATTGAACCAGCCCTGCATTCCTGATATAAATCCCACTTGGTCATAGTGTATTATCCTGGGGATGATTTTCTGTAGTCTTTTTGCTAATATTTTATTTAAGATTTTAGCATCAATATTCATCAGGAAGATTGGTCTATAATTTTCTTTCTAAGTTTTCAGCCTACCTGGTTTAGGTATCAGTACCATGTCTGTGTCATAAAAGGAATTTGGTAGGTCTCTTTCAATCCCTATTTTTTCAAATAGTTTATATAGCATTGGAGTTAGTTGTTCTTTAAATGTTTGGCAGAATTCATATGTAAATCCATCTGGTCCAGGGGATTTTTTCTTAGGGAGTTGGTTAATAGCTTGTTCTATTTCTTTTTCTGAAATGGGACTATTTAGACTACTTACTTCTTCCTCTGTTAATCTGGGCAAGCTATATTTTTGAAGGTATTCTTCCATTTCATTTAAGTTATCGAATTCATTGGCATAAAGTTGAGCAAAGTAGCTCCTAACTATTGTTCTAATTTCCTCTTCATTAGTAGTGAGTTCTCCCTTTTCATTTTCAAGACTAACACTTTGCTTTTCCTCTTTCCTTTTTTTAATCAGATTTACTAAGGGTTTGTCTATTTTGTTGTTTTTTTCATAGAACCAACTCTTAGTTTTATTAATTAATTCAATAGTTTTTTTTTTTTTACTTTCAATTTTATTAATCTCACCTTTGATTTTTAGAATTTCAAGTTTCGTGTTTGTCTGGGGGGTTTTAATTTGTTCCTTTTCTAGTAATTTTAGTTGTAAGCCTAATTTGTTGACCTTCTCTTTCTCCATTTTATGCCAGTAGGCCTGTAGAGATATAAAATTTCCCCTTATTACTGCTTTGGCTGTATCCCACACATTTAGGTATGATGTCTCATTATTGTCATTTTCTTGGGTGAAGTTATTAATGATGTCTATGATTTGCTGTTTTACTCAATCATTCTTTAGTATGAGATTATTTAGTTTCCAATTATTTTTTGGTCTATTTTCCCCTGGCTTTTTATTAAATGTAATTTTCATTGCATTGTGGTCTGAAAAGGATGCATTTACTATTTCTGCCTTACTGTATTTGATTTTGAGGTTTTTATGTCCCAGTATATGATCAATTTTTGTATAGGTTCCATGAACTGCTCCATGAAGTGTACTCCTTTCTGTCTCCATTTAGCTTTTGCCAAAGATCTATCATATCAAACTTTTCTAGTATTCTATTTACCTCTTTGACTTCTTTCTTATTTATTTTGTGCTTTGATTTATCTAATTCTGAGAGTACAAGTTTGAGATCTCCCACTATTATAGTTTTGCTGTCTATTTCTTTTTGCAGATCTCTTAATTTCTTTTTTAAGAATTTAGATGCTATACCAGTTGGTGCTTATATGTTTAATATTGATACTGCTTCATTATCTATGCTACCCTTTAGCAGGATATAATGACCTTCCTTATCTCTTTTAATTAGATCAATTTTTGTTTTTGCTTGATCTGAGATGAGGATGGCTACCCCTGCTTTTTTGGCTTTGCCTGAAGCATAGTAGATTCTGCTCCACCCTTTTACTTTTATTTTGAATGTATCACCCTGTTTCAGGTGTGTTTCCTGTAAACAACATATGGTAGGATTCTGGCTTTTAATCCAGTCTGCTAACTGCTTCCTCTTTATGAGGGAGTTTACCCCATTCACATTTATGCTTAGAATGTCTAATTCTATATTGCTTGCCATCCTGTTAACCCCTGCTTATGCTTTTCTCCTTTCCTTCCCTCTTACCCCCCTACCCAGTATTAAACTTGTGAACACCACTTGCTTTTCACAGCCCTCCCTTTTTACTATCCCTCCCCCACCTTAAAGTTCCTCTTCCTATTTTGCCCCTTTTTCTCACAATTTCTGTATTGCCTTGCTCTTAGCTTACTCCTTCCCTCTCACTTTTCAATGAAGTGGAAGAAGTTTCACCATAAATCGAATATGTCTATTGATATACACTATGTTCATCTCCCTCCTTTCTTTCTCTCAGATATAATAGGTTACCTTTGCCTCTTCATGAGATGTAGTACCACCACTTTACCCTTTTTTATGATATAATTTCCTTTCCACCTCTAGTTTCTAGGACAAATTATATATGTGTTCTTTACATATCTTTATGGCAGAAATATCATTCTCAAGATTTCTTTTTACCTTTTTTAGAAATCTCTTGAGTTCTGTATTTGAAGATCAAACATTTTGTGTAGGTCTGTTTTTTTCATCAAGAATAGATGAAATTCATTTATTTCCTTAAATGTCCATCTTCTTCCCTGGAAAACGATGTTCATTTTTGCTGGGTAAGTTATTCTTGGCTGCATACCAAGTTCCTTAGCCTTTTGCAATATCATATTTCAGGCCCTTCGTTCTTTTAATGTGGACGCTGCTAGATCCTGGGTTATCCTTATTGTGGCTCCTCCATATCTGAATTGCTTTTTTTCTAGCAACTTCCTTCATCTGATGGTTCTTAAACTTAGCCAGTATATGTCTTGGAGTTTTGATTTTAGGGTCCCTTTCAGTAGGTGATCGATAATACAAACACAAAAAATCAATAGTGAACCCCGAAACGCCAGAATCTCATGGGACCTGGCCCCTCCCACCCAGTACCAGGAGTGAATCAGCAATGATCCAGCATAGCCCGGCTGTTTGAAAAAACCTCCCTGCCCTAAAAGAAGACCTGAACTTTAGAAAAAATGAGTAAAAAAGTAAAGAGGACTCTGACAATAGACAGGTTCTATGATGAAAGAGAAGAACAGATTTCAAATCCTGAGGAGAATAAAGGCAGATTGTCTCCTGATGAAGATCCAAAAGGTGATATAACCTAGTCTCCATCACACAAGGCTCTCCTAGAAGAAATTTAAAAGGATCTTAAAAAAGAACTGGAAGGAAAATGGGGAAATGAAATGAAAACTTTGTGATTTTGGATTAGGCATATAACTTATTAAAATATAGAATTGATAAAATGGACAAAGAAAGCAACTCCCAGAAAAACAGAATTTGTGAAATGGAAAAAAAATCCATAGAACAAAACAACTCATTTAAAAATTAAATTGGACAAATACAAAAAGAAGTAAAAAAGTAAATGAAAAAAAAAAACAATTCACTAAAGTTCAGAACTGAACAAATGGAAATGAATTATTCAATAGGAAAACAAGAATCAGTTAAGCAAAACCCAAAAAAAGAAAAAAAAAAGAAAAAAAATAGAAAAAATGTAAACTATTTAATTGGGAAAACAACCAACCTGGAAAATAGATCTAAGAGAGACAATCTAAGAATTATTGGACTCCCTGAAATACATGATGGGGAAAAAAAAAAAAGTCTAAACACTATTTTTCAGGAAATCATCAAAGAGAACTGCCTGGATGTCATAGAATGACCATTGAAAGAATTCACCAAACACCTCCTGAAAGAGACCCCAAAATTAAAACCCCAAGGAATAAACTGATGCTATGTGAAGTGACTAGAACCAGATCATTATGCTAGACAATAAGAAAACTATATGATGATTAATTCTGATGGATGTGGCTCTCTTTAACAATGAGATGATTCAAATCACTTCCAACAGTTAAAGTAATGAAGAGAGCCATCTGCACCCATAGAGAGAACTGTGGGAAGTGAGTGTGGAACACAACATAGCATTCTTATTTTTTCTGTTATTATTTGCTTGCATTATGTTTTCTTTCTCAGTTTTTCTTTTTCTTCCTTCTTGATCTGATTTTTCTTGTGCAACAAGATAACTGTATATATACATGTATTGGATCTATCATATATTTCAACATATTTGACATGTATTGTACTACTTGCCAGCTAGGGGGAGGGTGGGGGGAAGGAGGGGAAAATTTGGAACAAAAGGTTTTGTAAGGTCAATGCTGGAAAAATTACCCATGCATATGATTTTTAAATAAAAAATTAAAAAAAAAAAGAATTGTTGCATCAAAAATGTTTGTGGCAGCCCTTTTTGTAGTGACAAGAAACTGGAAATTAAATGGATGCCTATCAATTAGAGAATGGCTGAATAAATTCTGGTAAGTGAATGTTATGGAATATTATTATTGTTCTTTAAGAAATGACCAGCAGGATGATTTCAGAGAGGCCTGGAGAGACTTACATGAAGTGATATAAAATATAAGTGAAATGAGCAGAACCCAGAAATCATGGCAACAACAAGACTATATAATGATCAATTGTGATGGATGTGGCTGTCTTCAACAATGAGATGATTCAAAACAATTACAATTGTTTTTATGAAGAGAGCAATCTACACTCAGAGAGAGGACCATGGAAACTGAATGTGGACCACAACATAACATTCTTACTCTTTCTGTTGTTTGCTTTTATCTTTTTTTTCTTTTCTTTTTTTTTTAATTTTTTATTATATATTTTTTTATAATATTATCCCTTGTATTCCTTTTTCCAAATTATCCCCCCCCCTCCCTCTACTCCCTCCCCCCGATGACAGGCTATCCCATACATTTTACTTGTGTTACAATATAACCTAGATACAATACATGTGTGTAAATACCATTTTCTTGTTGCACAATAAGTATTAGATTCCGAAGGTACATGTAACCTGGGTAGATAGACAGTAGTGCTAACAATTTACATTCATTTCCCAGTGTTTCTTCTCTGGGTGTAGCTACCTCTGTCCATCATTGATCAAATGGAAGTGAGTTGGCTCTTCTTTATGTTGAAGATTTCCACTTCCATCAGAATACATCCTCATACAGCATTGTTGTTGAAGTGTACAGTAATCTTCTGGTTCTGCTCATTTCACTCAGCAACAGTTGATGTAAGTCTCTCCAAGCCTCTCTGTATTCCTCCTGCTGGTCATTTCTTACAGAGCAATAATATTCCATAACCTTCATATACCATAATTTACCCAACCATTCTCCAACTGATGGACATCCATTCATCTTCCAGTTTCTAGCTACAACAAAAAGAGCTGCCACAAACATTTTGGCACATATAGGTCCCTTTCCGCTCTTTAGTATTTCTTTGGGATATAAGCCCAGTAGTAGCACTTCTGGGTCAAAGGGTATGCACAGTTTGATAACTTTTTGGGCATAGTTCCAAATTGCTCTCCAGAATGGCTGGATTCTTTCACAACTCCACCAGCAATGTATTAGTGTCCCAGTTTTCCCACATCCCCTCCAACTTTCATCATTATTTGTTCCTGTCATCTTAGCCAATCTGACAGGTGTGTAGTGGTATCTCAGAGTTGTCTTAATTTGCATTTCTCTGATCAGTAGTGATTTGCAACACTCTTTCATGTGAGTGGATATAGTTTCAATTTCTTCATCTGAGAATTGTCTGTTCATATCCTTTGACCATTTATCAATTGGAGAATGGTTCGGTTTCTTATAAATTAGGGTCAGTTCTCTATACATTTTGGAAATGAGACCTTTGTCAGAACCTTTGCTTTTAAAAATATTTTCCCAATTTGTTACTTCCCTTCTAATCTTGTTTGCATTAGTATTATTTGTACAGAAACTTTTTAGTTTGATGTAATCGAAATCTTCTATTTTGTGATCAATAATGATCTCTAGTTCTCCTCTGGTCATAAATTCCTTCCTCCTCCACAGGTCTGAGAGATAGACTATCCTCTGTTCCTCTAATCTATTTATTATCTCCCTCTTTATGCCTAAGTCATGGACCCATTTTGATCTTATCTTGGTATATGGTGTTAAGTGTGGATCCATATCTAATTTCTGCCATATTAGTTTCCAGTTTTCCCAACAGTTTTTTCCAAATAATGAATTTTTATCCCTAATATTGGTATCTTTGGGTTTGTCAAAGATTAGATTGCTATAGATGTACCCTTTTTTGTCCTTTGTATCTAATCTGTTCCACTGATCTACCGGTCTATTTCTTAGCCAATACCAAATGGTTTTGGTGACTGCTGCTATATAATATAGCTTTAGATCAAGTACACTTAGACCACCTTCCTCTGAGTTTTTTTTTTCATTTGATCCCTTGCAATTCTCGATCTTTTATTCTTCCATATGAATTTTGTTGTTATGTTTTCTAGGTCATTGAAATAGTTTCTTGGGAGTCTGATTGGTATAGCACTAAATAAATAGATTAGTTTGGGGAGTATTGTCATCTTTATTATATTCGCTCGGCCTATCCAAGAGCAATGAATGTCTTTCCAATTATTTAAATCTGACTTTATTTTTGTGGCAAGTGTTTTGTAATTTTTCTCATATAATTCCTGGCTTTTCTTTGGTAGATGGATTCCCAAATACTTTATACTCTCAACATTTGTTTGGAATGGAATTTCTCTTTGTATTTCTTGCTGTTGCATTTTGTTAGTGATATATAAAAATGCTGAGGATTTATGTGGATTTATTTTGTATCCTGCCACTTTGCTGAAATTCTGAATTATTTCTAGTAGCTTTTTAGCAGAGTCTTTGGGGTTCTCTAAGTATACCATCATGTCATCTGCAAAAAGTGATAGTTTGATTTCCTCATTTCCTACTCTAATTCCTTGAATCTCTTTCTCAGTTCTTATTGCCGAGGCTAGCGTTTCTAGTACTATATTGAATAGTAATGGTGATAGTGGGCAACCTTGTTTCACTCCTGATCTTACTGGGAAAGGTTGTAGTTTATTTCTATTGCATATTATGCTTACTGACAGTCTTAAATATATGCTCCTGATTATTCTAAGGAATAGTCCATTTATTCCTATACTCTCAAGAGTTTTTAGTAGGAATGGATGTTGGATTTTGTCAAATGCTTTCTCTGCATCTATTGAGATGATCATATGGTTCTTATTAATTTGATTATTAATATGGCCAATTATACTAATAGTTTTCCTAATATTAAACCAGCCCTGCATTTCTGGAATAAATCCTACTTGATCATGGTGTATTATCCTGGAGATGATTTTCTGAAGTCTTTTTGCTAATATCTTATTTAATATTTTAGCATCAATATTCATTAAGGAAATTGGTCTATAGTTTTCTTTCTCAGTTTTCGCTCTACCTGGTTTAGGTATCAGTACCATGTTTGTGTCATAAAAGGAGTTTGGTAGGACTCCTTCATCCCCTATTTTTTCAAATAATTTATATAACATTGGGGCTAATTGTTCTTTAAATGTTTGGTAGAATTCACATGTGAATCCATCTGGTCCTGGGGATTTTTTCCTGGGGAGTTTATTAATAGCTTGTTCTATTTCTTTTTCTGAAATGGGACTATTTAAGCAATTTATTTCCTCCTCTGTTAATCTAGGGAGCCTATATTTTTGGAGGAAGTCATCCATTTCACTTAAGTTATCAAATTTATTGGCATAAAGTTGGGCAAAGTAACTCCTTATTATTTCTCTAATTTCCTCTTCATTGGTGGAAAGATCCCCCATTTCATCTGTAAGACTAATAATTTGATTTTCCTCTTTCTTTTTTCTGATCAGATTTACCAAAGGTTTATCTATTTTATTGACTTTTTCATAAAACCAACTCTTGGTTTTATTTATTAATTCAATAGTTTTTTTTACTTTCAATATTATTGATTTCTCCTTTTAATTTTTGTATTTCAAGTTTAGTATTTGGTTGGGGGTTTTTAATTTGGTCTTTTTCTAGCCTTTTAAGTTGCAAGCCCAATTCGTTAATCTTCTCTTTCTCTATTTTCTTCAAATAAGCCTCTAAAGATATAAAATTTCCCCTTATTACTGCTTTAGCTGCATCCCACTGATTTTGGTATGATGTCTCATCATTGTCATTATCTTGGGTGAAATTATTAATTGTTTCTATAATTTGCTCTTTCACCCAGTCATTCTTTAAGATGAGATTATTCAGTTTCCAATTACTTTTTGGTTTATTTATCCCTAACTTTTTACTGAATGTAGCTTTTATTGCATTGTGGTCTGAGAAGAAGGCATTTATTATTTCTGCCTTCCTACATTTAATTTTGAGATCTTTATGTCCTACTATATGGTCAATTTTTGTATAGGATCCATGAACTGCTGAGAAGAAAGTATATTCCTTTCTATTGCCATTCAGTTTTCTCCAAAGGTCTATCATACCTAGTTTTCTAATGTTCTATTTACTTTTTTAATTTCTTTCTTGTTTGTTTTGTGGTTTGATTTGTCTAAATCTGAGAGTGCAAGGTTGAGATCTCCCGCTATTATAGTTTTACTGTCTATTTCTTTTTGCAACTCTCTTAACTTTTCCTTTAGAAAGTTAGATGCTATACCACTTGGTGCATATATGTTTAGTATTGATATGGCTTCATTATTTATGCTACCTTTCAGCAGTATATAGTTTCCTTCCTTATCTCTTTTAATTAGATCAACTTCTGCTTTTGCTTGATCTGAGATAAGGATAGCTACCCCTGCTTTTTTGGCTTTACCTGAAGCATAATAGATTCTGCTCCAACCTTTTACCTTTACTCTGTATTTATCTCCCTCCTTTAAGTGTGTTTCCTGCAGACAACATATTGTAGGATTCTGATTTTTGATCCAATCTGCTATCCGTCTCCGTTTGATGGGAGCGTTCATCCCATTCACATTTACAGTTAAAATTACTAATTCTGTATTTCCTGCCATCATATCATCCCCAGATTATGCTTTTTTCCCTTGACCCCCCTGATCCCCCTCCCCGATATTTAATTTACAGACCCCCCTTGTGACGTGCAACCCTCCCCTTTTTTTTTAGTATCCCTCCCCCCTCCCTCCAAGTCCCTTCACTTATTCTCCTTTTCCTTTTCCCTTTTTCTCTCCCCCCTTTTAATGAGGTGAGAGAAAATTCTCTGAAAAACAAATAAGTTAATTATTTACTCTTTGAGCCTCTCCTGATGAGAGTAAGATTCACACAATGATTCTCCCCCTTACTAAATTCCCTCAGATATGGTGTATTTTCTATGCCTCTTCCTGGGATGTAGTTTCCCTCTTTTTATCTTTCCTTCCCCTTTTTCTGAAACAGCCTCCTTCCCTTTACTACACCCCCCTTTTTTTCTTTTACATCAGTAAAATCAAATTATCCTTGAGTACTTTTTATATACCCACAACAGAGTTACAGTTCTCAAGGGTTCTGTGTACCTTTTTCTGTTTCTCTTCAGTCTTGTGGATGTAGATCAAATTTTTTGTTTAAGTCTGGTTTTTTTCTTAGAAACCTATAGAATTCCTCTATTTCCTTCAGTGACCATCTTCTTCCATGGAAAAAGATGCTAAACTTAGCTGGGTAGTTCATTCTTGGTTGCAGTCCTTGATCTTTTGCCTTACGGAATATCAGGTTCCAGGCCCTTCTATCTTTTAATGTGGAGGCAGCCAGATCTTGGGTGACCCTTGTTGTGGCACCTTGGTATTTAAATTGTTTTTTTCTACCTGCTTGCAGGATTTTCTCCTTTGTGTGGTAATTCTGCAGCTTAGCCACTATATTCCGTGGTGTTCTTTTTTTAGGGTCTATTTCAGAAGGAGTTCGATGAATTCTTTCCACATCTACTTTCCCTTCTGTTTCTATTATCTCTGGACAGTTCTCTTTGATAATTTCCTGTAAAATAGAATCTAGGCTCTTTTTTTGGTCATAGTTTTCTGGAAGTCCAATGAAAGCTAAAATACCTTAAAAATTCAGATAGATTAGATTTTCCAGGTCCCGGGGGGTGACTCAGCAGATCTGGGCACCAGGGGGTGTGGCCTCAGCTCCCTCCTGAGAATAGTTAAGAGATTGACAAGTGGGTGGATACGGTCCAAGGCAACACACACTGCCTAGTTTAGCTGGAGGGAGTGGAACTCAGATCCGGAAGTCCCAGAGAAGCAGAACCTTTGAACTAGGGACCACGGTTTCTGGCAGACACTTCCAGTTTGAGCACAGGGGCTTTTCATGTCACCTGCTGCAGACATCCACGCCCCACCGGGACACATAGGCTGGGCTTTGTGCTGCCTTTACTGTTCAGTCTCAACCTCAGGGAAGCCACTAAAACACAGCGCCCTCGGGGCACAGCAGCGCTAATCACCTCTGAGGCACTTCCAGATCTGCTGAGTCACCCCCCGGGACCTGGGAAAATCTAATCTATCTGAATTTTTAAGGTATTTTAGCTTTCTCTTCTGAACTGCTATATAATAAGCAGAGAAGAGCTAACAGCCTGTGCCAGATTCCTTTATCTTAGTGGCTTCTCTGATCCCAGAGCCCTTCCCAGAGCGAGTGGCACAGTATGCTAGCAACCAGCCATCTGTGCTGGCCTCTCTTCTTCCTCCCCTGGGAACTGACCTTTTCTGTTGAAATTCCAGATTTTCTTCAGCTGGTAAGTAGTGCTTCCAGTCCTTGTGGTATCTATCAGTCCAGAGCTATTTCTGTGACTATTTATCTAATTGGTTGTGAGGGAGTAAGGACGTTCACAGAGTCGTGTGTTTCTTCTCCGCCATCTTGGCTCTGCCTTATTTTTTTTTCTTTCCCAGTTTTTATTTCCTTCTTTCTTGATCAGATTTTTCTTGTGCAGCAAGATAACTGTGTGTGTGTGTGTGTGTGTGTGTGTGTGTGTGTGTGTGTGTATATTGGATTTAACATGTATTTTAACATATTTAACATTAACTGCCATCGAGGGGAGGAGGAGGTAGAAGTAAAGAAGGGAAAATTTGGAACAGATGATTTTGCAAAGGTCAAAGTTGAAAAATTACCCATGCATATGTTTTGTAAATAAAAAACTTTAATAAAAAAAATGTTCCATCCAGAAAAATTTATTCTTTAAAGTATTTGGTTTCCCTAAACCAAATTCCCCTAATAAAATTTTAAGTGACTGTATCCAACTGAATTTATGAATTAATCAAAATCTTTCCAAGTAGCGTACACAAATGTTGATGTCTTGCTCTCTTTTCCTTGACTGTGACAGACATGAAAGCATGATCATTATCTCCCAAAGATGCTATCAGGATCTTTGTGTTATCAGCATTTTTCCTTTACTTTTGAAGAAAAAAGTCACATTAAGAAAAATAAAGAATTTATCTGCATCCTCCTTGTTTCTAATGGTAACATTTCTACAATGTATATATACAAGTACTTGAAGAATTCCATTTAAAATCATTTCATCTCTCTGTAGCACAGATTTGGGATATTTTCTGAGCTTATAATTCATGTCTTCTTTTTATAGTCATTTGTTGTGTACTCCAATTACATTTTTACTTCTGGAATAAAAAAGAAACAGGACAAAGTTACTAAACCATCTATGATTTAATCTGCAAAGCTGGGGAGCTTTCTCTTTGGAGAGATTGAGGACTGTCTCAATGAGTTAAATTTAGAGTTCTGAGTCCCATTAGGATAGTTCATTAATTTTTTATCTGGTTCATTTTTTAATTTTGAATACATGGGTAATCTTTGTATAACAGGCATATGGAGGGAATAGAATCAAGTTTTTGACATACAACTTGAGGCACATTTTGCCCATAAAGTGATCTAACAATAATGTCTTCATTATTGTTCAGAGGTCAGATATCAAGAGTGATTTACATAGATGGTTTTTATTTTTTTTAAAAAAAAAGGCAATTGGAAAAACATGTTTTGAGTGTTATTTTATTGAATAAGGCAGACTAGTTGACTGGTTAAGTTCTCCCAGATTTTCTTAATCCTACACTAGATATCCTTTTATTCAGGTGATACCTATCCTAACCAGAAAGTGCACTAGAACAAAGGAACTCCCCATCAGTAGTTAGCAGTTACCCCTAGATGTTTACCTATTATCCTTAGAGTACTCCATTAATCAATTTAAACTCTAATTCAAGAAAAAAGGACCTGATCCACCAAGACTGGAAACATACATTACAAAAATGGACAGAGCAACAAGATTATGAAATAATCAACTCTAATGGACTTGGCTCTTTTCAACATTGAGTTCATTCTAGGTAATTCCAATGTGGAAAATGCTATCCACATCCTTACATGGATCCATATTTATGGATCAAAGAATAGTATTTTCACCTTTTGTTGTTGTTTGTTTGCTTTTTTTCTTTCTCATGGTTTTTTTTTCCCCTTTTGATTTTTCTTGAGTAGCATGAACAATATGGAAATATGTTTAGGAGAATTGCACATGTTTCAACCTATATGAAATTGTTTGCTCTCTCAGGGAGGAGAGAAGAGGGAGAGAGGGAGAAAAATTTGGAACACAAGTTATTGAAAAAGTGAAGGTTGAAAACTATCTTTGCATATATTTGAAAAATAAAATACTATTAAAAAAGAAAATGATAGTAATAATAGAAAATGTCTTTCCCCTCTTTATTCTTTATTTTTTTTAAAAAACCACAATAAACTTGAATACACAGTTTCAAGTTAATGTACCTTCATACAATGAGCCTATTTAGTATCAGTCCATAGTGATTCCTTGTCTTCTCTCTTTCTTCATTTTGTTTTGGTGTTATTTTTGACTTCTATTCTAACTAGTGATGGTCTTAATTCACATTGATAGATGAATTTGAAATGATTCCAACATTGATAATCATTCACTTCCTGTCTTTTAAATCAGTTATTTAATTGAAAATGTTTGCTGGTAATTATGATGCTCATGGCATTGAAACTGGCTTCTGAAAGAAAATATGTATAACATTTAGCCTTCTCAATAGTCTTCAAGCTTTTAAATCTATTTTATTTTTAATCCAAATCACTCTTTCCAACCTTTATTTTTATTTTATTTTTTGCTGGTGAATTCGATGCTCAAATTCAAATGGAAATTAGCATGTCCATATGCAGATGATATTTGGATAATTATGTTGCAGTCTTCAAGAGGCTCTAATTTTTTTGTCTTTTGTTTATTCACCAAAAGCAGCTGTAGATAAGGTGAATAATGTCCTATTAAACAAAATTTCTTGTGTTTGGCAATAAAATCAACTCCAAGGACTTTTCAATTTCTTGCTCCAAGAAAAAATTTCTAAGCCATCTTTCAATTTACCCTAATCATTCTTTTGTCTTCTACTTCCATTTATAATATAATATTGGTATTAATGTGGTGCAGTTAATAGTTAAAAAGCTATCTGTTGGTTGTTTGATAAGGGTTACATATTTAAAGTACCAACAATTAAAATAACATTGGAGGGGTAGGTACAGTAGATAAGAGTCTGGGCCTGGAATCACAGTTCTAATGTGACCTTCAGTATTTACTGGATATGTGACATTGAACAAGTTACTTAATCTCTGTTTGAATCAATTTCCTCATCTGTAAAATGGGAATAATAACAAATAACCACATCTACCTCCCAAGTTTATTTGTTTGGTTTTTTGTGAGAATCAAATAGAACTGTTTCCTGGTGTGTAGTGTCCAAAATCTCATAATCTAGTAGCCATACTACTAGGGAAGCATATCTTTCACAGTAAAAAGTCTTCAATTTTTTTTTAAAAGTCCTCATTTAGAAGCAAAAAACAAACAAACAAACAAAAACCCTAAAATCAATGCAGAAAGGGCCTCAGATGTTATCTAAACCATTTTACAGATGAAGAAATGGAGACCTAGAGAGAGCAAATTGCTTTTTTGACGTCTTACATGCTGGAAATGATAGAGGCAGATACAAGAAGATAAAAATCTACCAGAACATGTCTTTCACTGGTATTCTGTTCCAAGATTAGAGGTAATCTCTATAATTGAATAAGATTATTAGAGTGATGTTGTTGTTGGTAGTGAGGCTGGTGGTGGTAATGATAGTGGTGAGTTTTTAGTATTTTAAGATAAGTTTGAGCAGCAGAAGTATTATTATGTGGTAAAGACTGGCATTTAGGTCCAGGCCTAATATTCCCGTTAATTGTTTTTTTTTAAAGTAACAAAAGTCTCTTGTGTCCTTTGAAATACTATATATATATATATATATATATATATATATATATATACACACACACACACACACAGAGATTCAACTCAAGGTATTCTTAGGTTAACAAAGCCTTTCCTGGAAGTTCAAAGTTTAGCATGGTTAGGGTCCGCTTTAGTTTTCCTGTCCTTGAGGTATTTAAAATGATTCAGTTAAAAATAAAAATATCGTCAGATATTTATGTTGAGTCCTCTAGTTTACAAAATACTTTTTAAATTTATAGATTGCATCATTTGGAATTTATCGTGTGGTATTTCATTTATACCTTTAAATTTCATCACGTAATTTCTAATCACCATTTTAGAGGATTAAAAAAAAAAAAAAACCTGAGGTTCAGAGAGCTAATAAAAAGCAAAATATTTTAACTAATTCTAGCTGCTATCTCACACTGTCTCCCAATATTTATGATTATTACAATTGAAAAGTAGTAGATCTCAATAGAACTAGTCATTCTAAGTTCTGATAACTTATTTGCATTTATAATGAAGTATTATATTTGAATTTAGCTAAAATAGGTTTAAATCTTGTCTCTTCTACTTACTATCTGTGTGATTTTGGGCAATTTATTTTGTGCTTCAGTTTCCTCATCTATAAAAGTTGAGATTTGACATAATGACCTCCAGCTATAAAGTTCATAAAAGTAAAATAATTTTTAAATGATTGAATAATGGGAGACATTACCTAAAATTCTCACTTGATGGATTTCATTGCCTCAATTTTATAGGTGAGGAAACCAGATCAGGTCCTTGCTTAAGCCATCAATAAAGTCCTTATCCTTTCTTAACCTGTTTCCTCACTTCTAAAGTAAGAAAAATAATATTTTCACTCAAGGGGAAACTCAACTCATTCAAAAATTTTTCTACTTTTCTCACAGAATTGCTCATAGGATTATAGAGACCTGGGGGGGAAACTCAGATTATCAATTAAGGAAAAGCTCTTTCACTTGAAAAAGTAGGAAACTGAGGCTCAGAGAGATGAATCATTTTATTAAACTATAGTAAATAACAAAGAAAAGACACAGCTACTCTGATTTCAATTTCAGTGTTTTCAGGATACAATTAGGAGATTAATATTAGTGTTCTGCATCTTAGACAATCCCACACAGCTGTCAGATATTGTTATCCTGTCTTCAAATCTGAGTAGGAAATATATAACGGTATTATATTTTAAAAGAGCTTTACTTTTATTATGATGGGCATTAGTCCTTCCAGTAACAGAAGCTCTCTAGGCCTTGCAGGCTTTTAATGAGTTATCTTTGGGCCCCGGAATTTATAAATTTGTGGCCAGCTTCCTGGTAGAGAATCTCTCTCAATTTATCTCAACCACTCTACAGCTGTTAGTCAGTCTCCAGAGCACTGCCCTTCAAGCCTAGGACTTCTAAAAGCTCACATTTCAGAAATATAGGGAAATAGTCTTAGAGTCTATATGAGGACAAAGAATTAAAATAGGATGAATATATAAATAGCATTTACAATCACTCATATTTATATGTTGCTTTACAAAGGACTTTCTTTATCAATAGCCTTGTGAAGTAGAAAGTATATGAATTAATCCAGACTGAGACTCAGCAAGGTTAAGCAACATGTTCATGATAGATACGCAGCTTTTATATATTGATTTTGGGAGTTAATAGTTTAATTCTACTAAGAAATTATGTGTCTTTGCCTCAGGTTAGATACTTTTAAGTTTTATTATTTTTTAATTAATACTTTCTCTCCATTCTACTTCCCTCCCATCTACCCCCATGGAACATTTACATAAATAAAAATTTATAACAATGCCCTAATGCAGAGTCAAGCAAGGAAAATTCCCATTTGTCTAACAATGTGTAGAGACTAGCAACATTTTTTCCCCTTTTTAACATGGAAGTAACTCAAACAAGAGTTCTTACTGTATCTCTGAAATTGCTTTTAATAACTATATTTTAAAATAATCCAATATAATCCAATGCATGTTATTTTGTAGGTTTCATTGAGCCAAAAAGCATTTATTAAGCACCAATCATCTCAGCACTGCTCTGAGAGCTAATTTTAAAACTTCATTCTGGAAAAGAATCCTTGGGTTTACTAGACTACCAAAAGGGACCATAAGTCTCCAACCTTACCCCCAAATTCTCCAAAAAGATCAATTCTTTACTGTCTATAATCATATACACATATATGTACATGATTCATTCTCTTCTGGGGAATTTTTTATTATGTTTTTCTCATCATATATTAGGGATCCTTTGTCCTACATTCAATTTTAAGTCCATTGCTTTTCTCTATCCTTTAGTCATCCTCTTTCTCAAAGACAAAAAAAAAAATCTTTTCTATCTATCAGTACTGAAGAGTTATTCAATGAATGGCAGGATTCAGAAAATAAGGATCTTTAGATGAAAAGTACACAGTTTGACATGAATTAATGAGAAATAAATATCTCCAGAAAAAGCATATAAGCATTTTTGCCCCTTTAGTATACATTTTTGCATATAAATAACAAGCAGTTGTTTTTCCTCAAGGATTTTTATATAGAAAAGTAAATCATTTTGGTCCATATATCTCTGCTAGTTAATAAATCAAATCCTTGTATTTTATATCATTGCCAAGGCATTTTACTGTCACTGATGAATAGCATATAAGAAGTCACAAACTAGGTTCCATAAGAAAATATTCTAACTTTATGATTGTAAAAAGTAGAATATGCATGGATTTCTCACTGGTACATCTGCAATGGAGGGGTCAGGACATGAGTCATGCAAAAAACCCTGTCAGCTTTCTTTGTGCCTTCAGTCTTTTAGAACAATATTTCTAAGAACATTTCTCTGAAGTTAAAAACTCAGAGGGACTATAGACTGTCTCCTGATCTGGCTGTAATGGAAAAGTCTTATTATTTGGATATTGTTCTCTTTAATGTATCTGCAAAATAGAATCCATTTTTCAATTTAGAGACATACTACAGGACCAGCTAGAACAAGTAGTATATGGAATAGAAAAGGTTCCTTTTATAATATGTCATATAATCACAGTACACCTTGTTTTATGTATTGGATGTATGCCTAAGAAGTTGTGGGTTAAAGTTAATGCACTGAATCACATTGTAAGTGCTTAACAAATACATGTTGATGGATTGCATTTTTTTACTTCCATTACTTTAGCAATGTGTTCTCAATGGAAGAATTATACTCCAATACGTAATTAAAATATGAAAACCACAATGTTTTTCTTTTAAAAAATATTGATAATATCTTTTATTATTACATTACATTCATTTCTAAATACACTCCTATTTTCCTAACAAGAGAGCTATCCCTTGTAACAAAAACAAGGGAAAATAAAGAGGAAAAGCAGTTTAGTGAAACTAACTAATTCATCAAATATGCCTGAAAGTATGTGATATTCCTCACCTATGCCCCTGCTTTTCCCTCACCTCCTCATCCCCTGTATACTGTAGTTTAAAGAAAAGAAAAGAAGTACAGTTTTTAATTCCTTCTTCAAGAACAAGGATGGTCATTATAATTTTAAAATACTTTTGTAGTTGGTACACTAGTTATATCATTTATATCAGTTTAATCATTATGTATATTGTTTTTAGCCAGTTCTTACTCTACTTCGAACTGCTTCACATAAGTCTTTATCCTTTGCTATGAATTTTTCAAATTCAGCTTTTTTTTACAATGCATCAAAATTCCATTGAATTCATGTTAAATATTGTTTTAGCTATTGCCCATTTAATAAGTATCTATTTGGTTTTCAGTACTGTCCAAGCACACAGAGTACTACAATAAATATTTTGGTGTATATGGATCTACCTTTTATTTTTCTGGTTATTCTTTGGAGTTTATGTGATATAGCTGAGTCAAAGTATATGGATATTTTAGTGACTTTTTTGAGTATGATGCCTATTTGCTTAACTTTTTTTGCAAGTTATATTCTGCCTTTGATTCTGAGGTAGAAGTTAATTAAACAGAAGGATAACCTATAATATCGAACATACAGTCAAAGTCATGCTTATTTATCTAAGCAAGATGTGGCACTATATGTGAATATAATGGAATGTTAATATGGTGTAAGAACAATAAAAAATAATGAATATAGGAAGCATAGGAAGACCTAGTTGAAATGATGCAGAAGTAAGGAGAATTAAAAAATGTAATGTACATAAAAATTACAATAGAAATAGAAACAGTAAAGTAATCAAATTGGAAGGTTCCAAAGTTATACTAATCAAATTTGGCTCCAAAGAAGAGAAATAAAAAGACATCTCCCTTCTTCTTCTCATGTTTGAATAACTATAAGTTATTAGTTATATCATGTAATGTCACGATTTTGATAAGTTGAATAATTTTAACAGTTTAATTAATTAAAATGTAATTTAATTCATTTAACAATTGCTAGACTCATTCTCCTTTTTTTATTCTTTATTATAAGTGATAATAATTCCAGATAAGTCTGGAAGAGGGGACATTGAGAAAGCTGTACTGAAATTATTGGAGGCAGAGCCAAGATGAAGTAGTAAAGGCAGGAACTTGACCAACTTTCCTGCAAATTGTTCCAAATTCCTCTAAATAATGACTATAAATAAATTTTGGAGCATCAGAATACCCCCAGAAAGATGAAAGAGAACATTTTCCAAGCAAAGACAACTGAAAAGCTCAGCAGAAAATGTCGGTAACACTAAGGTGGGAGTCCTGGGGTAGAACAAAACTGACATAGCTCCAGAGCCCAGCCCCAGATCTGGTCCCTCCCAGACCTCTGAATCAGTGGAGATTCTGGTGGCTTCCAGATCTCCCAACCCAGAGACACCAAATTGATGGTGGAAGGTCAGCAGAAAAGGTATGTGGAATCAGAGTGGGACTCCAGCGGGCAATCCCAGCAAAGACTTGACCCCAGTTCTAGCATCAGCAAGATCTGAATCTGCAGCAGTGCTGGAGGCTTCTGGACCTTTCATTCTGGGGACATCAGGGAGGACTCTGAATGTCAGTGGGAAGGGGGAGGGAGTATGGGTGCAGTCCCAGTGCAGCCTTAGTCTGCAGAAGCCCAGCCCAAGCCAGTAGACTAGATTTTAAAGCTACAGTGGGGCAGGGGCACTCCTAACAGCTCCAAGTAAGAAAAGAAGGCTTGTGATCCTATTCCTAGAAGAATCTCTGAAAACAGCTGCACAAAAACCCTTGAAATAGAGGGACAGCACCCTCCACTCTGGAAACAGAGCCTTACTTTAACAAAAAGTTAAAAGCAGAGTCATAGAATAGGAAAATGAGTAGAAAACAAAAGAAGTTTCTGACCGTTGAAAGTTATTATGGTGACAAGGAGGATCAAAACACTCACTCAGAAGATGATAATAAAATTAAAGCTCCTACATCCAAAGCCTTCAAGAAAAAAAGGAATTGGGTTCAGGCCATGGAAGAGCTCAAAAGGGACTTCGAAAACCAAGTAAAAGAGATATAGGAAAAAATAGGGAAAGAATTGAGAGATGTAGAAAAGGAAATATAAAAATTAATGAGGAGAAGAATGACTTTAAAAACAAAATTGACCAGTTGGGAAAGGAGGTACAAAAGCTCATTGAGGAAAATAATTTCTTAAAAAATAGAATTGAAAAAAATGGAAGCTAATGACTTCATGAGAAATCAAAATACAATAAAGAAAAAAGAAAAAAATAGAAAAAATGTGAAACATTTCATTGTAAAAAAAAAATAACCTGGAAAATCCTGGATCTCCAGGACAGATGATTTAACAATTATTGGTTTCCCTGAAAGTCATGATCAAAAAAAAGATCTTGGACATCATTTTTCAAGAAATTATCAAGGAAAACTGTCCTGATATTCTAGAGCCAGAGGGTATAATAGAAATGGAAAAAAATCTACTGATTACCTACTGAAAGAGATCCAACAATGAAAACTCCCAGGAACATTATAGCCAAATTCTGGAATTCAAGGAGAAAATATTGCAAGCGTCCAGAAAGAAAAATTTTAAATATGGAGCCATAGTGAGGATATCACAAGATTCAACAGCTTCTACATTAAATTAGAACTTGGACTTGGAGTATGATATTCTGGAGAGCAATGGAGCTAGGATTATAAAACAAGAATCACATAAGAAAACTGAGTATATTTCTTCAGAGGAAAAGGTGTTCATTCAATGAAACAGAATTTTCAAGCATCTGTGATGAAAAGAATAAGGCTAAATGAAAAAGTTGATCTCAAATATAGGACTCAGGAAAAATTGGTATCAGAAGTTACTTAATAAGGTTTATCTGTTTACATTCTTATATGGGAGAATGATGCTTATGACTTATTAGAAAGTTCTGATTATTATAGCAGTTAGAAGGAATATATATAGAGAGAGACAGAGGACATGGGTGTGAGTTGAATATGAAAGGATATCTTTTTTAAAAGATGAAATTAAGGGGTGAGAGAGAAATGTATTGGGAGAAAGGGAAAGAGAGAATTGGAATGCTGAAAATTATCTCAAAAAAGAGGCAAGAAAATACTTTTACAGTGAAGGGGAAGAGGGGGAGGAAGAGGGGGATGAAAAGGAGAGTGTGTGAACCTTATGCTCATCACTGTTAGTTCAAATAGGAAATAACATGCATATCAATAGGGTATAGAAACCTATTTTACTCTGCAGGAAAATTTCAGGAAGGTTGATAAAAGAGAGGGCTATATTGGGGGGGTGGGAATGGTCAGTAACAAAACACTTTTGAGGATGGACAAGGTGAAATGAGAGAGAATAATTTGGGGAAAATACAATGAACAGTAGTAAATTGAATCAAGTTTCTCTGATGGAATATTATTGTTCTTTAGAAAATGATGAGCAGTATGCTCTCAAGAAAAATAAAAATCCTGGAAAAGTCCTCAGTAAACAAAGTCAAATATATTGTATATAAAGTAATAGCAATTTTCTGGGATGACCAACAGTAAGTGACTTTGTTAGTCTCAATAGTACAATCACCCACACTTACTCCTAAGGACTTATGATAAAAATCCTATCCAAACCCAGAGAAGGAATTGATCAAGTTTGTATACAAATTGAATCATTCTTTATTTATTTCTCTCTTTATTTTTAACTAAATTTTATTGAGTTTTTATTTTCATTAGGGTGAGAGATTTATGTTTTCTTTAAGAACTTAAATTTTATGAAAACTTTTTACATAACTTCACATGTGGTTTATTAATTGTGGGTGGGGATAAGAGAGAGAACTTTGAACTCAAAAATCTTTTTTTAAAAGATTTTTATTTTCAAAACATATGCATGGATAATTTTTCAACATTGACCCTTACATAACCTTGTGTTTCACATTGTTTCCTCCTTCCCCCCCACCCCTTCCCCTAGATGGCAAGCAATCCAATATATGTTCTAAATGTTAAAATATGTGTTAAATCCAATATATGTAAATATATTTATACAATTCTCTTGCTGCACAAGAAAAATCAAATCAAAAAGGAAAGAAAATGAGTAAGAAAAAAATGCAAGTGAACAGCAACAAAAAGAGTGAGAATGTTATATTGTGATCCACATTCATTTCCCACAGTCCTCTCTCTGGGTGTAGATGGCTCTCTTCATTCCACGATCATTGGAACTGGCATTAATCATCTTACTGTTGTAAAGAGTCACATTCATCAGAACTGATCATCCTATAATATTGATGTTGCCATGTACAATGAGCTCCTGGTTCTGGTCATTTCATTTAGCATCATAAACTCAAAAATCTCAAAAATAAATGTAAAATATTATTTTGAATGTAACTAGGCTAAATATTAATTAAATTAATAAATTAATCTAGAAAAAAGAGACTCGTAGATGAAGTAAAAACAAAAGATAACAATAAAATTATTTTTAAAACATAGCTGCTAAAATGAGAAACCTATACATTTCTATTTTATTAGAAACTCTGTAACTCTATGAACGAGGTTAGATTAGGAAGTAGGGAAATATTGTTTTATACAGCACCAGGCTCTTCAGGGAAAGGAGAAAGTCCTTTCCATAAAAATTTTATCCTAGTCTTCTGCTTTTTGGGAAGGAATCACTTTCTAGTACTCTTCTGAATAGAGGCCAAACTTTCATTCTTTTGTTTATTTTTCCTTCTTCTTTCTTTCTTTTTTTTTTATTCAAGCTTTTTATTCGCAAAGCATATGCATGGGTAATTTTCCCAACATTGACCCCTGCATTGCACCCCTGCTGCAAATCTTCCCCTTCTTCCCTCACCCTCCTCCCCCACCCGGCAGGCAGTCCAATATATTCCAAATATGCCAAAATACGTGCCAGAACCAATATGTATATACCTATTCACACAACCATCCAGTTGTGTTAAAAAAAAAAAAAAAGATCAAGAAGGAAGAAAAAGAAAAACTGAGAAAAAAGAAACAAATGCAAGCAAATAATAACAGAGAGCTTGAGAATGTTATGCTGTGTTCCACCCTCTGTTCCCATGGTTCTCTGTTTGTAGATGCTTCTCTTCATCACTGCACAAAACCTTTGTTCTTTTAAAATAATATTTTATTTTTCCAAATAGATAGATATAGATAATTTTCAATATTAATTTTTTAAAATACATTGTGCTCTAAATTTTCTCCCTCCTTCCTTTACCTCCCCCCTCTCCAAGACAGCAAGCAATCTGATAGATGCAATTCTTTTAAATGTATTTCCTTATTTGTCATGTTGTGGAGAAAAATCAAATAAAAAGGGGAAAAAACCTATGAGAGAGAGAAAGAACAAAAAAACAACCAACCAAACAACAACAAAAAAGTGAAAATATAATGTTTCAATCTACATTGAGTCTCCATAGTTATTTTTCTGTATGTGGATGGCATTTTTATGCCAAGTCTATTGGGATTGCATTGAATCACTGTATATTGAAAAGAGTCAAGTCCATCACTGTTTATCATCACATAATCTTTTAACTGTGCACAAAGTTCTCTTGGTCCTGCTTACTTCACTCAGCATCAGTTCATGTCAATCTTTCCAGGCTTTTCTGAAATCAGTGAGATTAAACTTTGAATGGACAATAAAAACCTACCTGAACTCATTCAGGTTAACAAAATCTCCCACCACCACCTATCCTAGTTCTAGTTTCACATCCCAGTGATTCTGAACTCACTGTGTCACCATTCAGTGTTATGCTGGAGCTAGCTTAAACACGCTGTAGAAAACTGATTGTAAAATTTTCATTATAATTATTATCACCTTAGAAATTCATAATCACTATAAATCAGGGCTTGATTTAATGTTTTCCTGAATATCTAGACTTTAAAAAGCAATGGAAAAATATTAATGAAATAGAATAAGATTAAAGTAATAATAATAATAGATAACATTTCAATAGCATCATCAACTGTGTGTCAGACACTTGTTAAAGTGTTTTAAAATACTATCTCATTTTATCCTAACAACAGCCCTGGGAAGTAGATGCTATTATTAACCACATTGTGCAGTTCAGACTAAGGCAAACAAAGTTAAGTGACTTGCCTAAGTTCATAGAACTAATAAATGTCTGTGGACAGGTTTGATTTCAGGCTTTTCTGACTCAAGCCCAGTTCTCTATACCCAATTCTACCAAGCTACCCATGAGAAAGTATGTCAAAATATACTCCCCCCCCAAAGAGCTCAGTAATAAATACTAGAATACTGTTGCCTTCAAACCAATTCCTCTAATATTTTACTCTTAAGCTATTCCCCATTTCCACTGTGTTCTGTAAAATGCCTATTTTTTTCATAACAAACTTGTTTTCTTCTTAACACTCTATCCATCTTTTGGTTCTTATGAAAAATTGGTTCTCTTCCAATGACATAGACTCCCTTTGTAGAACTGGCTACACTGAGGTGGGAAAGTTCAAATACTCCTTATTTCTGTTTGCTACTTCTGGGTTCACCCCTACAACTAGTGCTAGATGACCTCTCCACCTTTGAAGATAGTAAACCCATTTTGTTGTTCAGTCATTTTTCAGTCATGTCTAACTCTTTCTGAGCCCATTTGGGGTTTTCTTGGTGAAAATAAATACTGGAGTGGTTTTGCCATTTCTTTCTCCAGCTCATTTTACAGATGAGGAAACTGAGGCAAACTGGATGAATTGGCTTGCCCAGAGTATGTAAGTACAGCTGGTAAGTGTCTGAGACCTGATTTGAACTCAGAAAAATGCATCTTCCTGACTTCAGGCAGGGCATATCACCTATGTACTACCTAGTTGCCTTAATCCATATCCATTTCTAATCAGAATCCTAGCAACTGTTTTCTACAAACCTTCAAGGTACTTCTTTTCTTTCCTTGGAGTCTGATTCGCAATCTTTTTCTTCTCCCCTACTCATGCTCTCATGTCAGAGAACTTCATCATACAAGCTGACATTCTATCAAACATCCTAATCTCATAATTCCACAATTTATTTAGTTCACATGACTAACACTCAACTTCAGCCATACAGAAAAATATTCATATCCTTGTTTTACTATCACTAGTAAATGTCACCTCTATATTCATGAACTATGAAATTCCCTTATCTGAAAAGATTGTTGTCATTTCACTTATTCTTCTGCTTTGCAACCCCAAAGTCCATTGTATATTTCAAGTTCTGTAATCTGACCCCATTGGGATCCAAATATGGAACTCTAAAGTATCTGACTCTGGAAGCATTTCTCTTTGGAAGTGAGAGGCCCTCAAAGAGTGAATACCCTATTAGGAACATAAGTGTCCTAATGGGCATCTTAGCAAAGAAAGAAAATTTTTATTTTGTAGCCTCAAGCAGTGAAAAGTATAACACTCATTCCAGAAACAATGATATTACTCCTCTATTTCTGCAATGGATGCTATCCTAGGGATGTTTTCTCTCCCCTGAACCCATGTTTGGGTTATGACAGGGAGAGTGAAGGAATAAATCAAGTAGCGTGAGGAACTGAGTGCTTAAGGTATTTGAGGTAGAGTCAGCATATATGTTGAAATCCCCTCCATAAGGAGAGGGGAAGAGAAATCAAATTTGTGAGTGAGCTATCAAATTTATTGGGTAGGAGGGGAAATTACTTAGAAGTCTGTAGATAATAGTTCCCAAGATTTTAATTGGGTAATAGAGGCAAATTCCATGAAATTCAGAGGAGAAGGAGTTAGAGGGAGGGCGGTAGGAGGAGAATCTGGAAATAGTCCTGAAGGAGTATTCCAACCTTCCTCCCTCAGTTTACTGCAGGGAATACATGAGGGTACATCTAGTACTAGAAAGGATGTGAGGAAGGTTCAATCATCAAAGGGAAACTGGAAGGGATTACTAGGAAATGGAAGCAGTGGGAGAGTAACAGATTTAGGAAGGGAAATGTAATGCCCTTGAAACATAAAAAATGGTAAGACATATGGTTTTGTTTGGGTCTTTGGGTTGGATGGTTGTGGGAATGGGGATAAGGAATTAAGTGGTAAGGAATGGGGAAAGAGATTTGTTTGACTACCAATGAGGATCAGGACAAATGGGATGTATAGGATATGATTAGGTATGAGAATGCTCATCATGTACTGGAAAATGGCATTCCTCTTCCAGAGGAGCCTGTAGAACTAGCCAACATGAGATGGAAGGAGTACATTTAGACAAAATTAATCCATGTCACTGGTCCTCTTCCTTCTAAGATGGGAATCAATCAGGCAATAGCACAGAGAGGGTGGAAGTCAAATTTTGATAGAGGAAGATGAATTTCTGCTCCCCACTGACTTTATCCCTCAAGGTACAGGTGCAGCAGTAGATGGAAGGCCTGAACAAAGAACAAATTACTCCTCTTTGTACCAGAGGATGGGAAGAATAGCCTACAGATTTCACTTTGTTGAATTCTGAGAATTTAATGAATGTTATTGAATTGGAAGTCTTGTATAACATCATAGAACGTGACTGTTTCATAGACACTATTTTGCAGACAATGAGACTGACACCACAGAGGTAAAGCAAATTGTTCAAGGCAATAACTGGGAGAGCCAGGATGCAAATTCTACCACATTGCAATGCATTGTATAAGTTTGAGTCTAAATAGCAGAAAATGTAATTGATAAAAATGTCTTGCCTACTTTGGGGGAAGGGGACAATTAAATACAAAATGGCCTATTTTCTAACTGTAAGGGAGGAGCCCCCAAGAGTGAACTTGTACACACCAAAATCTTGGTATCCCTCCACAAGTATTACTCCCTCTCAAATCTACCCCTCATTCACCATATAACACATGTATGTGTATGTGTGTGTGTGTGTGTGTGTGTGTGTGTTTAGCAGAAGTAAATGGGTTAAGTGACTTGCCCAGAGTCACACAGTTGGGAAATATTAAGTGTCTGAGGTCAGATTTGAACTTAGGTCCTTCTGACTTCAGGGCTGGTGCTCTATCCACTGCGCCACTTAGCTGCCCCTACAAATATAATTTCATTTGATTTTCACAACAATCCTGGAAGATAAGAGCTAAAAAATATTTTTACAGATAAGGAAATTGAGCTTCCTATAGCTAGATTTGAATTCAGGTCTTACTGACTCCAGACTCATTCTGCAGCCTATTGTGCTACCCACTACCTCTAAAAAATTAAGTAGAGCTCATAATTATAAAGGTCTCTGAATGACAGGTTAAGAATTTGATTTTGGTGTCAGTGAGGAATTATTCAGGATTTATCTTTGAGCAATGCAGCATGAGCAGACATAAATTTTAGACTTTTTTCTGAACAATTAATTGGGTTTCTGAATATTATATAACTGAACCGAGGACAGATTTAAATTGGTCTTTTCCTCTTTTCACTCCTGTTCAGGTATAATAAAAAGGAAGACTAGATGAAAGCCTTAAGGTTTTGTTCCAGTTCTAATTCCATTTTTAATCACTTTTGCTAAACTACTGATGTATAGCAATGTATATTTTTCTCCAGATGGAGACAAAATTTCAATAATACTATCTTAAAACTAAGGTTTTATTTTGTTTTGCATATATCTAGTGCAAATTCATGCAAAACAGGGCAGCAATGAGGTCACTAAATGTCAAATGAATTTACTGCCCAGTTCCAAATCACGACAAAAAATAAAAAATTGGAAAAGTCATTTCTTTTTTTTTTTCTTTTCCTGGAAAGAAACCTTCTGAGAATTAAACTCTGATACTGAAAGAATGGTAAAAGAAAGCAATAATGTCCCCACATGGCCCCAAGCAAATCTTGGCCTCTTTTAAAACTGTTTTCATAAAAATGCTTCAGTTAATACATTTGTGACTGCAATGGACGCTTCTCACCTGAACTGAGACCTTCAAACTAATTTCAGACCTACATTGGATGATAACAGCTTTCCATTGCTATTGACCTAGGCTGAATTGGAACTAGTGACCTAGAAGCAAAAGGTGCTATATTCCATTACCAAATGTCCCAGACAGCCAGTCACCCTCAGTTTTATTTCTTTAATCGTTTTTATTAGTACCAATTCCACTTTTAACATCAAACAATTTGAAGGCTTTCAAGAATGTTCCCTGACAAATTATAGCTATTGTTTACCTTCCCTTCTTATATAGGCAGCCTATCCCCACGTGGGAGATTCTCCTTGAATTATGCTAGCTGCCTCCCCATCACTGCCTTTGTGGCTGCTTTTATTCTCAGTTATCTTCTCTAAATGGAATTCGATGTGGGTGGAATAACAAGTGCCTACTCAGCTGCATCAGCTAAGATGTTCTGAAGAACAAGCCTCTGACAACTGCCCATCATAACAAGGTTATGTTGATCCCAGGTGTGGAGCTATGCAAATAGATCCCCAAATCTACTCACTATTTTCATTGTAGTAGTCTGTTTTTCTTTCATTTCATTTCTCCAGAGAGCTCTGTGTTCTACAATCCAACCAAATACCTCTGCCTCTTTACCCTTTATCAGGAAACTAAATGCCATAGCATAAAATTAGGAACTATTTCCTCCTCTATGTCTTTTTATACACTTTTTTTCAGAATGCCTGTCATGTCTACACTGATGTGTGAAATAGAAATAACTAGATGGCTAGAGAGGGAGGAAGATCAATATGACTTTAAATGAGAGTTCTTCATGAAGACACACACGTCTATAATTAAACATAGCAAACATTTCCCAAGGACAAACTTCCCTAAGCCAACAAAATCAAACTTGAATTCCCCTGTGCTTCACTCCATTGACGACTTCATAACTTTGGAGTGCCAGAAAGGGATTTAGAGGACACTCCTGCTCTTCTGATCATAGTTTGTAGGAATCAAGATGGCAGAGTTCAGTGTTAAAAGTACATAAAGATCACAAGAGAAAACAGTCACTAAGGGGCATAAAGAAGACAATCTCAAAGGATATTTTAAAGCAATAAAAAAAACTAAAACAAATTTAGACTTTTCTCCTATATGCACATATATATTTTAGACATGTACAAAGTCTCCAAATTCTTAACTCTAATTTTGAAAGAGATTATCATATGGTACTGATATGGTGATCTCTTTCAAAATTACAGTGCTTCAAATAAAGTCAGATCTAAACAATTGGAAAAATATTAAGTAGTCTTGGGTAGGTCAAGTGAATATAATAAAGATGACAATAAAAGATGACAATATTACCTAATCTATTTATTTAGTGCTATACCAATCAAACTCCCAAGAAACTATCTTACTGACCTAGAAAAAAATAGCAACAAAATTCATCTGGAAGAACAAAAGTTAAGAATTTCAAGGGAACTAATGAAAAGAAAACTCAAATAAAGTTATCCTAGCTATACCTGATCTATATTATAAAGCAGAGGTCATCAAAGCCATTTTGTACTGGCTAAGTTAGGTTCACAGAATAATGTAGTCAATAGAGTGCTGGCCCACAACAATCTAGTGTTTGACAAACGCTTAGACCCCAGCTTTTGGGATAAGAATTCACTAATTGACAAAAACTGCTGGGAAGATTAGAAACTAGTATGGCAGAAACTAGAGACTGATCCACACTTAACATCATATACCAAGATAAGGTCAAAATAGATTCATAATCTAAGCATAAAGAATGAGATTATAAATAAATTAGAAGAACATAGGATAGTTTACCTCTCAGACCTTTGGAGAAAAAATGAATTTGTGACGAAAGACAAGCCAGAGATCATTATTTATTACAAAATAAAAATGTTCTTTTTTTTGTATAAACAAAATGAATGTAGACAAGATTTGAAGGGAAGCAGTAAACTGGGAAAACATTTTTACATTCAAAGTTTCTGATAAAGGCCTCATTTCCAAAATATATAGAGAATTGACTCCAATTTATAAGAAATCAAGGCATTCTCTGGTTGATAAGTGGTCAAAGGATATGAACAGACAATTTTCAATTGAAGAAATTGAAACTATTTCTAGCATATGAAAATGTGCTCTAAATCATTATTGATTAGAGAAATGCAAATTAAGACACTGCTGATGTACCACTACACATCTGTCAGATTGGCTAAAATGACAGGAAACGATAATGACGAATATTGGAGGGGATGTGGGAAAACTGGGACACTGATGCATTATTGGTGGAGTTGTGAATGGATCCAACTATTCTGGAGAGCAATTTGGAACTATGTTCAAAAAGTTATAAAACTGTGCATACCCTTTGATCCAGCAGTGTTACTACTGAGCTTATATCCAAAGAGATATTAAAGAAGGGAAAGGGGCCCATATGTGCAAAACTATTTGTGGCAGCCCTCTTTGTAGTGGCTAGAAACTGGAAATTGAAGGGATGCTCATCAGTTGGAGAATGGCTGTATAAATTGTGCTACATGAATGTTACGGAATATTACTGTTCTGTAAGAAATGAACAGCAGGATGATTTCAGAGAGGTCTAGAGAGACTTACATGAATTTATGCTAAGTGAAATGAGCAGAACCAGGAGATGAGTTGAGTTGAGGAATTGAGCAGGCAACAACAAGACTATACGATGCTCAACTCTGACAGATGTGGCTCTCTTCAACAATGAGATGATTCAAACCAGTTTCAATTGTTCAATAAAGGATAGAGCCAACTACACCCAAAGAGAGAACTACAGGAAATAAGTGTGGACCACAACATAGCATTTCCACTCTTTCTGTTATTGTTTGCTTACATTTTTGTTTTCCTTCTCAGGGTTTTTTTCTTCCTTTCTATATCCAATTTTCCTTATGCAGTAAGATAACTTATAAATATGTATACATGTATTGGATTTAACATATACTTTGACATATTTAGCATGTATTGGACTACCTGCCATCTAGGGGAGGGAGTGGGGAGAAAGAGAAGAAAAGTTGGAACAGAAGGTTTTTGCAAGGATCAATGTTGAAAAATTACCCATGCATATATTTTGTAAATAAGAAGCTAATATAAAAAAGGACAAAAAAAAGAATTTTATGTGACAAACAGGAAAAACAAAACAAAACAAAATTACTGTGCTTAAAAAACATACCAGCTTCAGTTTCCCTGATTAATAAGTATTTTATATAGATAATCCCTGCTAAAACACATGGATCTTAATTAATTCTGACATGATTCTCTTTTTCCCTCTCCTTCTCCCTCTGTTTGCTTCCTCCTCCTCCTCTTTCTTCTTCTTCCTCTTCTTTTTATTCTTTCTCTTTCTCTTCCTCCCTCTCCCTCTTTCTCTCAATTTCTCTCCCTTCCTCCCTCTCCCTCCATCTGCCTCTCTCTTTCTCTCTTTCACACACACACACACACACACACACACACACACACACACACACACACACACACACACACACTGTATTTTTCTCTGATTTCTCTTTCTGGATCTCTGGCTCTTTCCAAAGCTCTGGCATTTCTCTCTCTCTCTCTCTCTCTCTCTCTCTCTCTCTCTCTCTCTCTCTCTCTCTCTCTCTCTCTCTCTCTCTCTGTCTCTCTCATATCTATCTATCTATATCTACAAATTTATCTATATGTGTGTGTTTGTGGTTTGCTAACTAAGTTGCCTTAGCTTTCTCAACTGTGAAACAAGGATAATTATAGCACCTATCTCTTACAATGCTTGTGAGGATCTTAGTAATCTTAGGGAAGACTTGAATCTAGGTTTCCTAATTTCTAACTTCATGTAAAATACCCAGCTTCTTGCTTACATTAGTTATTAGCAATAATAATGTGAAAACAAAATGTTTCTAATAATAATTGAAAATATTTAGATAAATGGTGATGGTGATGAAAACAATGACAATAATAAATTGTGATTTTTATTATAAAGCAACTTCTGCCATCATAGAACAGGATGGATTCTGCTGCTTAGGGACTTAGAGCCTTTGACACTGAAAGGTTAAGTAGCTTGCCCAATTAGATAATACATCAATAAATATTTATTAAGTATCTATTAACTTTCAGCCACTATGCTAAACACTTGGGGTCCAGAAAGAGACAAATGTCTCTGTCCTACAGAAGTTTAAAATCTAAGAGGGTAGACAGTAAGTCAATAAATATCTACAGATAAGCTCTGTACAAGATAAATAAGAATAATTAAAAGAGGGAAGTGTAATGTTCTTTTTCTCTAAAGTATAATTGTTTTCTTGGGGGCAGCCTTAGCTTCAGTTCAGTTTCATCACCCCAAAATGCAGCCAGGGGTTAAAGTCCAAGATCCTTTATTGTGTCCTTCAAAATCCTGAATCTTTTCCTGGGCCCAGTTAGCTTTCTTAGAGGCCTATCTCTCTCTTTCATTCCCAAGAGCTCTTGTCCGAGTATCTCAGAATCCAAAGGTTTGTCCTTCAGCCTCCAGCCTCTCCAATGTCTCCAGCCACCACAAAGGTAGGCGTGGGAATGAATCAGACTCTGCCACCAAGAGTGTGATTGTGGGTTACAGTGGGCTTGTGGGAGCTCCCAGAAGTCAATCCTAGCTGTGAATCTCCTGGAGGTCCTCTCCTGAAGTTCTCTCCTTGACCGAATCCCGACTCTCCGTCTCCTCCCAGTGAACTTGTCCTTTTATGTGCTCCCTAAAGATGTGAAGTCTAAATGTGTGGACCAATGAGTGAACTCCTTTAAAGGTTTGAACTCCTAAGTACATAACTAAGTACATTAGTACCTTGTAAGAATCCTAACAGGGAAGTCACTAGAATGAATAGGGGTTGTTAAAAAAATTCCTGTAGAAAATAGAATTTTAAGATGTAACTTGAAGGAAGCTAGGCAGAGATGAGGGGAGTGAGCATTCCATCCATGGAGTAACCAGAAAAAATGCCCAAAGCACAGAAATGGAGGGTCTTGTCTAGCCTGTGTGGTTCACAGTTAGACTTTGAAGCCATATCTTTCTATAGTAATTTTTTGTACACAGCATTGAAGAGAGGCATTTGTGCCCCGTGGGTTACAATTTATTTAAATTTTTTGATAGCTTAGCTGTGGGCAAAGATAACAAATCAACTCATACAGTAGGTATTCAAAGACTGTTGACTAGTTACTTATGGGTGGTTTTATTTCTTAAGTTATGTGTTCTCCAATAAAAAAAACAACAATAGTTAGTTTAAAAAAACACACTGAAAATCATAGAATTCCTCTCAAAGATTAGTTTGCCTTCAACTTTGAAAAACTAACTCAAAGTCATTTCTCCTCTGCTAGAAATTAGTTAGACAGAAATTGGCCCTGTATTTCATATTCATTGCCAGTTCCCCACTAGTTTTGTAACTCTTGCTTATTCTTCATCATAAAGCAAATCATTGAGAAGCAGATAGAATATTTTAATGTTCTTTTTGCATGATTTTCCCTACTTCAAAACAATCTATACCTTAGCCCTCTAATCAGGGATGTGACACATAAAACTTCTCACAAACCAAAGTACTTCAAAAGGAAAATAAACTTAGATCACACAATTTGAGAGGTAGAGAATGTAGCACATTTCATCTTTTCTAACATCTCTAAACAAATTATCCTTGGTAAGGATAGGCCTGACTTAAGTCAACACTGTGTCTCAGGTTCAATGTTAGAATAAAGTGAAGCTTTAGATAGTTATTGAATATCTTTAAAAAAAAACAAAAACAAAAACACTTCACTTACCCTAATACAGCAAGGATATGCACAATGGCACTTAGTTTTCATTGACAATTCCCTCCATATTTCCACTTATTGTCCCTCATTCTTCCATCTGGGCGGCAAGAAGCACGAACTTAAACTTATGACACATATTAACTCCTCAAATTAGAAAGAGGCAGAGACAGACAGAGACATACACAGAAAGAAAGATAAAGACAGAGATAGAGAAACAAATGTGAAAAAAAGAGATGGAAAGGAGGAAGAAAAGGATTTATAACATCTTTTATCTAAAAATGGATGGGTACAAAGAGGTGATCTAGTTATATTCTTATTTTACACATAAGGAAACTGAGAATCCAAGGGGTGCTTAATGACTTGCCTAAAGTCACATAAGAAATAATCGTCAAAGATAGACTATTAACCTACTTCTTCTGGCTCTAAGTTCACTATACTATCTACTATCCTGTCCTCTTACTGCAGCTAAATATAATATTAACATTTGGGGTCACCTCACCACAGGGTAAACTCACATTAAAGTTACTGTTCACTTAACTCTCTAGATTTTCATTGCATGAATTCTCATCTAGCTATAACTTCCCAGCTGTACACTTACATGGCTCATCTTTTGAATACAAGTTAAGGACATTTACTGCATTTTATCTTAATAAATGTAGCCATCCAACTAGCTTATTGTTCCTCTGAACTTCATTTCATTTCTGAACTGCATGTCATTAATTCTCTCTTTGACTTCATTGTTGGAAACATTGGACTAAAGAAAGATGTCCAAGGCATTTCATTAATGATCTTCATACAGGTTAGAATTAATTTATTAATGAGTAATTTTGTGTTGTTACTCCCAGTTAATTTTTCAGTCCACATAACTATGCTACCATCTAACCTAAACAATTGCCCACAATTTTCCAAGAGATTTAATGAAAGGATAGTGTTCTCTTTTATTAGGAATCCTTTAAGATCAAAATGTAGGTGATCTGGTGAGATAAAAATCTTTAAAAACCTTTTAAAACCTTAAACCTTTTTTAAAAACCTTTTTTAAAACCTTTAAAAACCTTTTTTTAAAAAGTCTTAATTTGAAAGGGAGATGATTCATGAAAATAGGAAAATAAATAAATATTTGCTGTTAATAATGGCCTCTGAGATCCGTTTTAACTTTAGATCTAGCCCAAAAGAAAGGATTATTAAAGAATAGGGTACCTTAGGGCTATCAAACTGTGCATACCCTTTGATCCAGCACTATTTCTATTGGACCTATATCCCAAAGAGATCTTAATGTAGGGAAAGGGATTCACATGTGCAAAAATGTTTGTGGCAGCCCTTTTTATAGTGGACAGGAACTAAAAACTGAAGAGATGTCCATCAGTTGGAGAATGATTGAATAAGTTATGGTATATGAATGTTAAGGAATATTATTTTTCTATAAAAAACAATTAGCAGGATGATTTCAGAGAGGCCTGGAGAGACATACATGAACTTATGCTGAGTGGAATGAGCAGAACCAGGAGATCATTGTACACAGCAACAGCATCATACAAGGATCAATTCTAATGAATGTGACTCTTTTCAACAAGGAGATGATTAAGAACAGTTTCAATGATTTTGTCATGATAAGAGTCATCTATACCCAGAAAGAGAGGATTGTGGGAACTGAGTGTGGATCACAACATAGCATTTTCATTCTTTTTGTTATTTGCTTGCATTTTATTTTCTTACTCATTTTCTTTTCTTTTTGATCTAATTTTTCTTGTGCAACAAGAGTTGCATATATAAGTACACATATATTAGATTTAATATATATTTTACCATGTTTAACATATATTAAATTACTTGTAATCTAGGGGAGGGAGTGGATGAAAAGGGAAGTTAATTGAAACACAAAGTTAATTAATGTTGAAAAATTACCCATGCATATGTTTTATAAGCTTTAATAAAAAATAGGATACCTTGTCTTATAAGAATATGGTTATCATTGACAAGAAATGACTAAAGTTCAGTGTGAAGCCCTCCCCGTGGTATTTCTTGTTTCTTCACTTAAAAAATGGCAAATAAAACTAAGCTCATGAAGAATGAAATATCTTTAAAATCTCATAAGGTAGGAAACTAATTTTGTGTGTGATTTTTATCAGATTCTTGGAATTGATAGAGACTACATTAACAGTGTAAAATTTTCTACTTAACAGAGAAAAAAAGGAATCCTTATAATCTAACTATCTTTGTGGTCACTAGCATCCCTAAATCCTGATATTTGCTTCACAGCCTAGAAACTTCCCATTTGAAATTCTATCTAAACGGCATGGTGCCTCACATTCCTCAGTTCTAGCTTTGGTTGGCAACAGGATATTTTTGTACCTATTTGTTTAAAAATAGTTATAAGAACTCTTTTCTGTGGCAAGACATGGAAATTTGAGGGGATGCCCATCCCCTGAAAGAATGTGGAATATCACTGAGATAAAATGCTATTGTACTATAAGAAACAGGATGCTCTCTAAACACCTGCTAAGGAACTGCTGCAAAATTAAGTGAGCAGAATCAGGAGAACATTGTAAATAGTAACAGCAATATTGTATGATGATCAGCTGTGAATTATTTAATTACTCTCAGAAATGCAATGATCTAAAAAAAATCTAAAAAAAAAAAAAAGAAAGAAATACAATGATCTGAAAAAATTGAAGGACATTAAATAATAATAAAAAACACAATCCATCCCCGGAAAAAGATTCTAATGGAATTTTAAGTAAAGATTGAAGCACATATTTTTACTTTACTTTTCTTGTATTTTCTTCTGTTTTTATCTGTTTCACTAATATGGAAATAGGTTTTCCATGAATACATATGTATAATATCATATTGCTTGCCTTCTCAATGAGGGGTGTGAGAAGGAAAAGACAATTCAAAACCCAAAATTTTAAAACATAAATGTTAAAAATTATGTTTATAAATAATTGTGGAAAAATAAAATATTAAACAAATAATTTAAATTTTAAAAAATGATAGGGAAGGAAAAAGTGTGTTTAGAGTAAAAATATTGACCTGGGAAAGCACTAAAAGCTTAGAGGCCACATGTAAGATAGAGAACTAGGTGGGGCAAGGCATACAGTGTAATAGATAATAATAAAATGAAGGAATTTCTAAGTTCTTAAATATGGAAATGGAATGTGCTCAGGATGACATTTTTTTAACCCTTCAGAATGGCTAAGGTGGAATGGAAGAGTGAACCATGGGAAATGAGTAAGAAATGGAAAGTGAAGATATTTTAGGAAATATCAGATATCTATACTGAAGTCTGTTAGTAATAAGGCTGGAGTTAGAGAAAAGAGGAAAAGTGTGAGTCAGACATACTTAATGAGGAAGAGGGAGATTGCATTGGAATCTAGATGGTAATAGCCTCCAGACTCTGGATTAAGTGATATATTTGTATAGATCAAACTTTGTAGGGGAAGTTATCAATTAATAGTGATAAGTAGATATAATAAAAGTAGCAATTAGAGAGTAAAAAATGTTTCTACTCTTTATCTTGGAGCAGTAAGTTGGGATCTATAAGAAAAAGTATAACCAGTGGTAGAAAGAATAGTCATGGATGCAGTGTCATCTGGGGAGAACCATATCAATGATGAGTGTCAAATGATAAAAATAAAAGTCATTAAAAGAGTTTGTTCATTATAGAATGTGAATTCTAGAGACCACAGTGGAAAAGATGGCCAAACTTGGAGTGAAATATTAGAGGAATTTGTTTCAAGTGGATGAAAATGGGAAAAGAAAAGAGGAGAAAATATACTTATTAAGGAGTTATTGAATGCCAAGAATTGTTCATGCAATATCACAAATATTATTTCATTTGATCTCACCAAAACCCTGGGAAGTAGATGATACTATAATACCAAACTTACATTTGAGAAAATGATAGTAGATAGAGATCAATAACTTGTGTGAAACCAATTTGATATTCAGATTTTCCTAACTCCTGATCTGCTGCACCACCTAGCAGCCCTAGCTAAAAGCTGATAAAAATAGGTAAGCAGAAGATTCCAAATCTTTCAACCTTGCTCAGTCATAGTACTAGCACAGTCAGGGAATTTTTTTGGTCTATTTCTTGGTCTCAATATGGTTTGTCTCTTGAGCTTCCTCTTGGCAGCCCACCTATTGCGTTCATATTGACATAGCACTAGGAGGAAACTTCTTAGCATTTTACCTTTGCCTGCTTTTCAGGATTATGGGATAGCATGAAACAGAGGCACCCAGCAAAAATGTGTGATTGGACTATGATCTGAACCAGATGTACCAAACTAGCTAAGATAACAGATCCAGTAAATTTTTAAAGAAATACTTGCAGTTCAATAATCACATCTTCCAATTCATTTAGTGTCTTGGGATATAGTTCATTAAAGCCTAATGCATTAAATTCATCAAGTGAAATGATCTCTGAATATCTATTTAATTTTGGTTTCAATACTGTGTTAGCCAATTTTTTTCTTCTCTTTGCAGGCAGAGATGGGTTTATGAAAATAGAAAGCAAAACCAGTTAATAAAGCAACAAGAATGCATGGATCAGGCATTCTATGTCAGGCATCCTAAATATTATACATCATGTCCTAGGATTGTAAAATAAAAACAAAATTAAAACCACCTACTCATATAAGTACAAACACAATAAATATAAGATGATTTAATGTAGAAAAAAGTATTGATAGCAAGTAAAATAAGGAAAGGCTTTATAAGCTGTCTTGAAGGAAACAAAAGATTATACAAGGCAGAACTGAGGATGGAGTACATTCCAGATATAGGGTATGTACAAATGCATAGAGAGAGGAAATGGCAAGCAATAAAAATAGTCATTTTAAGAGGATTGTAGAGTAGGTAAAAGGGGTATAATATGTAATGAGACCAGAAAAATAGATTAGTAAGGGCATTCATTACCAATAGAAGAATTCCTAGTGGCTTCTAGAGGTAATAGAAAAACCATCGGGGGGTTTCCTCAGAGCTTAGGGTTGTCCCTAGCACATAGTCGACTTTAAGAAATGTTTTGAATTGAAGCAAAAAATAAAAATATATTAAATCAATTACTAATAACAAGAGAATCTTTACAGTATCTTGTTTTTTAAATCACTATGTTTTTTTTTTTATTATATATATATATATTTTATAATATTATCCCTTGTATTCATTTTTCCAATTTACCCCCCCTCCCTCTATTCCCTCCCCCCGACGACAGGCAATACCATACATTTTACATGTGTTACAATATAGTCTAGGTACAATACATGTGTGCGAATATCACTTTCTTGTTGCACAATAAACATTAGATTCCGAAGGTACATGCAACCTGGGCAGACAGATATTAGTGCTAACAATTTTCATTCCCCTCCCAGTGTTTCTTCTCTGGGTGCAGCTACCTCTGTCCATCATTGTAAATCACTATGTTTTAGCAGATTTTATAATTTCATTGGCATGGAGAACTATCTGTGATGATCTTCTTTTACTAATATATTAAAAGTCAGACAGTTTATGAATCCAGATTAAGTGACTGGTGCAGCATCACATAGCTACTCTAGGGCAGGATGTGAACATAGGGCAGCTTGATTCATAAATACCTGACAATCATTACACTACACATTTAATTTTTAGAAGATGACTGTATTAGTTGAATAAAGGTTAAAGGCAGAGTAATCTGAAAACAAAGGTTTTATCATTTAAAAGGGAAAATCATTCTTAACCTTAATAGCTGATAACATGACAAGAATTTTATTTATGCTAATATCATATTTGAGTAATTTTAGTATGAATGAAAAACTTGCATTTCCTTCTATCAATTAAAAGTTTGATAGAAACCTATTGCAATATTTAATGTAAACAAACTGAATTCTTAAAAAATAAACAATAGATTTGAAAGCAACATAAAAAAAGAAAAAGAAAAAAATGATTTTTTAACCTTGTTTTTTTCTTTCTTTATTTAAGCAGTCCAATGCTTTAGAAAAATCACAGTGACAGGATATAGTAGATAAATTGGAATAGGAGAGAAAATAGACATAAAAAATTTGTTTGGATGATGTTGCTATCATCCAGGTGAAAGGTGATAATGTTCTAAAATGGTGACTATAAGAAGAGAACAGATTTAAAGAGATGGAGGGTGTAAAAATGGCAAGATTTAGCAACTAAATATGTAATGTAAGAGTGAATCACTGATACAAAGACATAATCGATAAAGATTTAGGAAAAATGTTGAATTTGGAAATTAAGAAATAATTTCTAAAATTATTAGTTAAGGGTGGTTTTAGTTAAACAATAAATTAAGGATTCACATTTCATATGAGTAGAGGAGAAAAAGAGGAACAAACAAATATATAAGGTACCTTAAGGGATTTGATTGAGAAGAGGAGGAGGGTTATGGGACAATAGCTGATGGAGAAGGGTGATCTAGTGAGAATTTTTAAAGGATGGGAGATGCTTGCAGTTCTATCTTAGTCTTTCTCTTTGTTTCTCTTTCCATCTCTCTTATTTCCCTCTTTCTCACCTTCCCTCTCCTTCCTTCTTCTTCCTCTCTCCCTCCCTCTCTCTCCCTCCCTCTCCCTCCCTCCCTCTCCCTCCCTCCCTTCCTCCCTTCCTCCCTTCCTTCCTCACTTCCTTCTTTCTTTCCTTCCTTCCTCACTTCCTTCTTTCTTTCCTTCCTTTCTTCCTTCCTTCCTTCCTTCCTTCCTTCCTTCCTTTCTTCCTTCCTTCCTTCCTTCCTTCCTTCCTTCCTTCCTTCCTTCCTTCCTTCCTTCCTTCCTTCCTTCCTTCCTTCCTTTCTTCCTTCTTTCCTTCCCTCTTTCCTTCCTTTTTTCTTTCCTCCTTTCCTTCCCTTTGATTTGTTTGTAGATAACAGAGAAAAACCAATAGAAAAAAAATAGAACATCAGAGAGACAATGTTGAAGCAATATGCTATACTCTCCTATTCACTTTCTATTTTCTGGAAATCTTATTAGGGAGAGAAAAGTTCCGTGGGTGATAGTGTTCTACCTTGTTCAAGGACATCATTTATTTCTCTCCCCCAATTAAATACTTTCATGATATTTCCCCCAAATAGAGCTATAAATAGGGATGATTGGGATTGATAGAACAGGGTGTATTTTGCCTTGGGACCTCACAAAATTTAAAGTTGCTTTGAATAAACTCTTATTCAAACTGTGAATGAGTCCAAAATTTCTGGAAAAATAATTTGGAGCTATTCTAATGAAGTGGATTAAATATCCACACAGACACAAAAACAATCAATCATTGAGAATGACATTGATGTGGCAAATCTGAATGAGTCACTCAGATTTCTTTCTGTCATTTATTATCTTTTTCCCATATACACTCAGAAATCCAATTATTTATCTCACTTTCCTTTTTCCTCTATCAAAGTCAATTAAGAACATTCCATTGTAAACATCTACTATTACAAGTCTTAGATCCTTCTGAGCTTTCATAATCCTGACACTGTGATATAGATAGATAGATAGATAGATAGATAGATAGATAGATAGATATGTGATATATATATATATATATATATATATATATATATATGTTGTTGTTGAGGCCCTTGGGGTTAAGTGGCTTGCCCAGGGTCATATAGCTAGTAAATACCTGAAGCTTAATTTGAATTTAGGTTCTCCTGGTGACAGAGCAAGTGTTCTGTCCATTGCATCACCTAGCTATACTTTTAAAATGTAAATTGACTCCTCCTCTTCTTCTTCATTGGAGTAATTGCCTTTATTTTTTATTAACATTTGATTCTTGATAGCATTTTATTGCTCTTTTGTGAGATTTCCCTATACAATTTCAGGCTTTGTGTTTTCTAACTTCTTGCATTTCTGATGTCTCAATATCCAGGGCATTTCTAAGGCTATTCCTATTTTTTCATATAGTTCGAGAGACCAAAAGGAATACAAACTTATTCAATAAAAGTACTTTCATTTTAAGTAAGAAAACTGAGGCTCACAAGTCAGTGGCATATGCAACATCCCACAGCTAAATAAATGTTTAAAGGGAAGTAAATAAAGTGGAAAAATATCAGAGGAAAAGATTCCAGGCAGTAAATATCAAGGCTGAAATTTGAACCTAGAATCTCTGACTCCAAACACGGCAGCTCATCCATTACTCCATGGTACCCCTTTCTTTTGCTTTGTTTCAAAATTAATAAGAATATTTACCTTCACAAATAGCAATACATTGAAATGATAGTGTAAGGACATTTTTAATACATCTAATTGAAAGTTCACCTGCATTGCAATGCATTGATAACAATGCTAGAGAAAAATCTTAAAGAGATCATAAAAGGCTCCTCATAATTTTAATGAGTTAAAGGGAGATCCATTTTCCATAAGCACTTTTTCCTGTTTACTGTCCTAATGTAATTTATAATACTTTAATATGTCATAATAAAAACTGACATTTATGTAGTGGTTTAACATTTGCAAAGTGCTTTACAGACATCATCTCACTGAAACCTCACCACAATCTAGGGAGGTAGGAACTACAAGTATTGTTCTGCTGATTTTGTAGGTAAGGAAATTAAGTCTTGTAGAGGTTATATGACTTGGTAAATTTTAGAAGCAGAAATTGATCCTTTACCTCCTGAAGTCCTATTCCAGTATTCTAGCCATTATCCTATAGTCCTATTATATAAATCATTCTACTAACCGACAATTTCAGACATATTATTTGGGAAAAATGCAACAAACCACAACAAAGCAAAGCACCAAGCAACCTTATTTGGGTAGTTACTAGAAAATGGAAATATTCATATCAGAATATAATTTTAAAATATAGAATCGACTTGCTGCATAAAATGTTAATATATCCAAGTTAGGAAAATATCAAGAAACCTGAAATTATCTAATGAAATCTTCCTCATTTCAATAATTTTTGAATCAAACTCAGGGACACATTTATAAAGAAACTACTTGGCCCATTCAGCATGCTCTCACCTTGAAAATATTCACTTTCAACAAATGTTGAAAAACAGGAGACTTCAGTGGTTTTATTTTTTTTCAGCAAAGAAAAGGATTGAATCAGCCTCCTACTCTCATCCCTAATCACCAAGGATACATATTACAGTTTCTTTGTTTTGCACTAAGAGGAGGAAAAACTGAGTGGGTTTTAAACACTACACCAACTCTTGTAGGTCAGAAGTTTATGATGATTCTGTTTTGGAAACATCCACTCATTATTAGAGGAGCTAGTGGACAAAAACTAACGAAGAGCTGAGGTAAAATAAAGACAGGCCTGAGCAAAAACTGATATAGGAAGACAGCAAAACTGATATAGGTAGGAAAGAAGGAGACTTTAATGTAACACATACCAAAAAACCCCCCACAAAAAATGGACTATTTATTTTAAACTTGCTATGTTAAAGATAAAGCCATTTAACTTGTGTCTGCCTCCATTTGGTGAAGAATCAAGAATCAGAAATGATCCCCAAGAGAGGTTTTGTCACAGCCTAGCTTCAATACTTTGCAAATCATAATAAAACTTAGTTTGCATAGCACATTTACATGGTAATAATGATAATAATCAGTTTTATCATTTTTTTCTGAGTACAGGCTTTTGACAAAACAGAATTAGAGAAATAATGAAGGTACTTGTCACTTTTAATTCCAAATTTTGGTTTTTTTCCCCAATAACTTCCACGCTAATGAGTTTCTATATTATATATTATTGAATCAGAAGGGTTTTTTGCCCATTGTTTTAAATATATTACTTCTCAGCAGCAATAGCAGCCCCAGTAAATTTTTTTTTCATAATTATGTATTGCTTAGGTGAATCCTAAAGTGGGTTTACAGAATATATGTGAACCATTGATGGAAGAACACTGACTAGATTTCTGCTGGACAGAGTACATCATCTATTCTCAAAATTTTTAGTGTTGACTGTGCTGTCAATGGGATTATTAATGAAGAAAAGAATAAACACAAAGATCACATTTTATTTTCCAATAAGTATTTAATATTAGACTTATTTCTTCTTTTTTCCTATTCCATTGTTCTAAGATGGTACTATTTCCTCTATGTGTGCCCTTTGGATAAAGTATGCCCCTGTTGTTTTCCACTCCATAGGCAAAGCCAGTTCCCATTGATTACTTTCAGATGACAAATGACATAAATATTAGTTACCGTCCCTGTCTGTGTGAGAGAAGCCCAAATGCATTATGTCATTGTACAGAACTGCATATGAAATCAATAAACTCAAGGAAAATGGCTATAAAACTGCAATTCTTTAAGTCAGGAGAAAGTAAATTGCTTATGCTGCCCAGGTAGTTTGGGATTTGTTGCCTGTTTCCATAAGAGAGATTTTCTTTCCAATAACTTCAGGCTCAGAAATTACAGTTAGTCACTGTAAGCCTCAAAGCCTGATGCATTAATCTTTATATATGTTCTTTTCCATTGCATCTTGCTTTATTTATGGAAATCATTTTTTCTGAAGTAATACCATAAGCTATACAACTTGTTTTCATGAGGAATTGAAGTTTTAAAATATAGATCAAAATAGAACGAGTGATGAAATCCCATTTGAAAAGTACTATGCAGAAATTACAACTATTTATTGCTCATGATAAATGGTATTCTGCTTTTCTTTTGGTTGGAATTTTTGGTACAGCTACAAATCATAATGCTTAACCCTCTGGTAATGCTTTAAAATACCACATTTTGGAGGGTCACCCCTTTAATTCTGATCACATGCTTGCCTAACAGATTGAATCTTGCAGCATGCTGCCACATTCTTCTCCAATAATGGTTAGAAGATCTCGTCACAAACATAGAGAATGTGCAAATGGTACAAATATATATTTTGAACACTCCATCTCTTTCCAAAATACTTCATATAAAATATCTGATTAGAGTTATGATTCTAGAAGTATTGTGCTAAAAATAAAGCAATTTAATATGTGTGTAGCCATTTGTTTATAATTTCACAGAGAAGATTAATGCTTTGTTCATTTTATAAGAAAGTAATTTTATTCTCCTCTAATTACCTATACACTAAGGTGATCATTATTTCATTTTTTTCCCAATCAAAGGCCATTGAATAGGAAACTGATCAAAAGCATATTCAAGATTATATATGTTTTAAATAACAAGCCCAAATTTGTTGCCTTTTCAAAAAAAGGGGTGGGGTAATATTTGCTGGGAAATAATAAAAGAAACAGTCCAAATGAACCTCTCATGAACTGAGCTCACTCCCTCCTTTATCTACATATTCAATCCCTGGGAGAGTGGGGTCAAACTTAAAATGTTTTTTTCAATGTATTCACCACCACCATCACTACCACCACCAGAATGGTAACTGATAGGTGAGTTGCTTCTTTGCTTCTCAAATTTTGACTATAACAAACTGTTACTTCTCAAGTCTGGCTCCTCACTGGGCTCAGTTTCTACAATTACTAAATTTGACTATGAACTCTACCTACTGGATCTCTGATGTCTCTTCAACTTTTTTGAAGGTCATAGGGTTATAATCTGGTTTATTCTAATCCCAATATGCAGCGTAATATCAGGAAAGAATAAATAGATAGCAAAAAAATAACAGTACAAATGAAGTTACAGCCAAATGACACTACAGTTAGAAAAATAGGGTGGCTGTAGCAGTATTTGACATTGCTTAGTTATCTCAGTCCTCACCCAGTGGCTCATAGGATTTCATCTTCCTCACTTGAATGTCACCAGAGGGTTCCATCTGTTTAATCCTTTTATTTGCACATTCAGTTCTGCTTAGAAGCCAACTTAAAAAGGCAGTATTTCATACAATAAGCCAATAGGAAATATTTAAATTCCCTGTGCATGCTTTGAATTAGAGAAGGAAAGGGTACTTGATCTCTGGTGCATTGTGTGAGTGTGTGAGTTTGTGTGTGTGTGTGTGTGTGTGTGTGTGTGTGTGTGTGTGTGTGTGTGTGTGCATGCCCCTATTGCATTATATTGTAATAGCATAACATTTTTTAAATGATGAGATTTTTATATTTAATTTGAACATATATTTGGAACTTCTTATGACATATGGTATAAGAATTTTCTCAACATGGCTTTTTGCTTTTCCCAGCAAGTAATCCTTGTCAAATAAGGAATTCTTTCTCCTGGTTATATTTTGACTTTCTAAAACATAGGCTTATTGAATTTTATTGTTTATGATTCCTATTTATCTCTTAAATTCATTGGTCTATTGATGTTTCACATGTCAACTTTTCTATTTCTCACTCAGAATCAAATAGATTTGATTATTACAGCTTTAAAATAACTGCATAATCTATAATTGCTATTTTCCTTTCATGTCTATTGTTTCTTCTTATGATGATGATATGATGATATAATGTAAATGTCTTTAAGCAGTAAGATCATTTTTTAAATTATTTTGGGTCAGTCCATCCATGAACAATGCATGTTCCTGCAGTTATTTGTCAAACTGGATTTACTTAAAGACTGTTTTTAAATTTTATTTATTCTTGGGTTTTTCTCAATGATTGAATCTCAAAGACTCTATATTTTGTAACTGTTTCGAGGTGAATATTATATCCTCACAAATTTTGTTGTTATTGTGAAGAAATACTGGGTATTTTTTATCGGTTTATCTTGTATACTACTACTTGACTGGAACTATTTTCTTAATTAGTTCCTTTATTATCTAGAATATTGTAAGCAATCCAGTATATCAATAAATATAGTAAGTTTTGTTTCCTCTTTATCAATATTGATTCCCCTTAATTTCATCCTTTTGTCATATGCTACCACTAACATTTTTTCTAACTAGATCAAATATTAGTGATGAGAGGGGAAATCTTTTCTATATTCCTATCTGGGATTTTTTTTTCCCTTGTGCAAAAAAAAAATAAAAAAATAAAAAAAACAGCTTTTGCTTGTAGATACATACATTTTAAAGTGTTGTTTTTTTCTTTTAATCCTTCCATTCCAGTGCTTTTATGATTTTTAGCAACAAAATGTTTTATATTTTGGAATAAGTTCTTTTTGTATCAATTGATATAATTGTGACTTTGGTTGCTTTTGTTTTTAACATGAGGAATTAATATAATCATTCTCCTAAACATGAGCCACCATTATAAATCTGAACTGGATATAGTTTAAAAAATACTTATATGATTGAAACCTATTTTGTCTGGGAATATATTTGAAACTGATTTTCTTTTTATTGATTAAAAATATTGAATCATATTTTTCGTTTTACCCCTTCCCAGTTTAGGTATTAGGACCATATTTTCCACCCAAAAGGAATTTAGCCAAATGCTTGCTGTCTTCTTTAGTAATTGTATTATTTTTCTTCTGTTTTGATTTCACTTTGTTCTTTTAAAATTTTAATGTATTTTTTCTCTCTTTCAATCAGGTTGTGTAAGACATGAATTCAAATCTGGACTCACATATTTACTATCTTTGTGATCCTTGGCAAATCACTTACTTTTTCAGTATTATGTTCTTCTTCATTTGCAAAATGGGGCAATAAGAATAACTACTTTTTAGGGTGGTTGTGAGAATAACTTGAGATAATATCTGCAAAGTTCTTTGAAAATCTTTAAAAAACCAAAAACTTATAATCAATAACTCATTATTATTATCATTACTCCTACTGACCCAGTTTAACTCTTCCTTATCATTTCTATAGTTTTATTTATTTTGTAAATTTTTCCTTTAATTTATAAAGATTTTGTCTTTGTTTTGGGTTTGTTAATTGATTACCAGGTTTGTTTAATTTTAAGTCATTTCATCCTCTCTTTTTTCTTATTTTGGTATCCCCCTTCAGAAGAGGACAAGAGGTTCAGTTATGTCAACCAATTCATATTTCCTCTTCATTATTATTTTAATCACATAATTTATATATATATATATAATATATGTATATATGTGTGTGTGTCTATATATATATAGACATATATATATATGTAATTTTGGTACATGATTATATTTTTTATTATGTTTGATACTCATTCAGGATTTAATCAGGGATCCAATTAGTTTATTATCTTTGCTTGTGTCACCTGTATTATTATGTTGATGAAAAGTAAAGGATGTACTTAAAGAACGTGTCTCATTTCTGTCTCTTTACATTTATTAATGTATTCTCTGTTTTCATCATAGGTCCTTTGTATCTTTAATAATTTTACCTATTTTTTTATTTATCTCTATTGATTATTTATCTAGGTCTGAAAAAATTATTGAGGACTACTACATTCATTGTGCTATTATTTTGGGGTTTTTTTGCATTTTTGTTACCTTTTTCTTTATGAACTTAGATGCTATGCCATTTGGTATGTATATGTATAATGCTGGTGTCATTTCATTACTTCAAACATATTTAATTTTTATCTTTTTTGTCATTGTGAATTTTTGTGTTTTTTGGTCTCAGAGCCTGACTAAAAACCCTGCTTAAAACAAACAAAAACACCATGTAAATCAAATTTTGTTTTAGACTCATTTTCCTTCTATGTTTCTTTATTTTATATGCATTGCTTATATATTTAGCAACTTGTTAGGCTTCATTTTCTTATTCATTCTACTATTCTTCATTTTCATTTGATTAAATTTAATAAATTCACATATGAAGTTGATATAATCTTGGGTTTTTTTTATTTATTTAACTGAATTTTTTTTTACCTCTTTTGCCTTTTTAATCAGTTTTTCTCTGTGATGCTAGTTTATCTCCAAAGATTCCCCAACCTTAATAATTTAATTATCCTATTCCTAATTCCTTGAATTCACTTATATTGCTTACTTCTCTCTATATTTTTTTTTCATTTCATCATTTCATCCCTTTTTTCCCTTCCTAATAATTCTCTCCCAGATTGTGAAGTTCAGACTAGCTTTCTGGAAGTCCTTTAGAGGGGTCTTGGTCTTTAGGTGAAGAAGTGATGAAGGCAGGACAGTCACCAGGTCAAAGATAGAATGTCTGTGTCTGACTTTGTTCTCAGTTTAAATACCCTATTTCAATTACATAAATTGTAGAACTATTACATCACCATGCTAAATACTAAGTATATATAAACTAGATAACTATTGTCTCATCAATTCCATTGAGTTAACTTCTTGTTTCAAGTATTCTTCTCCAGAGTTCTTGGCCCTCTACACCAGATAAATCCATGATTGAATTTCATCCCATTCACAGCCCACCCCCATACCTTAACTTCTCAATTTAATTAAAATACTTTTGTGACACTTTTTTATTTTTTTAATTTTTATTTAATTGTTATTGTATGAAATAAAACAAGAATTTCCATAACAATGTAATAAAATGATTGCATATGAAACTACAAATCTATTATAAACAATTTGCTATTCCCATTAATCATACAATATTGCTATTTGTAAATTTCTTTTTATTCTTTTTCCCTCCCCCTCCCCAAGATGGCTATCATTAGGCATATATATATATATATATATATATATATATATATATATATATATATATATATATATATACATATATATATATTTATATTTGTACCTAATATATTAATTATTAATTAATGTATGTATATATTAGCAATGATGTATTATATGTGATATATTCTTATATTATATATTCATATCATAATATTCATATTTATGTGTAATGATATAAATTCTATACATATTTCTATTTATCTATGGCTGATGATAATATTTTACTTTACATATCCTTTATAGTTGACTTGGGTATTTACAATAATTTATAATTTACATACTAGTATTTATAACAGTGCCATTCTTTTGTAAAAAAAAATGTGAATTACCATGTCTTCCTTGTTTTCTATTTCTTTGTAATCTATACTAAATTTTATTCTCCCATTCCTGGGCTCTAAATCTGCTTCTACCTTATTTATTTTAAAAATCTTTCCCTTGAGGGAAAGTTTCTAAAGTATTTATCAAGTCTGATCTCTTGTCTTGTTACCATTTCTATATTTCCACATTATTATATATTGTTGCACTGCTAAATTTTACCAAACTAATTTTTCAAGTAGATTTATTTATTTAAATATTTGTTCTTTTTTGTTTGTTTGTTTTTGGGTTTTGATGGGGCTTTTTTTTCTATTCTGCTTTTTTTTTTTTAAGAAATTCTTCAGAAGGGACCATGTCATATGAGAGTCCCTAAAGTTTAAGGTAAAATAAAGTTACAGATAGGGTCTACAATTGTGCTTTCTTTGGGTTTAGAAATTCTTCATTGAACAAATATTACTATTAAGCTAACATCTTCTCTGCAACTTAAACTCTTAGAACAATGAGATCTTGAGGCTTGCTGAATGTCACGTGCTCAATATGTTAGATTTAGATCTTCCTGGTTCCGAGGCCACTTGGTTTACTATTCAATCTATCTTCCAAGACAAAACAAAATAAAACAAAAACCCAAGATTATTTTTTTTATTTTATGTGCTCATAATGAGAAACTGTAAAAGATAAAGTGAATAATAAAAAAAAGTCATTACATCTTCAATTTTGAATCAGCTGAAGGCACTAGGTAGAATCAAAGGCAATCAAATCTACTGTATTTTCCCATGTTAATAAGAAAAATAAAAATCTATTTAGAGAAGATAACAACATTTATTAAAGGCAATAAGTAGCTGAATTTTGTAAAAGCAAATGTCTGCTTTGAACTAATAAGCTCCTTTAATTTGAAAATTTGCAACTAGTTAACATGCATGATGCCCCCAGCAACTAGTATCTAAAGCAACCAACTTGTTTCCTCATCTTACACTTTGAAAAACATTCTGTGGGGCCAGAGGCTAACAGCAGACGATGCTATTTAATAGCAACATCTGCTTGACATAGCAAATCATCCTTGCATTAGTAGCTTTTTGCTTCCAGTCAAACTTTAATTATGAGGAAGTAAGACATATGTATTTATTTCATGATATGTTTTCATGGGGTAGAAATGGGGGCAGGATTATGTTATAGCATTTCTTGTCATGATATTGAATCATAAAGCTAAGGTTTAAATGTATCAGTATACATTAGCTTCACAGATTGTGAAGACTTCAAAAATTTTATAAAGCTTTTTTCTCACAAGGGAGCCTGGATACTTAGAAATGAAATCAGTAGAGAACAAGTAAAATGAGATCTGCATTTATATATTTGAAGGAGTATCATGGGAAACATGCATTACTAAACATGTATTCTTTTGCCCCAGAAAGCAGACCTAGAGAAGACTGATGGAAGATGAAAAGAAGCAAATTGAAGATTGAGTTCAGGACAACATTGTCTTATACTTAAAGCAAATCAAATTAAATATCCAGTGGTTCTGGGGACACTTCTAGTTGCTGAGATTGAGTGTGTATTTGTGTGTGTGTGTGTGTGTGTGTGTGTGTGCGTGTAGATACATAAAACTATTGTTTATACACACATACATATAAATGTTCAGGTATGCATACATATCTACCCATAGCCTATTATTCTTATGTGTATTATTTTGCCATAAATTTAAATTCTACTATAACGTACAATGACTGTGTGACCTTCCACAAGTATGAAACTCTCATTATTCTAAGAGTATAGTTTCAGAGAAGATGCCAGCTTACATTGGTAATGGCAGTTTACCCATTTAAGAGTTTTTAAGTCCAATCTTTAGGCACAGTTCTTGTACACACATACACACATACATATATACACAAATAAAACTTAAGATTCTCTTTTATGCTGTTATGCTACTATACATTTGCCTACTCGAAATGAAATAACCTTAGTGCTCTAGGTTTAAGCTGCTAATTTCAATTTTTCAAGAGGATATCATGATCTTACCAATTTGGGTCATTTAGCAGCAAATTTTCCTTAAATTAATGATTCTCAAAGTATAGTTCAGGGATTCCTGGGATCCCCTAGATCCTGTCAGGGAAAGACATGATATTCTTGTCACACTGGTATCAAATTGCCTCATATTTCTCATTGTAAGTATATAATATAAGCTTGTCTAAAGCAGCAGTACTTAAAGTACATTCTTGCTCTTTCTTACCTATACTCCCACCTGCTCATAGGTACCTTCTCTTCCTCACTCCCTAACTTTTCAGTTCCATTTATGTTTTGTCTTTTACCAAGAAGATGAAAATTCCTTGATATGAGTTTTTTTTCCTCTTTCCTTATATTTGTATTTCCATCACTTAGCACAGGACCTGGCACAAACTCAGGGCTTAATTAATATTTATTGATTTGACTTCCACAACTAACCAACTACATTTTTTAAGTTGGGAGGATAAAATCATTGCTCTGAAATTAAACATTGTCCATTTCTGACCTGGAAAATAATTTGAATTTCTTCCATTGAAGCAGAGGTACTCTCATATATAGTAGATAAAAAGATAACTGATCTCAAAGATCATGAAATCTCTGTTCAAGACACATACCATCATCTGATCCAGAACAAGTAATGTAATCTCTAACTATTCTGAGCAGCCCTCTAATACTAGAAGCTACTGACCTTCATTAGTTACTTGAGGAAATGTTCTTATATAACAGATCCCCATACAAATGAAATTATAAGTCTCTTCCCTATCCTTTTCACTGACAGTTGTTTTTGTATTAAAATATCTGCTAATCAACTTATCAGACTTAAAATAATGTAAGGTGTAATGCACTTTTTATTCCAATGATGTTTATACTAACTTTGTGTGTGTGTGTGTGTGTGTGTGTGTGTGTGTGTGTGTGTGTGTGTGGAAGGAGTCTGCTTTAGCACACTTGGCTCTCTCTTCTACTATGTTTCAATTACTGCAAAAATGGAAGTGGAAAGGCTAATCTTATGTTTTTTTTTTTAAATTTCATTAAATGAATGATCATATTTAGGGCGTAGCCACATATAAGTTGGGGGAGAAAAGATGTTTTATTCTTACTTTTCTGGAAAAGGAAATACTTTAAATACAAAACTCAGTTTGTAAAATAACCTGTTGTTTTTACCACTGGAGTTTCTGGGGAGAAAGATATTATATACAATGAATTTAAATTATTTAATAGAAAATTAGTCCAGTTTTGTCAATTTCCTCCCTCGAGTAGAAGTCTTGAGCTTATTATCTAAGCATGCAACTTGACAGTACTATTTTTAATAAGGGCAATTAAATGAAGTACATGAAATACTTTCTATCAACAAACTATTCTGGGAAAAGAGACACTTAAAAAACAGTGTCAGGTTCACTGGTAGTTTACTGAATATATCTGTTGTTAGATTGCTTCTGGGAATGAAATTATACATGTATGTATGTATGCATGAGTGTGTGTGTATGTGTGTTAGTTTAACTATGTGTGTCTGTTTGAGAAGAGAGACAGAGATAGCATCAAACAGAGAGAGATAAAGAGACTGAGAGAGACAAAGAAACTTTCTTTTTGTTTAATGGATTGAAAGGAAGAAATCAGTGGTAAAATTTTCCAAAATTTTATGTTGACTTTTCTCATAGTCAACACCAAAGGATTTGTGTTATGGTTCTTTTTCAAAGAGTCCAATGATAGATTGTATTTGTTTTCTAGGCACCAGCCAAGATAAGTGTAAAAAGGTTTATCAGAGTGAGGATGGCTATTTGTTGGAGAATTATGAACAGAGAAATCCATGAAACACATGGGACCTGCATGCCTCTCTTCTATGTTTGCAGTAATGGGAGTGTTAGAAAAGTGGCAGAGGATGCTAAAAATCACATGTTTTAGTCCATCTATAAACATTAAGTTAGATACTGGTATTCTTAATTTTAGATTCTTGGAAAATCCAAGGCAATGAGTGAACATACTACTTAAGGAACTTGTCTTTCTTTTGATGTATTTCTTATAAATTAAAGTAGAAGGCAAAAGAAACTAAGGAGAAGGATGACTTATAGGTGGGATTTTTTTTAGATATAAATAAAACAATGGGGATGTTGGTTTTACTGTGCATTCAAAAGCTTGAGGAACCATCATTCAGGGGATATTTGATCATGCCATCTCATAGTACTGTGTAAATATCTGATTTTTAAAAATTGTTCTTTTCTTTTATACCTGTCTTTTTGCAGTATGGTTATATCATGCTATTTTTTTCAGAGAATTTATTGCCATCATTCTATATTTTGATATTTTCTACCCTCCTGTTAGACTTGCTTATTCCTTACTTCCTTTTCCCCTCTCATTTCTGTCCTTACTCCTTTGATAATAGCATGTAATTCTTGGATTGCTTTTCTGAATGATTCTGGATGTGTTTAAGGATGTTGCTTCATTACTAGAAACCTGGCTAAATTTGTTGATATCATCACCCTCTTCAAAGAATTTGACTCAATTTAAAAATACATCTAAAAATTATTTCTTTTTCCAAAATCTATTCAAGTCTCCTCAAGATCTGCTTTTGTTTGGCTTTAATATTCATACTATTTATTTTTATATGATATTCTTGCTGAAAACTAGAATCTTAGAACCAACCATTTTCCTTCTGAAGAGCCATAATTTTCAGATGATTCACTATTCTATACCCTGATCAAGGCTACAGATTTGGCCAGATATTTTTGTTTCAATGGATGTAAGTGACCATCAGCATAATTGGTACAAGGTCTGTGGCCACAATGGGAGAAACTATTCTTCATTACAGTGCCACTTTTGTAATGAAGAAACTTTTCTCTCACTGTTTTTCTTTACTGCTTGGACTTGTCCTTCATGGCAATGGTAGTGGTTGGAAAAGGGTCTTTGTAAGTAACAAAAAAATAATATACCAGAATTTTGCTGATGCAGATAATCTTTTTTAACATATTGTTTCATGTTTTTTCAATTACATGTAAAATAGTTTTTAATATACATTTTTATAAAATTTTGAGTTTCCAATTTTCCTCCTTTTGTCTCTCCTGAGATTTTGTCTTCCCCAAGATTGCAAACAATCTTACACAAGCTAAATGTATGCAATCATGTTAAACTTATGTTCACCGTAGTCATGTTATGGAAGAAGAAACAAAACAAAAGGGGAAAGAAATGGGAAAAAAAGTAAAAATTGTATACTTTGATCTGATGCAGCTACTCTTAAAATCTTTTATGCTTACATCTTTTTTCAACTTTCTTTTTGGGTTAATTTTTTTTTCCTTCTGTGCAGTTTTTTTTTTCCTAATTCAATCTAATAATGGACTTGTGATATAATTGCTGTAGGGAATTCCCAAGAAGGAATCCCCTCTAAGAATACATGTCTACACCTCAACTACAACTCCAATTCTTTGAGAGCCCAAATGTGTTTAAATATACATTCATGGGGAATAGATTCCAGTTAACCACCTCTCTGATGGAACTATTTTTCCCTCAAAAATTTATAAGATAGGTCCTGGAACTCACAATTCTTTCCTAATTGTTTGGAGGTTTGTTTTCATTATCCAGTTTTCCAAAATTGATGAGGAGTCTTTGGACTTTATAAATCTTCCAATGCATTGAGATTTCACAAAGGTATTCTTATTTCTGAGGCATGTGTAATTCTCTTTTTGGTATGGAAAGCACCTGGACAAATGTCTTTTTAGAAATAAAAGTTTACTATTTCCTCACCATGCCTGTATACATATTCATAAGAGTGGTCAAGGGCAAAACTTATGAATATTCTACTACTAACCAATAAGAGTTAAGGTGACCCCAAGAGTTTCAGTAAACTGAATGGAAAGGAGGAAAGATGTAAAGGAGGCTGATGAGTTCATACTCATCAGTTAGTATGGAAGTTAATATGGAAAAAGACTCTTTAACAATCTAAAAAGTGAATGGCTTTTGTCCCTATTATTTAATTCTCTATTAAAGAACCACATAAATAAGTGGTAATGTATAACTTGAGGAAGGCTCTATATTTCTCATTCAAAAGATCTTATTTAATCAACATATGACTAAATTGTTATATAAAGAGATGATGAAAATTTTGCACCAATATCTTAAGAGTTATACCTCCTATTTATAAAAGGAAGAAAACATTTATTTACTCTAAAATGGCTTCTCTATGGAAATTGACATGGTTCTCAGAAAGAAGAAAATGGCTGAAGACTGATATCGAACACATTAGTTGGAATTAATAGGTAGGGCCCTTTCTGTGGTGACATGATACTTCCTATAGCTTAGTATGCTTCCAGATGGATTCCTATTGAATTTTTAAGTGGGACCAGAACAGGTTGTTGTGATGGGTGAATAATCAATATACATGAGCAGCCAGCCCTCCCCTATCTAGAGTGGCCTAACTATGCTGTGTCTATGGAAATCTATAACAAGTATAGGAAAATTAAAGTCCCCTAAGTGCTGAACCTTATCTTGTATTTAAGTCACAAAATCAATGTACTGAATATAACAGAAGGTATTGTCTCTTTTGTGGTAGCTTCCCCAAATAAGATTTACAACTCCATAATACACCAGATGGTATATCACTATAGACCAATTCATCACTATACACCCCAAATTGTGGTAGGCAAAGTAGTACTTTGGATTGACAACAGGAATCTCGTGAATGCTCCATATAAAGGTGTAAACATATATTACCCATTCAGTACCTCTTGTCTCATAGCAAAACAACATAAAAGAGACTTGTTTTGTTCTGTCTCCATGTATTTTATGTAGTCCTGTCATTTCAGGACTCATAAGAAAAACTTTCTTAAAGATGATAGATTGTGCTGTGGAAATTGTAGGAAGCTCAAAAGGTGTGTAATCTTTTTTTTTTTTGGAAGGCTTAAGAAGTTGTAAAGGATTGAGCAGATAGGTGGCACATCAGCTAAGAGGGGAAATGATTACATACTACACAAATCCATGTGGGTCAACTTTCCAAGAATCAAAATGGTTCTCACTGTGGATTCTCCATACCAGGCAGATATAGTGAACATGATCCAATTTTATGAGCACAGCTATGGTTTCAATTTTATATTAATGATGACAAATATCTTTTCAAAGCATGCCAGAGTAGTGGATATAAAAGACAAGATGGGTCAAGAGGTGTGTCAGATTGTTAAATCAATGCTTACCACAGGTAGAGTGGCTCAGGAGTTCCAGACACAGCCATTTAAAATTATTTTGCCTAGTCTATTAAGAAGCATTTAAGCTTCTATTTTGTCAGCAATAATAATGTCAGGGAAAAGTGCAATTAAATGATTCAGACAGACATCAGACAGACAGAATGTATTATTGTGTTTTGTTTTTAGATCCAAAAATTTTTCAATATTATAGCATACTTTAGAACTTTTAGAAATTTACAAGTATGTTCCATCAGCAGAGAATTCATAAATGATTTATATATGTCATTCTTCTAAACTCTTTGTTGGAATGGAAAATTCTATATAACATAAGTCCCTGAAAAAACGAACAATCAAACAGCAGTCCCATTTATGCCCACAGGAAACTTTTTAAGATAAAAAGTAGACATAAGCGGTACAAGGAGGTGTTTACATTTGAAATATTTAGAGTGAGTAATGTTATGATTGCTGGCCATCAGGCTATGTTTAAGCTAAAAAACCATGATGAAACTAAAAGCACATTTATTAAGAGAAGCTAGGAAAAAAAAAAAAAGATAAACCTGGATCATGAACCTGCTTACAAAAAAAAAAAAACAAACAAAAAACAAAAACAAAAACAAAAAAAGAGAAGGGAAAAATCCTTTAGACAATGTAGGCAAAGGCAAAACAAAAATATCCTAGTGAACTGGAAGCAATGGCCAAATAAGTTTGATGAATCTATCAAATCTCCCAGATATTTAGATTTGGGGTACCCAGTGGAGAGATTAATGAAATTAACTTTTATTTCATGGACACCAGCTCTATCTATTTAGAATCACATATACTTAGAAAATTAATTTCTACTCTGAAATTTGCTTGATCCCTGAACTCTGAAGTAAAAGGGGATGGGGCTTATGGAAATAAAATATTCAAGTGGAGGAACCAAGATAATCGAGTTATTAAGAAACAATGCAGTGAACTTCCCTCCTCATACTCAAAACATACCTCAAAAATATGCCAGACTGAATTTTATTGGGGAAATTCACACACACAAAAAAAAAAAAAACCCACAGTGAGTCATTTGTCCAGTCCAGCTTAACATGGGAAGAAAGACAGGGATGTCTGCAGGAACTGGGGACAGAATCAGCCAAGAGCACACCAATGTGGAGTTTATCTGTGCTTAGTGAGATGATGTGTACTAGCTTAAAAGGAGGACCTAGATGCATACTGGAATACCCTTAGACTCATACTGGGGAACTGAAACTAGAACAGATATGAATTGACAATTGTATCTCCTGTTATCTAGTTCTGGTTCATATTTCCATGATGGAATGAGAAGGGACTTGTGCAAGGGAATGACATTGCTGGGTGCGGAGACCTTTGAGAAATTAGATATATAACTATTAGTGCTGAATCCAGAAGTAGCAACAGTGATGGTACAGATCAGATCCCCAAGTCCACTTCAAATTTCACTTCTAGCATAGCTTTTCAGCTGGTTTGTAGAAGTCCAACAACAGCATACTCTTGCACAAACATGAAATCAAGTCAGGAAACTACAAAGCTCAAATGGATGTAGGTGTTGGGACAGTCATTAGCAAGTCCACAGCTTGTCTCTGAGAACTTCAAATAATAAACCATTCAGTTTCCTGAAGAAAATGGAATTAGGTAAGAAAAAAAGAAAAGAAAGAAGAGTTATATATGTATAGTCATGCAAAGTATTTCCATATTAGTCATGTGAAAAAAAACAGACAATAAAAGAAAACTTCAGGAAAAAAGTAAAAAAAAAAAAAAAAAAAAAAAAGTATCCTTCAATCTATATTCAGTCACAGATTAGTTCCCCCCCCCTAAAGATTAATAACCTTTTTCATCATAAATGTTTCAGAGTTTCTTGGATGAAACTTGTTGAAAATAAGTCATTCAGAGTTGATCACATTCCATTTTTGCTGTTATTTTGTACACAATATATTTCACTTTGAATTATCTCATGGAACTCTTTCCAAGTTTTTCTGAGAATATCTTACTCATCCTTTCTTGTAGCACAAAAATATTTTATCATAATCACATATCACAATTTATTCTGCCATTACCTAATTGATAGGCATCCTCTCAATTTCTAATTCTTTTCTACCAGAAAAGAGCTTTTCTAAATTATTTTGTAAATATGGGCCTTTTTCCTTTTTTGCTATTTATGTCTTTTGGAATATAGAACTAGTAGTGGTATTGGTCAATGGTTATACATGATTTTACAGCCCTTTGGACATAGTCCCACATTGCCCTACAGAATGTAGACTCCAACAACAATGAATTAATCTCTCAATTTTTTCCCAAATCTCCTTCAATATTTATTGTTTTCCTTTTCTGTCTTATTATCAATTTCATAGATTATGAGGTAGTACCTCAGAATTGTTTTAATTTGCATTTCTCCAATCAATAGGGCATTTTTTTTTCATGTAATTATAGATAGCTTTGATTACTTCATTTGAATTCTGTTCATATCTTTTGGTCATTTATCAAGTGGGAAATGATTTTTATTTTTTATAAATTTGACTCAGTTCTCTAAATATTTGAGAAATGAGGCCTTTATCAGAGAAACATGCTTCAAATTTTTTTTCACAATTACCATTTCTAACTTTATTTCCCATCATTCATTTTCCCTCATCATTTATTCTATTTTCTCTTCCCTTTTTCCCAGTCCCTTCTCAAAAGTGTTCGGCATCTGATAACCCTTGTTCCCAACCTATCCTCTCTTCTATTACTCATGTACTCCTATTCTGATCTCCTTCGCCACCTATATTCCTATAGAGCAAGATACATGGCAATACTCACCTGAGTCAGTGTGTGTTATTCCCTTTTTGAGCCAATTTGATAAGAGCAAGGTTCATTGCTTTCTCCTACCACCCCCTTTCTTTTCTTCCATTGGAAAACAAAAGGTTTTGCTTGAATTTTATCTGAAATACTTTACTCCATTCAATTTTCCCTTTCCCTTTTTCCCAGTAACTTTCTTAACTCTTTAATTAATTTTTAAATATCATCCCTTCAAATTTACATCACAATTATGTCCTCTGTGTGTGTATTCCTTCTAAATGTTCGAAAGAGAATTTTTATGAGTTACACATAGTTAATATAGAAATGTAAATAGTTTAACCTTATTAAGTCAGTTATGATTTCCTCTTCTGTTTACATTTTATGCCTTTCTAGAGTCAAATTTTGTATTCAGCTCTGGTCTTTTTAAGAATGCTTAAAAGTTCTCTATTTCATTAGATATCCATTCCCCCCACCAGAATAATTATACTGAGGATTGTTTTTTTTTTTGGGGGGGGGTATGTGATTTTTTATTGTGATCCTAGATCCTTTGCTCACTATCGTATTCCAAGCTTTCTGATTCTTTAAAGTAGAAACTCCTAAAGCTGGTGTATTCTTGACTATGGCTCTACTATACTTGAATTATTACTTTCTGTTTACTTGAGATATTTTCTCCTTGATCTGGAGTTCTGGAATATGACTATGATACTCCTCAGAGTTTTTCTTTTGGGATCTTTTAGGAGGTGAGCAGTAAATTCTTTGTTTCTATTTAACCTATGGTTCTAGAACTCAAGGTAGCTTTCCTTGATAATTTCTTGAAAGAAGGCTCTTTTTTTTTGATCATGGATTTTAGTTAGTCCAAAATTTTTTAAGTCATCTCTCCTAAACCTATTTTCCAAATCAATTATTTTTCTAATGACATTTCATATTTCTTTCTATTTTTTCATTATTTTGTTTTTGTTTGACTTTTTCTTAATATCACATAAAGTCATTAGTGTCTACTTGCCCAATTCTAATTTTTAAGAAATTATTTCTAGCCTCAAACACTTTCTAGCTGTGTGGTCCTAGACGAATCACTTAACATTATTTGTCTCAATTTAATCATCTGTAAAATGAACTGGAGAAAGAAATGGCAAACAACTCCAAGAAAATCCCAGTTGAGATCATGAAGTTTAAGATGTGATTGAAAATGCCTGAATAGCATGCTAATTGGCTGCCCACAGTAAGATCTCATTAATAAAGTGAGGCCCCAAAGCTGAGATGACAACAGACTGATTAAACAATGTATGTCAGAGTTACTTTTGTTGTTATATCTTTCAATGACTACTGAATTATTTTGAATTACAGTATCAAAGTCTTAGTGTATATTTAAGCTATTAAAAATTTTAAAAATCTATAAAATTAAAAATACATTAAACAGTTGGGTCATCTCTGTATATTTCAATTAATTATGTTGAATACCCATTGTTGCATATAATTTGCAAAATCTTTTTTATTTCTGACTAATACTATCATTTTTGATGTTCTGGATATATATGAGGAAATCATAAGTATTTTTAGCAAATAGATCACTGGTTATTCTTTTTTTCTCTCAATACTTTTTTAAAGAAATTAATAAAGTACAAGATTTTTCAATGATTTTGATAGCTTTTTCCCCTTGATGTACCTTTACCTCAACTCCTTTATAATTGTGTTGTCTGTAGTACAGATCTCTTCCATGTACATTTTATTTAATCAAGCAGCTTCTCCCATTGTTCTCTTTATCTTCATTTTTTCTTATAATCATATCTGAAACTGTACAATTAGGGTTCAAATATGTTCCATTGCCCTTGATAAAGTATGATTTTTTGCAAATCCTTTTTACTATTTCTCCATTTGCAGTCCTTTAATTTTTAATCTTTGAAAATAATCTTAGGGAGGCAGAGCCAAGATGGCATAGTAAAGGTTGGAATTCACCCAATCTTCTCCAAACTGCTATAAATTCCTTTAAATAATGACTCTAAACAAAATCTAGAGAATCAGATTACCCAAAAAGATGGAGTAGAATATTTTTCCACACTGGGAAATGAGTGTAAACTGTTATTCTTGCCTTCTGAATCCAATTCTTCCTGTGCAACAAGAAATTCGGTTCTACACACATATATTGTATCTAGAATATATTGTAATATATTTAACATGTATAAGACTGCCTGCCATCTGGGGGAGGGGGCTGGGGGAGGAAGGGAAAAAATCTGAACGGAAGTAAGTGCAAGGGATAATGTTGTAAAAAATCACCCATGCTGTATCCAAAAAAAAGTTATAATTATAAAATAAAATAAAAATTAAATTAAAAAAAGATATTCATGTAATGCATAGGATTTGAACTAAAAAAAAAAAAAGAAAAAAGAAAAATATGGAAAGACTTGTATGAAGTAATAAAAAGTGAAATGAACAAAAAAAAAAAAAAAAAAAAGAATATTTTTCCAGCTGAAGGCAACTTATCAGTTGCAAAAGTCTGAAACAGCAGGGTAGGAATCCAGCCCTAGTCCTGGGCTGGCCCAGACTCCAGTGTCAGGGAGAACCTCTGAATCAGCAGCAGAATGTGAACCTCTCAGCCCAGAGAAACCAAGGAAGACTTGGAAGGTCAGTACAGAGGACTCAGTGCTGGTAAGACCAGTGTGTCTCTGGCCCTGGGGTCTTTGTTGCTTTAGCACACTAGATCTTCCAACTATACTGGGACAAGTACTCCTAACAGTTCCAAAGCAGAAAAGAGTGCTTGTGGTCAGGTCCCTAGAAGGATCTCTGAAAACAGTGTACAAAACCCATGAAGCTTGGTACAATTCTCCACCTTGGAAATATAGCTCTACTTTAACAAAGAGTTAAAGGCCACATGATAGACTAGGAAAATGAGCAGACAACAAAAAAATTTCTGACAATTGAAAATTATTATGGTGACAAGGAAGGTCAAAACATTCAGAAGATGATAATAAAGTAAAAGATCCTACATCCAAAACTTCTGGAAAAAAAAAAAAAAAGAATTGGATTCATGCCATGGAAGAAGTCAAAAAAGATTTTGAAAATCAAGAAAGAGAGATAGAGGAGAAATTAGGAAAAGAATTAAAAGTGGAAAAAAAGGGGGGGGGAATATAAAAAGCTAAACAGGAGAAGAATGTCTTTAAAAGCATAATTGGCCAATTGGGAAAGGAAGTAAAAAAGCTTATTGAGGAAAATAGTTTCTTTAAAAATAAAATCAAACAAATGGGAGCTAGTGACTTAATGAGAAATCAAGATATAGTAAAGTAAAAACAAAGAAAAGAAAAAAATAGAAAAAATATATGAATATCTCAATAGAAAAACAACTTACTTGGAAAATAAATTCAAGAAAAATAATATTAAAATTATGGGTGTGCCTGAAAGTTATAATCAAAAAAGAGTTAGATATCATCTTTCATGGAAAGCTCTAATATTTTAGAACCAGAGTGTAAAATAGAAGTTGAAAGAAGTTATCGATCACCTCCTAAAAGGAATCCCTAATGAAAACTCCTAGGCATATTATAACCAAATTCCGGAACTTCCAGGTCAAGGATAAAATATTGCAAACATCCAGAAAGAAATAATTTAAGGATAGTGGAGCCACATTCAGTGTTAGTGTCATTTCTGTTGTTGATTTCCTAGCTTTTTGTTTCCAATTACTTAATTCAACAGTTTTGTATAAGCTGATTAACTGTGAATCATCTATTTTCTCATTATTATTCATTATTCCCATTTTTAAGTAATTAAAATTTAATAATAACTGTTGCAGAAATTACTCCCAAAGCAAGAACAAGTCCTTTCCTTTCTGTTAATTTGCAATTGATTTCATTCTTTATAGTTTTATTTGATGCAATCTATATATACTGTCTTTGTTCTACTCATAATATTACACAACTCACCAGGCAAAAAGCTGATCAGGTTCATGATGCTGTTGACCCAACAGGACCCTGCCTAATTTTAATGCTAGACTATAAAAAGGAAGTGTGGGGAAATGGCCCCAATTCCCAGAAAGCTGGGAGCACTAAGAGGCTTGTTCAATAGAAAATTTAAAGAATTAATGAAAAAATATTCTAGGTTTTAATCTTCCCCTCTCCTTTTCATTCTTCATTTGTTTCCCTCTCCTCGTCTCCCCGTTTCTTTCTCTCCCATTCTCTCATTCTCTTTCTCTCATTCTCTCTCTCCATATAGATAGACAGAGAGATCAAGACAAAGATAAAATATAGAAGATATAGATATATTAGTTTCCTACCTTGTGGATAGATTTCTGATTCCATTTTCTCAAGCAGCATCCATGACACATTGAGTACCCATAGATAAGATTTTGAATTATGTTCAATGCATATAAAATTTTTAAAGTTGACACATATACATATTTGCACACTGTATTATGACAAAACTATCTCTTAATCCTTCCTCCTGGTCAGATGATCATAATAAATATGAATAGCAAAAGTAAAATGTGAAATGTGGGTACCTTATTTGTTGGACGCATTCAAAAATTATATATTATATTTCTCAGTGGTTTCTGATTCTGGAACTGGCCTCAGATTATAAATATTTGGCTATTCTGCACACAAAAAGAACAGGTTTTACTCTGCCAATCTTATGGTCAAGGCAGCTAGATAATTCAGTGGATAGGCCTGGAGTTGGGAAGATCTGAATTCATATCTGGTTTCAGACACTTACTAGCTACATAACTCTGAGCAAGTCACTAATCCCTATTTTTGCCTGAATTTAGTGCACTAGAGAAGATAATGGCAAGCCAATCCAATCTTTGCCAAGAAAACCCCTTAGAAAGTATGGAAGTATAGTGTATAGAATCAACAAAAAGTCAGACATGACTGGACAATTGAACAACAAAACCATGTAGTCACTATTTTCAGAAAAAAAATCTGTACCAAGTGTTGCAGAATTTCTGATCCTGGTAACACGTTTCCCAAGTCTCTATTAGTCTTGTGCTACACCAAACAGACAGATCTGAATGATAAAATTTTTATTATGGAGATATGTGATGAATTGACAACTTTTCTTTTGGCATGTTTTCTAGTTACAATTAAATAAATATAGGCAAAAGCTGTGTGGCACCTGTTACAGATGTATCTGCACCCAGAAACACTCTTGATGCTTGATCATTATTGCCAAATGTTCTTCAAAATGAAGTTGCATGATTGAAGCAAAACTCCTGCAGAGCCCAAAACTTCAGGGCCCAAGAAAGCAATCCAGTTTCTTCCAGCAGTCAGATATCATGTTGAGGATGAACAAAAATTATTCAGACAAACACAAGTATCCACAGAATGAAATCCCATAAAATAATGTTGTATGATATCAACTATCTCACAAAATACAATATTACAACTTTCTTTGTGAAACATCTCTAGTATCCAGCATCTGTGTAAAAAGATGCTTTACAAATTCTGTGGAAACAATTTCAACTTTGTAAAAATCCTCTAGAAATTAAAGTTTTGTAAAATTTCAGAGGACAAAGAGTTTTATAAATCCCAGGGAAATGTCCAGCAAGTGACTTTGTAAAAGCCAAAGAGCTAGAGATATTTGAAAATTAGTAGGAACACCATAACATTTTTAAATAAATAAGGATGACTAAACAACCCAGGAAAACCAGGAGTAGCCAGGTTTCATTTACTTTTCTATCTACATAAAACAAAATAACAGCCCCCAAGAGAACATGAGAATTCAATAATGTCACTGAGTTGTAGATACAAGAAATATTTATATGTGATATCAGAGGTGGGGAGATGGGGGAAATATGAATAAAGTCACAGGAAGAGGAGATGTTAATGATGTCCAAAGGATGAGATAAGTAATATCACAGTGGGGAAACAAGTCTCACAGTTATTCAATGATCTCACAATAGGAGATTCTCCTACTCTGTATCAGTAAGAGGGACTAGAGTTAAAAGAATTTTGGTGTATGATCTTAATATTATGGCTTGAAATTCAAGAGGAAAAAAAAGTTGTTTATTTTAATTTGTGGATAGCCAAAAAGCCAAAATCAGCAAATGTTCAAATGGCATCCTTATAATATTACACACACATTATATGTGTAAGTGGATGGGGTAAGAGTATGTGAATTTCATATCAGAGTTCCCATTTACACTGGAAAGTTAATTTTATGTGCAAATGTTTACATGCTCATTTGCTGTCATTTTTCCCTCTAAATATTTTACCTCTGTTTGCAATATAATCATTTCCTCAAGGCATAGCATATATATTTATGCACACATACATTTATACACTAGATAGATAAGCACATACATTTCTCCATATATATTTCTAAATCCATATCCATATATATTTCTAAATTGATGAATGTGGTTCATAAGGAACTGTTTATTCAAAATGGTGTAAATGCCAAATTATATATATGTGTGCATATTTATATAATGATAAATAATATTGCTGTGCACTTACAAACTCTTTCAGTCAACAGCTGTAACATTTCTTGCAAACATTACTTGCAATTTTAGCATAGAATAGAAGGTAAATTGCTCACCTTCAAGGAGGTGCATTAACTCTTTATATTCCCTAGGGCACCATTTGGCAAATGACTTCTCTAGGGCTCTAAGTGGTACCTTGTTATCCTGAAAGAGACACATTAATCTTCACAACATCCTCAAGTATACATAGATCAGGAAATATTTCTTTTGGCATTTCTCAAACCCTCAGAAATTTAGCATCTTGCTCAGGTTATCCAACTGGGTTCAATTGTCCTTAAGTTTATAAACCACTGTATTCCCCCCACTCCAAAAATAATTAATTAAGTATTAATAACTATAAAGCATTAACCTACTGATTACTATAGCTAACCTATAACCATTAGTATAGCTAACTTAACCCATTTGTGCTCATCATGATTCATATGATTCACTGATGGCAGAAAATCATAGATTCAGAACTGAAATGGAATTTTAGACTGCCTCAGAGAGAATTATATGGCTTTCCAGGCTCATACCCAAGTGTTCCTCACTGTCTTCAGAACCCAGTATCTTACACATATGTTGTCTTTCAAGAACTAGGTCAAGACATATTCAGATTGGGGAATTTATTCCTCAAAAAATCGTTTGTAAAGGAGAATATTTTTCTTTTACCCAATTTCTCAAAATGAAGAAAAATATTTTTAGGATATCACTTCTAATTTCCTATTTCATTTAAACAGTAAGTAGAAATTAAATAGTTTTGTCAGTGATAATGTTTCAATTCCAGAAGAGTTTATTTGTTTAATTTAAGAATAATTTAGAGTTCATATCTGCAACTTGGATATTTGTCATGTGCTAATTTTTGAAGGACGGTAAGCTTCTGGTGTATCATTCTAGCCACGCATTTACATTATTCTAGATATTTGGTAGGTTCACATAAGTGACATGTTATTGTTGTTGTCATGTTGTTGTGATAGAAGTGGTTGTGTTATGACTCAGTGAGTTTATCATTAAACTGGGAGCTCTTCATGAGCTCCATAAGATCAGGAATTTTTGTTTTGTTTGATTTTGTAATGTGTGTGTTTGTGAGTGTGCATATACACACATGCGCACCTTTCTTTGTGTCCTCAGAGTTTAGCACATCTAGTAGGGGCTTAATAAAGAGTGGTTTTTTAACTTGACTTGACTTAGCAATGGATTCTATATTTTAGGCATTTTGTAGAGAGAGGCTCTTTGGAATACTGGAATGAATTTGGGGGAAGGGGTTGTAAACATTATCTCTCTGTAATACATGGCATAAACACAGAGAATGAACCATTTATATTTTTCTGTTCCATTTGTGTTCTAAATGGCCCTTATTTTCAGGTGTTTCCTTGGAAGATAATGTGATTTGATTATGGTGCCATTATAAAGACTCCTCAAAGCAGTATCTGAAGTTATGAAGTAGTATTTGTCACAAGGTACTTTAAAAAGTTGGAGGGAAGAGAGACAGAGAGAGACAGAAACAGAGACAGACAGAGAGCGAGAGAGAAAGAGACAAACACACACAGAGAGAGACAGAGAGAGAGAGAGATGGAGAGAGAGAGAAGGAGGGAGAAATGGAGAGAGAGAGGGAGAGGAGACAGGGAGACAGACAGAGAGGGACATGGAGAGAGAGACACAGAAAGAGACAGAGAGAAAGAGACACAGACAGAGAGAGATAGAGAGCAAGAGAGACACAGAGAGAGATAGAGAGGGGAAAAAAAGAGAGAGAGAGAGGAAGAGAGAAGACAGAGAGACAGAGAGGGAGGGAGGGAAGAAGAGATGAGACAGAGAGAGAAAGAAAGAGGTAGGGAGAGAGGAAGAGAGGAATAGAGACAGAGAGAGAGGAGACAGAGGGATAGAGAGGGGGGGAGAGAGGAAGAGAGGAAAAGGGATACAGAGACAGAGAAAGAGAAAGAGAAAGAGAACATCCTAGGCAGATTAAGTCTGGGAAACTTCTGACCCTCAACTCCCTTTCTGTTTCCTAACATCATACTAGTGGACATCATCTCCAATCAAATCAAGCCTCCACTAATCTCTCAACATGTGTGGGTCTATCTAGCCCAAAATCATAGCAAAATACAATATTGCCTCTATCGCTGATCACTTCTGGTACTTTTTTTCAAAATAAGTAATTTTGATCTCCATTTCTATGGAGGAGTGGTTTTGTCTGTCAACTACTCCAGTTCCTAGGAGGATTGTTACAAAATTTTGCTTTAGGATCTGAAAAATCCAATGTGAGGCCTCATAAAACTTCATTTACTAATTTATAAAGATACATCCTAGAATCAACTGAGATCAGGTCTTGCTTTCTAACTTACATTGCTCTCTGACTACTTTCTTTTTAGTTTTCTTTTCCTTTCTCCGAATGATATGTAAAGACAATTTTTAGAATTCAATTTTACAATATTTTGAGGTCTTAATTTTCTACCTACCTCTTTCACTCCTCTTTCCTCTTTCTAAAATGATAAAAAATTTGATAAGAAAAATTTTGTGCAATAACATAAAGCATTTCCATGTTAGTCATAGTTGTGAAAGAAGAAACAGGCCAAAGGAAAAAAAATATGAAAAAAATAAAATGGAAGTGATATGTTTTGATCTGCATTCAGAGTACATCAGTCCTCTATCTGGATGTGCATAGCATTTTTCATGAGTTCTTTGTAACTGTCTTGAGTCATTGTATTGTGGAGAAGATATAAATCATCCATGATTAGTCATCACATAATGTTGCTGTTACTTTGTACAATGTTTTCCTGGTTATTCCAATTTCACTTTGCAACAGTTTATGCAAGTTTGACTACATTTACCTCACATCTCCTCTCCAACTCTAATATCTCTATACACTTACTAAATTCGTCTTTCTATTTACACATTGACAGGTACCCACTTTCCTAATCTACCAGCAACTCGAATTAATATGGTTTTCACCATCTGCTTCTTAGTTATTTATCTAAAATTAGCCAGTCAACATTTATTATGTCAGGCATTGTACTAAATACTGGGGATATAGCATAAATCAAAAGAGTTTACACATTCATTTTTTTATTTTTAAATTTAATTTGATTTTATATTCAGCTCTGAATTCCCTTCCTTTTACTTCATCTTCCATGAAAAGCAAAACCATTTATAAATATGTGTATTTGAGCAAAACAAATTCCTACACAACCATATCCAAGTAGGATTGGAGAGGTCTCAGTCTTCACTTTGACTCTACAACTTTTCTATGTGGAAAGGAGTACTATGCTTCATCATGACTCTTCTGGAATGGTCTGGAATTGGTTGGTAATTTTGTTGATCAGACTAAAGTTTTCAAAGTTCATTGTCTTTATAGTATTTTTGCTATTGTATAGATTGTTCTTTTGCTTCTATTTCTTTTACTTTGCATCAGTTCATACAAATTTTCCTTATTTTTTCCTGACCCTTGCCCTCTTCATTAATGTTCCATCACATTCATGTAAGTAGTTCAGCCATTCTCCAAATGGTGTGCATCCCTTCAGTTTCAAATATTTTGTCCCCACAAAAGAGCTGCTATAAATATTTTGTTCACATGTGGCAGCTCTTTTGTGGGTTCTCCTCCTCTGTTGTCATTGTTGTCATCTTCTTTTCTTCTGATTGGTATGAGCAAGCATGTTAGAATTGTTTTAATTTACACTGATTTTATTATTAATGATATATAGCATTTTCCCCACATAACTGTGGCAAATGAAATGACTGAGGAAATAAAGCTTTAAGCTTTTGAACATATCAATTTATTAAGCAATGCTTTCAATTCCATAACAAATCAATACCAGCCACTTTTCTCAGCTTTGACATTGGACCCCAAATAAAGAACAAGACAGTTTCTTATACATTAAAAACGAGATCAATTGATTAAAAAAAATAATCAGAACACAACATTTTGTAATCTGATTTCTAATTGGAGGAAAGATTAGGGACTTTCAAAGTTAGGAGGGGTGAGTGAAAAGGACCAATTCTCTGACATCTGAAAAAGAGATGCCCCCCATCCTGAACAACTCCTCTAATGTCTGTATTCAACCAAAGAAACAGAAGCAATAACTGATTGATCAGCACAAATCAGTTTTAGATAAGTATGCAGTTTGATTGAAAAATATAGTTGTGAGTTGTGAAAGAATCCAGCCATTCTGGAGAGCAATCTGGAATTATGCCCAAAAAGTTATCAAACTGTGCATACCCTTTGACCCAGCAGCGCTACTACTGGGATTATATCCCAAAGAAATACTAAAGAGCGGAAAGAGACATATATGTGCCAAAATGTTTGTGGCAGCTCTTTTTGTTGTAGCTAGAAACTGGAAGATGAATGGATGTCCATCAGTTGGAGAATGGTTGGGTAAATTGTGGTATATGAAGGTTATGGAATATTATTGCTCGGTAAGAAATGACCAGCAGGAGGAATATAGAGAGGCCTGGAGAGACTTAAATCAACTGATGCTGAGTGAAATGAGCAGAACCAGAAGATCACTGTACACTTCAACAACAATACTGTATGGGGATGTATTCTGATGGAAGTGGAAATCTTCAACATAAAGAAGATCCAACGCACTTCCAGTTGATCAATGATGGACAGGGGTAGCTGCACCCAGAGAAGAAACACTGGGAGGGGAATCAAAATTGTAAGCACTAATATCTGTCTGCCCAGGTTGCATGTACCTTCGGATTCTATTGTTTATTGTGCAACAAGAAAATGATATTCGCACACATGTATTGTACCTAGACTATATTGTAACACATGTAAAATGTATGGTATTGCCTGTCGTCGGGGGGAGGGAATAAAGGGAGGGGGGGTAATTTGGAAAAATGAATACAAGGGATAATATTATAAAATATATATATATATATATAATAAAAAAAAAAAAAAAGAAAAATATAGTTGTAAGAAAACTCTTTGCTTCAGTTTTCAGATGGGACTAGTCAGCATAAATGAGGTCCTAAAGATCTCTATCCACCAGGTAGAGATGGTCCCGCTTCCCAGCCATGCAGGACTATTTTGACACAACAAAATAAAGTTTTCTCCCATTTATCACAAATGAATAATATTTTCTCATAATATAGAAATTGCATTAGTTACATAAATGAATAGAAAGGGAACTGAAATAGATCCAAAATTGAGTCACAAGATGAAGCCAATGTGGTTGTCTCATTTCCCTAAGCCACGTTCTGTGTTAATCATTTCATATATGGTACTTCATGATAGTTCTATTTCTTTATCTGAAAACTGTCTCTTCATGCTTTTTACTATTTATCAATTGGGAAATGGTAAAAGTGATTTTTATAAATAAGTTCCCTATGTATCAAGAGACCTTTATTAGAGAAACTTACTACGAAGATTTTTGCTAAATTTCTGCTTCTCTTTTAATTTTTAGCCATTCCAATTTGTTTTGTACAAAACCTTCTTAATATTATGTGATCTAAATTGTTCATTTAAATTCCTATGAACTTCTCTTTCTCTTTCTGTTATTAATGTTTTGCCTAGCCATAGATCTGTCAGGTAATTTCCTTCATTATACTTTTTTATATCTATATTATTTATTTGTTTGGAGCTTGTCCTGGTACATGCTATGTAACATTATTCTATATTTAGTTTTTACCATATTGATTTCAAATTTTCCCAAGATTTTGTCAAACCTCTATTTCTTACTCAAAATGAAACTGTTTTAAGGATTATGATTGTAGTATTATTTTAGGACTTATATTACTACATTTGCACTTTTTAATACACTTTCTTGTTACCTTTCTCCCCATTAATTTCCTTATTATTCTTAACTTTTTATTTCTCCAGATGAATGTTATTATTTTTTCTAACTCTGTAAAATACTTGATATTTTTATTGCTATGTCTCTCAATAAGTAAATTAATTGATCATCTTTATTATATTTTAGCCTATTCATAAGCCATTAGTATTTCTGAGATTATTTCAATGTTTTTATTCTTGTTAAGAACATTTCATAATTACATTTATATCATTCATGGGTACGTTTTGGTAGACAGACTCCCAAGTAGTTCATATGATCTAAAGTTACCTGAAATGAAATTCCTCCTATCTCTACCTTTAGAATTTTGTTGGTAACACACAGAAATGCTGACAATTTATGTGCGTTTATTTTATATCTTGTAACTTTGCTAAAGTTATTGTTTTATTTTTTTTAATTTTTACTCTTTGGGGTTCTCTAAGATACCATATCATTTGCAAAACAAGTAATGTTTTTGTTTCTTCTTTGCCCATGCTTATTACTTCAATTTCCTTTTCTTATTGTTATTGATATCATTTCCACTACTATGTTGGAAAGAGTTCATATTCTAATTATGGAGAGAGACAAAAAGCAAATAACTAAGTACACAAGATACATACAGGATTAATGAAATGTAATCTCAAAGAGAAGTTGTAAGCAGCTAGGGATGAGGTGAAGTATTTAGTATTTCTCTCAGTATTGAGAAACTGAATCAATTTTCATGTTCACTTTTCCACTTCAACAAATATCTCACCCACCCTCATCAAACATTACAGCATGTTGACCATAAGACTTTTCATATTCAGAGATTTTTCATATCCAAATCAAGCTAACTAGTGTTTTCCTTCTTGATTTAACTTCATGAGCTCTCTTAGTGAGAATTTAGATGAGATGTTATGTAAGATACTCTTTAGAGTTTAAAACACTACATACATGGCAGGAGTTATTTTGTTTTTCTATGGAAGTTCTGTGTTATTATGGTATATATCAAAGCTAGAATTCAATGGATTTTCTATTTAATAGATGGAGATTTTCCCCTTTAAAATATATATTTAGCTTCACTAAACTGAAGTCCTTTCTTGGAATGGAAAGGTTAAACTAATGCTACTAATTGCAAGTGCTATTCTAGCTATCTAACATGGCTGCCTTTGATTTCAGGACAACTTTTTCTGTTTGTGACTTTTAAGCCTTCTTACATTTTTAGCACTATGTGAGTAGGAGGAGAACCAGGCAAAAGGCATCAGAGAGAGGGGGAAGTAGCTAGCAACTAAATGCCAGATATGTTCATCAGTTTTTATTTCCTTAGAAATGCTAGAATATGCCACAATTTACTTAGATGGTTAACATCATATAGACTATGCTTTGTCTTTCTATGACTTAGATAGAGTTTGACAAATTCCCCAAATTATTCATAGAGCTATGTAAGATCTATTTAATCCTTTTGATCTAATAATCAGCAAGCTACCCCAAAATTAATGGTTCTTAATGAAGACCCAATCTTGCTATTACATGATAATTTTCTAATAACTGGACTGGCATGGTAATTTTTTTAGTTCAACATGCAATTACAATAGTAATAAAAAATTACCACAATGTCACCTTGACATACAATGATACAATATTCATGTTAAGCCTCGCCTGCAAAAATCACAACAAAAACCTTGCTGCTTGGGGGGTGGAACAATATAAAAGGAAAATATTCAATGGATCACTATACTTCTAGAATATCCAAAACAATGGATATCCTAGATAAGACCCAATATACTATCTACTCCCTCCCTCATAAATGAGACCCCCCCTAAATACTATACTATTTTTAAGATATATTATGGGTCAGAATTCACTCAAAATCATATTTCACAAAAATTCCCACTGAGATGTTTCATTTTGCTCAACTTATATGTCAACTAAATAGCACAATATTAAAAGCAAGTGAATGAATTTTTAAAAATCATAGAGTACTTTGGGAAAATTTTGTTTTTATATTTATCATTAAAGAATTTAGCGAAGTAAGTGATCAAAAAAATTCTACCTTACTCCACCCCTGCTGGCTATATGCCTGGATTAGAAAATGTTTGACATCTAACAGTTAACAAAAGAAAGTTCAGATGTAGCTACTTCAGCTTAGCATTATTTTCTTTGATCTATAGCCAGAAACCTGAAGAAAAAGTTACAGGTTCTCATGTCCTGATCATTTGAACACAAAACTATGCCAGTTGTTCAAGCCTTTGCCTCTTGAACCAATTAATATTTTGGGGGGGTTCTTTCTCTTCTTTATTTTTTAATATTTATGTTAATATAAAATTCTGATGATCTAATTAAACATATGGAACAATATCATGATCCTTTAAGGGAAAAAAAGTGCTCTAAATAGCACAAGATAGGGCCTTATGATATTGGTTCCACCACATTCACATAGAAATATGTTTTCTTAGTGATTACAACAACAACAACAACAACAATAATAATAATAATAATATTTACATAGCATTTACTATGTTCTAGGCACTATGTGAAAAACTTTACAATTTTTATCTTATTTGATCCTTACAATTACCCTGAAAGTGAAATGTTAATAATATTTCCATTTCATAGATGAGAAAACTGAAACAAAGTTCAAGTGATTTTCCTAGAGTCATGCAACTAGTAAATGCCTGAGGCCATCTTTGAACTTAGGTCCTCCTAACTCCAGGGTCAGTGCCCCAACCACTTTACAACCTCGTGTCCCTGAATCATATTTTAAAATAATTAATTTCACTGATTATATTTTGTTTTGATATCAAGTACATTACCCAGCTTATTCATTCCTCCCTGACACCCAGACAATATTCCTTTTAACAAAGAAGAAAAATCAAGGGATCAAAAAGTTCAACAAACAAGCCAGTGTGTCAAAAATGGCTAACTTCTTTATTTAACTTTCTGTCACCATAGTCCCCCTTTCTCTTCAAAGAACTTTACCATTTCCTTCTTCATCTTATTTTAGAGATGAGGAAAATGTGGCAAACAGGAATAAGTGGTTTGACTAGAATCACAAAACTAGTAAGTGTCTGATGCCAGAACTCTATGCACTGTGTCATATAGCTGCTCCCAGTTTTAAATTACTAAGTCTTAAAACTTCATTAAGAGTTTTATATTAGTACACACACATACACACATGTTTATATATTATGGTGATCATATTGTTATTAAAGATATTTACTAGAAAAAATAATTCCTCCATGCAACTTTTCCCCTTCTTATCATAAAGTTTTCAGTGTTTTTGCTATCTCCACTGAACTTCTATTCTTGCTTTGTTCTTTCCAGTTGCTGAAATCATAAATGCTATTTAACCTCTAACTGCAAGGCAGAGTGTTCATCTCTTTTAGCCAAAGATTTGAATCTCCAAACTCCAGAGTTTCAGGATAATTAAATTTGCCTTGGCTTTGTTGGATAATTTTAGAGAGGATTTTTTAACATATACATAAGGTACCTTGGCTCAAGTGCTCCCAGACTAGTACTATTTCCTAATACAAGAGTAAATCAAATCTATACAATAAAAACAAACTTTACCGGTGCATCCAATGATACTCTAAATATACCACTAATTCTTGCACAGTTTTGGTTCTGGCTATTGTGAATTAGTTGAGCCATGCCAAGTCCTAAGGCCAGTGTTTTTCCAAATATCCTACAGTTGGCAAAATTCTCTAGAGTTGCTTCTATAGTTGGCATGTCACCCATGAAGAAAGGGGAATGGTTTAAGTACAAACCCTGGTTCTCTCTTTAGAATTCCATATATACATGTCTGACCATGAAATCCCCATAGAACACCATTTTCTTTACCTACACTTATGTATTTATTCTTTCACTCTTTGTCAGATAACTGAAGTCTGATCATTCAATTCTGAATGGGAAAACCAAAGAGGGAGAAAAACAATTTTAATAATTTATGATTTATCAGTTTCTAAACTGGAGATCACCATTCCTTACTCTCATAACCTCATTCCAAGTTACACTCTTCTGCATTTTACCATAAATACTTTATGTGAGGCATAAAAAACAAGAAACAAAAATAAATGGATAAATAAATAACTTTGGAATTATGAGTAAGAATCAATAGAATCTAAAAGATTTTATCAATTTTCCTGATAGAATATATTTAAGAAGAGCCCAGAAAGTCAAGGAAAATCAGAAGGGATAGTTATTACCTACTGAATGATCTCACAAGAAACAATCCAATAAAAGATGAGACAAAGTGACCTGGAGACCATTTTCCTTTGCATTATTTTAAATAGATACCCATGATATTTGAATTTAAATTCACTAGGAGTCAATGCAGTTCCATAATCCTAAAGATATTTGTATGTTACACACATACATAATGATTTGGCATAATGATTCTGTCATGGTGTTACCAATAATAGATTTATTTAAAGGGAAGTGCTGCTGCTGTTCAGTCTTGCCTGTCTCTCTGTGACCCCTTTTGGAGTTATCCTGGCAAAGATATTGGAGTGGTTCCTTCTTTAGCTCATTTTATAGATGAGGAACAGACACAAACAGGATTAAGTGATTTGACCAAGTCACATAGCAAGTAAATGTCTAAAGCTAGATTTCAACTCAAAAATATGAGTCTTTCTGATTTCAAGCCTAGTACTTTAACCACTGTGAAACCTAGCTGTCCATGGGGAAGTGACAATCAGCTTTAAATGAAAATACTAATTCAGAGAAACTGAGATCTTGAATTTACAGGTTCAACAAGCAAATGATGTACACTAATATCTTTGGGTACCCTGAATAACTGATCCCAAAAGATGGATTCAAAGTCTGGAACCTTAATAATACATTTCTGTTTGTATATATTTTCTACATTTTTACTGTAAAAGATCATATAATGTGCACAGGTTAGTTTTCTGTTGTGTGTTTTCATTTACACTGAGCTGAATAAATCTTAAATATCTTGAGTACTAAATGCCAAAAATGATTGAAATCCATATGAACTATAAATTTAAAATGCTATATATTTTGTGATGGTTTGGTTTTTGTATTACACAAAGGACATAATTGGAGACCTTACCATGACAGAAAGATGTTCAGGTGATGAATTGCATTATGAAAATCTTCTATGCTTAAATATAGAACATTCTTTCTGTTAAAAAGACATGAATTGCACCAGGCAAAAAATGAAATGAAATGACACAAGGCAGCATCAATTTTGCTGTGCCCCAGATTTAGGTCCACCCAAATTCAAAGATATGAGTTCTGTTTCATGTAAAGCCAATATGCTCTGTAAGTGAGTTAATAAGCCATTTCATCCTGATAAGGGCAGTAACGGATGCTCTTAATTCAAAAGGATAGATGATTTACATGAGGCAGTATAAAGTACAATGTCTAAAGCCAAAAGATCCAGGTTCAAAGATTGATTCTATTATTGGCTTTTCATATTTTCACTTCATATTTTGGTCCTCATTGTGTTCCTTTGTAGGAGAAATTAGACCAGATGATCTCTATGGTCTCTTTCTGTCAGCCCTAAATTCTGTAAGTTTCAACTGTGATTTATTCTTTAACTTTTAGCACACCCTTCTCCATCATATGTCAGAATTCTGTTATTTAGAGAATGCCAAATAACTAGAAGATAGAGAGTTACCTGTGGGCTGCAATTCTGGCACTAAGAAATCCTTCTACCCACAGACATCTCCCCCACAGCCAATTACAGTATCTTAAATTCCCATAATTTCAGTCACTTCTTTTTTAAATACTTTATTTTTTTTAATTTAATAGTTTTTGTTTACCAGATATATGGAGGGGTAATTTTACAACATTGACAATTGCCAAACTTTTTTCTAATTCCTCCCCAGTCCCTTCTTAAAATCCTTGTAGTTGTCACACAAATAATGACAGAGCCGGAATTCAAATCTAGTTTTTCTTACTCTAAATTTTATGTATTTCCCCAATTATTCAAAATTACTGGGAAATGGTAACTCATTATTCTGTTATCACCAAATAAAAAGCATGATCCTGCAGATAAAGGGGACACTGGGCAGGAAAGTTTAAATGGAACAAGGCACCATCCTAACCTGGGTCTCTGTCTAGCCTTGGTAAAGAAGAATTATAATAATAGCTAATGCAAATAAGTTCAGTGTGATGGTGAATGTAATATTTGGTATATATAACATTTATTACACAATTACAATGTGTCATGCACTGTGATAATCTCTAGAAATTTGGAAAATCAATAGATAGAACCTAGTTTCAAGGAGCTTACAGTCACATGGAAATAATTATGAATAAACAAGATATATGCAGTAGCAATAAGAAATAATCAATAGAGTAGAGAAGTCTCAGGAAAGCCTTTGTGTAAAAGATGGGATTTTAGTTGGGACTTGGAGGAATCTGGGAAAATTAGGAGGTAAAGATGAGAAAGAAAAGCAGCTCATGTAAGGAAGTGGCGATTGAGAATTGGGAGATGGGACTATCATGTGTGAAACAAGGCAAGGAGACTTATTGGTCTGAATCCAAAAGCACGTTGTGGGGCAGAGGATGGAAAAAAAACTGGAGAAGAAGGAACAATAATTATGAAGGTTTTAGAAGGCTATCAACATATTTTTATATTTTATCCTGAAGTAATAGGGAGCCCCTGGAGTTTATTGAAGGGAAGGGGTTAGATAGTTAGATCTGTACTTTAAGCAGATCACTTTGACAGTTTAGTAGAGAATGAATTGGAATGAAGACAGACCTGTGGCAGGCAGATCAACCAGTAGACCATTTCAATGGTCACATATGATCAGATTCTGCACAACTATAGTGATATACTCAGGGAATAGAAAGGTAATCGTGCAAGAAATGTAACTAGAGGAATCAAATTAAAGGCTGTTGAAACAATTTGAACTTTTGGGCAGGAGGAAATAGAGAATCAAGAGTGACAGCTAGCTTGAAAGTATGATAAGATGATGGAATAGAGAAGTTTAGAAGAGGGGGAAGGAATCTGTGAAAAGATAACATGTTCCATTTTAGACATGTTGAGTTTAAAATGTGGGAAAAACTATTAGTAATAGGAGAGCGGAGATTAGCAGAGAGATTAGGGTTAGAAGAGATTATTAGAGATCTAATAATCATCAGCATAGATCTGCTCATCACATCCATTGGAGCTGATGAGATTGTAGATGAAATAGTATTAAAGGAAAAGAAAAAAAGACAGCAAATTTTAGTGTATCTACAATAGGCATATATTTCTTAGATGAAAATTCAACAAAGACTGAGTAATGGTGAGAGAGGTAGGAGGAGAATCAGGAGAAAACATTATCCTAAAAACCTAAAAATATGAGAATATCAAGGAAAATAGAAAGATTGATAGCTTCAAAGGTCAAGAAGAAAAAGAAGAGGGAGAAAGAGAGAGAGAGAGAAAGACAGAGAGAGAGAGTGTGTGTGTGTATATGTACATCCACATTTGAAATTAAGTCTATAAAAAGTGGTGACCATATAGCAGATGTTCAAGAAAAATACAGTTTTGTCTATTATGAGACATATTACTAGAAAAATAAAACCTCATTTATTTCTCTGGGGAACAGAAAACATGTTGAATATAATGCATTCCTATATTAATTAAGGAAAGGATGACAATTTTTCCCTCACCTGACTTTTAGTCATTGGCAGGTATTTAGAATATTGATTCTACTAGGTGGTAGAGCTATTGTTCTCTAATGGTGAAAGAGAATCTGAGTTTCTCCTTAACTGACACTTTAAAATTTATATCTAAACTTTCATGAGGTTAGTGGTAGGGAATAAGTGAGTTTTCACAAAAGATATTTCCCATTAAAACTAATATTTCCTGTCACACAATTGACTAAAAGATGTATAGAATTCAAGATCTCTCTGTGCTTATCACTTGTTGGGTTTTTAATTTTTAAAAGCATTTGATTTAGTAGTGAGAAATGATAAGTTAAAGGCTCTTATCCAACAAAATGTCATTCATGTATGTTCCACAATTACACAAAACTGCCTGAAAGACATAACAAGAGATAACCTTGTTCACTTTACATTAATGTCAAGTGAAGTATAAAATAGGAATATCTATGCTTTATATTATCGGTATATTTATTGTGCAAAGGCATGGTGAATAAGCAGTGAATTAGGTACAAAACTGAACTGGAAGAGGAGAAAGGGCTGGATTGCCTTTGGGAAATAGCAAGATTATTTTAATAATGCCCATACTTTTTCCTGAAAGAAAGAACCAAATTTTAATATCAAAATCTATCCAATGATGTTTTATGATACATATTGTGAAACTCTACATTCTCTAAAGAAATGAAATTGAGGATCATTGATCTAAGTGTTAAGCAAAGGTAGATACGATTAGCTGGATAAAATCCCCCCCAAAAGAGGACTTATGAAGAAGTGATATAAAGGGTGCCATTAACCATAAGTATGTATTTTTAAAAGATGGATTGATGCATATGAAAAAATGCTCTAAATCACTATTTATTAGAGAAATATAAATTTAGACGACTCTGAATTATCACTACACACATCTCAGATTGGTTAAAATGGCAGGGAAAAGATAATGATAAATGTTGGAGGAGATAGGAGAAAACTGGGATACCAAACATTGTTGGTGGAGCTGTAAACTGATCCAATTATACAAGACAGCAGTTTGACCTTATGTCCAAAGGGTTATCAAATTGTGCATACCCTTTGATCAGCAGCATCTCTACTGGATCTGTATTTCAAAGAGATCATAAAAAAGGGAAAAGGACACACATGTCAATGCCCATCAACTGGGAAATGACTGAATAAGTTATAGTATATGAATGTAATGGATTATTATTTTTTAATAAAAAAAATGACCAGCAGGATGATTTCAGAAAGGCCTAGAAAGGCTTACATGAACTGATGCTAAGTGCAATGAGTAGAATCACGAGATCATTGTACACAACAATGGCAAGATTATGTGATAATTAACTATTACAGACGCGGTTCTTTTCAACAATGAGGTGATTCTGGCCATTTCCAATAGATCTGTAATGGAAAGAGCCATCTGCACTCAGAACAAGGATTACAGGAATTAAATGTGGATTGCAACGTAGTATTTTCACCTTTTTGTTGTTGTTTGCCTGCTTTTTTTTCTTTCTCATGTTTTTCTCCTTTTGATCCAATTTTTCTTGTGTAGCATGATAAATGTGGAAATGTGTTTAGAAGAATTGCATATGTTTAACCTATAATGGATTACTGTTTAGGGGAGGGCAGTGGGAGGAAGGAAGGGAGAAAATATTTGGACACAGGTTTTGCAAAAGTGAATGCTGAAATTTTTCTTTGCATGTATTTTGAAAACAAAAAGATATTAATTTTTTCAAAAGATGAACTGATAACAGAAATGATGATGATGATGATGATGATGATGATGATAGTGGTAGAGGTAGTGGTAATGGCAGAATTTAATAGCAGTATAAGGATTGGAAAACACTTTTAAAATATTATCCCCTATGTTTTCTTTCACATGATGTTTATGGAAATGCTTTGTATAATTTCACATGGGGTTTCTTAATTGGAAATGGGGATAAGGGAGAAAACCTAAAAGTCAAAAAAAATTTAAATCAAAAGTAAAAAAAGGTTTTAAAATTGCTGGTGAAAATATTAAATAAATAAATAATGAAATAAAATAAAATATTATATTCTTCTATACAATCACCCCATCATGTAGACACTATTATTATTCCCATTTAATTAAGGAACTAAGCAAAAATAAATTAAGTAATTTGTCCAGGATAACACAGTTGGTACATATCTGAGGCCAAATTTGAATTCAGTTCTTCCTGACTGTAAGTACAGGGCTCTATCCATTGCACCATTCAGGTCCCATAATGTGTGAAATCATCAGTGGTATATTGTTACCCTTACCACGTCATGACAACTTTGTGAAGCCCCTCAGCTTTTCGAGTTGATCTATGGTAACAGACATATGTGAATACATGAGGTTGGGCAGGAATCAATGCATTTCAATATGCTTTGTTGGAAAGGAATAACCACATAAGTGAGCATAATGAATCACAGTTCCATTAGCGTATCAGAGAGTGTTAGAAATTCTTCACATTTAACAAATTTGTGTATAACATTACGTAGATGCCATTTTAGGTAGAAAATATTTGTCAATTAGGAAAATGGGAACCAAGATTGATAGGGGCCTAAATCTCTTTGAACTCATTGGTGGCCTTCTAGCTAATCTACTTAATCAATTTCAACAAAGTGTAGTGAATATTTCAAAAAACGCTTCAGGAGATATAAACATCTAGGCCCTAGATCAATACATCTTACACTAGCTCAGTCACATTTCACTGAAATTTCCTCCTATTAAGATCAAGTCATTACAAATATGATTTCTGTAAGAAAGGAAAATTTTCATTTAGATTCAAAAGAAAATAAAGCAACTCTCAATCTAGAAGAAATGGATCAGTTTGCTATAAAACTGGCCTAGATAATGTTTTCTCTTTTCTCCTCAAAAGCTGCTACTGATCTATAAAGAGATACTGTTCCCATGGAGGAGTTGAGCCCATCCCAGAAACTCTTGCCATTCCATGCAGTGAATGGCTAAGCATATAATATCAAGAGTTTCTAAAATGGCCTCAATAAAACAAAAAAATATGAAAGAGGAAGTTGCAGAATAAAGAAGAGTGATACATCCTATATAGCCATGGATTTGAGGGGTTTGTTGATTCCCTCTTACCTCTTATTGAGATTGAATTTAGAATTTCAGTGTAGACACACATATAGAAATAAAGAAGTTTCATCACTATTACTATTGTCTGATGTGGGGAATATTTCTAGTAGACTTTATTGTTCCAGAACCTAGGAACTCCTTTATAGGAGCAAGGTTTCTATGTCAAACAATTGAAGCTTCTGATCATGAGGGGATCATCGTTTTGTAAGAGGAATGGACAATTTCTACACCAAAGTGATTAAACTCTTCTAGATCTAGGATTATATTTTCTCTCTAAATTAAGATTTTCCTTTCTTATAAATATATTGTCTAAATGTATATTAATGACTGGATTTAAATAAACAGAGTTTTCAGCAAGATGGGGCTGAGCCAATGTAAGACCTGTTGACTCAGTCCCTGAGTAGATTCTTGGGGAAAAACAGAAAACATATAATAAATTCTGATAAGGAATATAGTAAGTTTGTGTAACCAGGCTTCCATGCCTGGAGTAATTCATGTACAAATAGTATATGGAAAGAGGCATGATCCCATATTAATAGAAAGGATGCTAAGATGAGAAGTACATATATAGGGAACAGAATTGGTACCAGAGCTACCTCAGGGAAGGAAATGTATTTCCAGAATACTTTGTAAGACTTGGAGAGAAAAGCTGCAGTCAGCTACTAAACATATCTCTGATTTCCAGCTTGTCCTTTCATTGACTTCAGAGAGATCATTTTTCCCTAAGTGAAATAAGGTGTTCTCACTCTTATTTAGAGCCAGGATCACATCTTGCCCTCATCTAAAAAAAATTAATCTTTTCTTTTGTATTCTAATCTATGTATCTTATCCAATTTTTTTACTGTTTATTTGGGTAATTAGATTTATTCTTGTTCCATGTTTGTAATGATCTTTTTCTTTAACCAGCATTTGGTGTAAAGCAAATAAATTGACAAACATTAGCTATAGGCTATGCTCTCCCTCTTAACAGTGACAAAGCAAGCAACAATTATTCTTAACCTATCATAAAATAATTCTATCCAATATAAATCTAGAAGAATAGAGGAAATATAAAGTGGCCTCACGATGTTGCTGAGACCTATTTACCCCTCCTTTTCTCTATCTGGAGTGCACAGAAATATAATAACATCTGCTTCCTCTGCTCTTTTCAGAGATAAGTCAGAATTCAGAGATAAATAAACTTTCTATGCTCCTTGGAAGCTAGGTTTGTACATTTAGACAACTTATATGTATCTTACATAAAGATAGATAGATAGATAGATAGATAGATAGATAGATAGATAGATAGATAGATATCACTTATCTAAATCTTTTTTAATTAAATTTCCTGATTGGCAAAATACTTTGAAAAAGGAATCTTGTTGACACAAGCTTTGGAGTGTACCTTTGTTCTATCATATTAAGCTTTCTCCTAGCCATTACAAACTTTGGGTGTATTTTTAGAATAACAGCCTAGTACCTTCAAAATCACCCTATTCCTTTCATGATGAATATAAATTGAGATACACATAAGATTGTAAAAGCTACTCAAGAATCAATTTTCAAAAGACTTTGGAAAGTGCCTTATGTTGATTATATCACCGAACACAAACTACTAGTAAGAACCAGCTACAGGTGGTATTTTGACATTATTTCAACATATTTCAAATAAGTCTTGCTTAGTTTCTTAAATGAATGATTTTAAAGGCACAACCTTCTAATGGAGAGCTAAAATACACAGAGATTGTAGAAATATGTATCCTGTTAATTTTTAAAAATACATAGCATTTGCTCATAATAACAATGTTCTCTCATATTGTGTTTTAAAAATTGATACTAATCAAAGCCAATATCATCACAACAATAATTTAGAAGTTTATAACATATTAACTATTAATAAAAATAGTGAATATACAGAAAGTCTGAGAGAAATTATTGTTATAGTTCAGCTGATTTTGTAAGTTTAGTTCCACATCCATTTTCACAACAATAAATCTGAAGTATGACAAAATTAAAGATCACCAATGCATAGCAAAAAAATCAAAGTTTAACTGGAAATGAAGGAGAGACAGAGAGAAAGAGACAGAGACAGAGACAGAGACAGAGAGACAAAGAAAGCCGCAGGGATGGAGGGAAGGAGGGAGGGAGGGAAGGATGAAGGAAAAAAGAGATAGAAGAAGAACAAGAAGAAGGAGGAAGAGGAAGAAGAAGAAGAAAATCAGAAGGAGGAAAAGAAAGGAAGAGGAGGAAAAGGAGGAGGAAAATAAGAGAGGGACAGAGTAGACATGGAGAGAATTTTTAATGAAATTATGAGAAAAAAAATTTTAAAAGAAATTCCAAAAATTCATTTATTAAAATGATATTGTGAGAAATTAAATCATATGATATTTCCAATGCTTATATTCTGATGCCAGTACATTTCAATAGTTATTTTAAACCCTTAAAATACAAGTACGCCACTATCTAAAACTGCATCTTGGAACTCCTTAATGGATACAGGACAGGCGCCAAATTACATGTACCAGCAATATATAATTCCTATTTTTCCTAAGGGAAAATAGTTAAAATAACCATCTGCGGCAGCCTTGAAGGAGAGAACTAAGGTATAAACCATTAGAAAAGTTTCCTGAAATGAGGGGGATACATGTAGACATCAAGAAGAGAAAGTACTATTGTCAAACTTCCATCCCAGTCCCAGGGGAAGATGAGAACTTACCCTGCATACATAACCACCTTAGCATTATTACTAATTTTTTTTTTTGTTTTGCTTTGCCTTTTTTTCAGCACCAGCTGTTAACATGACTTCTTTTTCCCCATCATATATTTCTCTCAGCTGTAACCCATTCACAGTATAATGGGTCCCCAAAGTACAAGACTAAGAATGAACTCCCCAGTGCATCACACCATAGGGACAACTTTGACTCTGCTGATATTACAAGATTGCTGATGCTCAAAAAAATATCTCTTTTTAAAGGGATCATTAATTCAAAGTTCCCAATAACAACAACAAAAAAAAAATCCACAAACCTATAGAAAAAACATTTAAGGCTTTTCTGCTTTTTCTTTTTTCCAAAAGAACATTTTAAGGCCACATATATGTATAGAAAAACACATATACATACATATATACACAAAGAGATATAGATATATACATATATGTATGTGCATATGTACACATGCTTATATACCCATATATGCACACATGTATATGTATATATACAAGTGTTGGATTATTTCTTTTCATGAATATTTAAATTTTAGTTCAGACCTATATTTTTATTATTATAGGAAACTATAAAAAGTTGTAATCATTAAATAGCATGTCCCAAAAGTCTTAAGAGTAGTTTGAAGCTATTAAAGCTAACTGTGTGCATGAACATATACATATCCACACAAATAAAAATGTGCATATATATATATATCCATTTATTACTACAATACAGATGCATACATTCTCATATATACATATTATTCTGCATCATTTATATGACTTCATATTCTTTGAATTCTCCATAGTGAAATAATTTTGCAAAGCATATAAATACTATAATTCTTTCAGCCTTTCCCCAATTACTAAGGATGTACTATATTTCCATTTTTTTAAAATTACAAATAATGATGCCATGAACATTCAGGCACATATGTGTCTTTTAATGCTGTCAACGACCTCCTAGGGATATACTTTCATTAATGAAATCTCTTAGTAAAAAATCATGAACAATTCATTAACTTTTTTTGTATAATTGCAAATTGTTTTCCATAAGAATCAAGCCAATACAGAGCTACATCAAAAATGAATAACTATTGCTGTTTTCTCATAATCCCTCCAACAATAAATTTCCCCAATTTTTAAATTTGATGGTTATGAAAGGATAGTTTGGGACTTGTTATTAGAGGTTATTAAACCACAGAAAATCAAATGATTTAATATTTTAAATGATTTAAATTTAAATTTAATTAATTAAATTTAAAATTAATTAATTAAATTTTAAATGATTTAAATTTAAATATTTTAAATGATTTTAATTAGGAGCAAGTTGAATTTATATTATGGGATATAAGGGCAGAATAGCATGAGGAAAATGACTAATATAATTAATCACATACATAATAGAAACAATATATGCTATAATATTATATAAATAGATTAAATAAAAGTGTGACAAAACATAAACTCATTTAAATGTTAAGCACAAATGTTAATCCAATGATGGAAAGAGTAGGAAAACATTGTTTCGTATAGAGGAAGTGATTTGTGTTAATTATCAAAGCATCTGGGATAAACAATTTTTTGCCTAATATAAGCGGGGGGGGGGGGAAGCATTTAACATACACTGCTAAACCACATGTATTAGGAAACATATTTCGGATGGGATTTGGAAAGGTTTGTTTGTTTTAGGATACTCATTTCAAAAATACACTTAGAACAGATATAAAAGCATTTCTATCAACTCTTCAGTGAAATACTTCCATGAAATATGCCATCTTATTTTCTGGTAAGAGTAGTTTGGTAATTTGCTCTGTTCCAGTAGATGTTCATATTCAAAGTTGCATGATATTCTCAGCTCTTACTAGATTGGGGTCCAAAAGGTGACACCTTATACTCTGGGGGCCCTTGCACTGACTCTAGAATGGTTGGCCATGGGAGATAACTTCTGATCTTTTGAACTCACAATGTCAGGTTTCAATCCCCCTCATATAAAAGGAAACAGAACTCTCATAGAAGCTAAGATGTTTCCAATATGTCTTCAGAGAGGACAAGTCAAGCTTTCCCTTTACACCATTTTTTTTTCTCACTACCTGCTAAAACTGAAGGAGGTACAAAATGAGGCAAAGATTATTTGGGTAGGGGAAAGTATTTGTGGTATAGATATATATTAGAAGCCTAATATTTCTGTTAACATTATGGAGTTGTCTCACTTCTGTAGGAACAGTTCATCATAAAAAGCCAGAGAAAGATTTTTTTTATTTATTAAAAACCATAAAAATATGACAGAAAAGAATGACAGTTTTAAGGGCATAGAGACCCTCCACTTTGCTGGAGATTCCAGAACCAAGCCGTGATGGATGCTTCTCCTCATTGATCTATACAAGTTTTATGTTTGAAAAAGTAAAATTAAGAAAACAAGAAATCATATAAGCATTTGGAGATTGAGCTATGATTTATAAAGCACTATAAATTTTATTTAGGAAATTTGGGGAGTTGTGACTTTTAAGTGAAAAGTAAACGATTGATATAAACCTTTGAAGGGAGAAATATCTTCCAAATCAGCAGCAGGGTCTATGAAGTAGGTCACTGGAGCTTTTGCATTTAGAAGAAGACGAGAAAAGGCTATCCAAATATGATTCCTGAATTACATAACTTGTCCAGGGTTAATATCCAAGCCTAGATTTGAATTCACAAAAATAAGTCTTTTTGATTCCAAGCCCAGCACTCTCTCCACTGTACCACCATATGTCCATCTATATATGAGAGTGACAGAGCTTTAGCAAAACAAAGAATTGGAGAAAAAGTAAAGCTCTTTTTAAGTACGAGTTACTCTTTGCTGCCACCTTTGGTTTGAGAAATAAATATTCTATGTTTTATGTTTTATGGAGATGATACCCTGAAGAATGTAACTAATCTCCATTGCTGTGGGATTCTGATTGGACAGCACAGCATCTGATTGATCAAATAATTGATTTGGGCTGGGCTGTGTTCCCAAAGATAGTCAGTCTGAATAAGTTTGGCAGGTATCTGGGTTAAATTTTTATTCAAATTAATTTCTAACACTTTCCAAATGTCCTTTCAAGGGAACATTAATTAAAGATCTTGTAAATTATATGTTAAAGAAGAGGAAAGGAAAGGAAGATGTTCCCCTTGCTGAGGAGTTATGAAAATCAAAAAATCAAGCAGTGAATTGAAAAGTACTTAGTACTTAATAAAATTCCATAAAATTCACACCTATGATAAGAGAGCATAAGCTCAGACAAACTCAGCAGAATCAGAATTAGGGAAGACAGAGAAGTGGTGGCAGGCTGTCCTCCTTTGCTTCTCCATTGAAACCAAGATCCAGAAGGCCTCCCAGAAAACTAACAAAGCCCAAGTGAAGAAGATACGACTTTGAAGGAGACAATGAAGGATTTGGACCTTAATCCCTAACTTGCACTTGTGGTGATTACTGAACTGAAACAAAGGCTGCCTCCAGAGATCCCAAGAAAACCTCAACAGAGAAGATTACATTTTAGAGAGAATATTACAGCTGTTGTTGTTGTTACTGATTGTTTTTTACCTCACAGATTCCCATAAAGTGTGTGCTCATTCTTCATCTTTGCTATGGAGTTCATTAATCAGAGTGTGATGTAGATTTATATAGGTACTATGATATATTTTATTATATGTGTATTTTCTTTAATTTGTTAATAATTATAATACTTTCTTTTACTTTATTATCAAGTTGACAGTTATTTTAAGAGTTGAACTTTTATTGATTGTTAATGATCAGCTGTATAAATATCATATACAATGTGGATATTTTACCTTATAAATGGCTGGTTATCAACAGGGAAAGAAAGCATTGATGGGGCTCAAGAGCTAGAGTGTTGAGTAGGGGAAATCTATTCCCCCTATATTGGAGAAACCCCTAAAATTCTGGGAGATTTCATTGTAATAGTATGTTGGTGTTCTTATTCTTGGAATCCTAATATACTCATGTGAAAACAAGTTGGAATGAATAAACCAAATATATGAAGATATCTAATATGCCCTGGTGAAAGGTGTATATCCCTCAAATACGACACTATGTAACATACTTTCTGGATGATAATTTGGGAGGATGTTGGAACAGATCTCATGAATTTTAGGGTATTCATTTAAAAACAATTCTGAGAATCAACTTGGAAAGAGTCTTCAAATTTTGTTTTTTGTTACTGGTACTTTTTCACGTCACATTCATTCCCAAACATTTCCCTTCTTATAGCTATGCAGTAATCTTTTCTTTGCAATATTTTTTTTTTGTATTTACTAATTCAATGTAAATTTATTTATTTTTTTTTTATTTATAATATTATCCCTTGTATTCATTTTTCCAAATTATCTCCCCCTCCCTCCACTCCCTCCCCCCGATGACAGGTAATCCCATACATTTTACATGTGTTACAATATAACCTAGATACAATATATGTGTGTAAATACCATTTTCTTGTTGCACATTAATTATTAGATTCCAAAGGTATAAGTAACCTGGGTAGATAGACAGTAGCGCTAACAATTTACATTCACTTCCCAGTGTTCCTTCTCTGGGTGTAGTTGTTTCTGTCCATCATTGATCAACTGGAAGTGAGTTGGATCTTCTTTATGTTGAAGATATCCACTTCCATCAGAATACCTCTTCATACAGCACTGAAGTGTACAGCGATCTTCTGGTTCTGTTTCTTTGCAATATTTTTAATTAAAAATATCATTTATTTTGTAAAAAAAAATCCAGGAATTATATATTTACACACACACACACACACACACACACACACACACACACACACACACTCACACATACACATACACACATATGCAGCCTAGATCTTCAGAAGGACAACTTCTCCAGCTTCAAAGTACTTTGTGGATCTACACTTCTAAAATGGCATAGAGAAAACATGTTCTCAATAAGATTCATGGCTGCAAGACTCCATACTCTTTCTTTTCTTTTTGTTTTTTCATGTTGCTCCCTTCTCTTTTAGGCATATTATACATTGAGTTCTTAGATTGGTTCCCTGTTTCCTGACTACTTTTGTATAATCTTCCTGTGCTCCAGACTATATACTTCCAATTCCATTATTAAAGCTAAAGCCTTGGGTCCCTAGCCATTATTTTCCTATACGTATTGCTTTCTCCTATTAGGATACAAACTTTTCAGGAGGACAGACTATATTGTTTGTTTGTTTTGTATGTATGTATGTGTGTGTAAATATCTATATATTTATATATAGATATGCATATATCTATTTCTATATCTATATCTATCTATATATATAGATATAGATATAGATCTGTAATGCTTATCATAATGACTGACATATAATAGGCATTTAATCATTTTTCATTCATTAATTCATCAAATTGCTCCCTTGCATTATATTATAACTATTAAGAAATAGGCATTTATTAATTATACTTTACAAATAATATCTCAATTTATCCTTAAAAAAAGTTTGGCGGTAGACACTATTATTATCCTTATGTGATTGAGAAGGTATCTTTTTTTTTTTTTAAAGATTATAAAACTTTTTATTATGGTAAATTCAAGTATATAAAGCCATAACACATTTGTTCCTGATTCGTTTGATTTGAAATGGTGATTCTCATACATAAAAATTATGTAACATAATTACTTATATAAAATTCATATTGTTTATATTTTCTAACTATATTTCCAAACTGACAATCTTTTTTTTAATTATAAATTTTTTGACAGTATATATGCATGAGTAATTTTTTTTTATAACATTATCCCTTGTATTCATTTTTCCAAATTTTCCCCTCCCTCCCTCTACTCCCTCCCCTAGATGACAGGCAATCCCATACATTTTACATGTGTTACAATATAACCTAGATACAATATATGTGTGTAAATCCCATTTTCTTGCTGCACGTTAAGTATTAGATTCCGAAGGTGTAAGTAACCTGGGTAGATAGACAGTAGTACATTCACTTACCAGTGTTCCTTCTCTGGGTGTAGTTGTTTCTGTCCATCATTGATCAACTGGAAGTGAGTTGGATCTTCTTTATGTTGAAGATATCCACTTACATCAGAATACATCTTCATACAGCATTGAAGTGTACAGCGATCTTCTGGTTCTGTTCATTTCACTCAGCATCAGTTGATGTAAGTCTCTCCAAACCTCTCTGTATTCCTCCTGCTGGTCATTTCTTACACAGCAATAATATTCCATAACCTTCATATACCATAATTTACCCAACCATTCTCCAATTGATGGGCATCCATTCAACTTCCAGTTTCTAGCCACTATGAAGAGATGCCACAAACATTTTGGCACATACAGGTCCCTTTCCCCTCCTCAGCATTTCTTTGGGATATAAGCCCAATAGTAGCAATGCTGGATCAAAGGGTATGCACAGTTTGATAACTTTTTGGGCATAGTTCCAAATTGCTTTGAGAAGGTATCTTGATGGTATAGGGAACAGAGTTATGCTCCAGAAATCAGGAAAACTGATCTTCTTGAGTTCAAATCCAATCTCAGACATTTAGTAGAAGTGTGACACTGGACAATTCATTTAATCCTGTTTGCCTCAGTGCCTCAGCTATAAAGTGAGCTGGAGAATAAAATGGCAAACTACTCAAGTATTTTTGCCACAAAAAACTCAAGTGGTCACAAATAGTTGGGAGGGACAAAAAATAACTGAACAATAACAATATACGATTGAGAAACTTAGACAAACTAAAATTAAGTGGCTTGTCCAGGGTTTCATAGCTAGCAAGTTTCTGTGACTTTTCTTGAATTCTGATCTAACCTGATTTTAAACCAAGCACTTTACCCACTGTGCCACTTAGCAGCCATGTAAAAGAAAAATGTCGTTTCCATAGGTAATGAGGAATCCCTCTCAACAGCTGAATTTTTAATCTATAACAAAATCTCCCATCCTGCCTATCTCTTGTCTTGACCAAATTTTTGGAAAGCTTGTCTTAGTTTTTACCTCTTCTCTCTTTGCCTTAGTCAACCAATGACTAGACATCCTATAATCTCATCAACTTTGAGTGAATAACTTCTTCAATCATGATAAAAGAATAAAAGTAAAAATATTTATTGGCATTCCTTTTTGGACCTCAACACTTCATTGTTTTTGTCCCTAGTAATTTTATTAAGAAGGATATGGGAAAAAATGAGTTATCCCAACTCTACACCTACTATAGGACTAAAACCAATGGAAGTTTTTATCTGGAAGATTTTTATGCTTGTTTAAAAAGTATGTTTAGATGAAAGTTTGTTTAAAGGCAATACATTTAAATAAATTTTAGAAACAATTGCATAATAATGAAAACATTTCCAGCATTCCAATAAAACATTTTCAAGATGCTCTCTCCAGAGTCTGAATTTCTTTCAAAAAGCAATAACTTTTTCACCCATATTTAAAATGTCACCTTTACCTTTAAGAGTTTTTTTTTTTTAATATATGCTAGGCAACATACTACCCACAGCCACTTGTCATCAAAGAAAAGGTCAGTAAATTTTGAGCGCAGCTTTGTATAAAAAGAAAAACGTGTAATTCATCTTGAAGTTCAGCTTTTTTAAATATTTTGCCATGAGATAAGCAGCCATGTGGTTCAAAAGATTGTCATAATCCTCTTCACTGTATTCCCTAGCAAAGATTCTAGTATCAGAGGGTCTTGTCATAAAATTAGTTACAGCAAGGACACACCATTTCTTGCATAGAATCTGTTGTATAAATAGCTTACCTATAGATGATATATTGAATTAATATATCATGGAGTAATATATCATCTGTAAACTTAGACTAGAATCCTTGTGTTATTCCAGTGAAAGATACCACTCTATCAGTGAATACACTAAAACCTTTCTTCCATAAAACATTGTTGTTTTAAAGAAGTCATTATTATTGAGAATATATTTTCTGTAGTATTTCCCTCTACTTTTATTGTCTCATAAAATGGAGTTATTTTCATATTTCATTATCAACACAAATTCTAGTGTTAGAATGTTAGAAACAATTTCATCTGTTTCAGAAACTTCCAGAATGCTTAATGTACTCTAATATTTGTTCCTTCAAATCGTCAGCAAAAAGTTCTTTGAATCTTGTGAAAAAAATGCATGGTCTGACATCATATTTTTATTTCAGCAGGAAGAACAAGTATTTCCACAAATATTTGTGACTTTCTGTATTTCTTCATTGAGAAATCTCCAAATATGTTTCTTTTTTTTAGAATCTTATTTACATGCAACATCAATTTTAATATTCTTTTTTTTTTCAGTTTTGGAAATTTTCTCCCTTTCCCTTCAGCCCTCTCATTGAGAAGCCAAGCAAGTTGACAATTTGACACAAGTGATACATGTGTAATAATGAAAAATATATTTAATGTAAATCATTCAGTAAAACAGACCAAAAAGGAGAAAAATAAAGAAAAAAAGTACCTCTGATCTGCATTCAGGCTCTACTGCTTCCTTCTCTGAAGATAGACAGTACCTTTCAGTTTTACAGAATTATCTTGGATCATTGTATTTCTGAGAATATCTATATTGTTCATAGTAGATCATCATATATTATTGCTATTGGTATATAAAATGTTCTTTTAATTCTGTTCATATAACTTTCCATCACTTTATGTAAATTCCACAAAGTTTTCTCTGAGAGCAAGCTGCTCGTCATTTCTTAAAAACACAATAGTATTCTATCACCGTCATATACAATTTATTCAGTCATTCTGCAATTGATAACCACTCCCACAATTTCCAATTCTTTGCCACCACTGAAAGAGTTGCTATAAATATTTTTATATCCATAGGTCATCTTTGAAATAACAAACTTAGTAGTGATATTGGATGGTCAAATTAGTTGTATGCATCGCTTTATAGGCCTTTAGGCATAATTCCAACTTGTTCTCCAGAATAGTTGAATAGTTGAATCAATATACAACTTCACCAGTAATCCATTAGTGTTTTAATTTCGCACATCCTCTCAAACATTTGTCATTTTCCTTTACTATCATATTAGCCAATCCGATAGCTGTTATTATCAGAGAATGGAACTCAGAAGTGTTTTAAACTGCATTTCTTTCATAAATAGTGATTTAGAGAAAAAATTTAATATGACTATAGACAGCTTTAATTGCTTTGAAAACTGACTTTTCGTAATTTTTTTTCATCTTCCTTTATAAAAGGAATGGCTTTATAAAAGCCATTTGGCTTTTATTTCTGTGAATTTGACTCATTTTTCTATGTTTGAGAAAAGAAGTATTTATAAGAGAAATGCATTGTAACTTTTTTTTTTCATAGTAATGATTACCAACTATGTGTTTCCCTCCTTCCTACTTCTCATTTCCTTCTTCTCTCCCTCTCCCCTTTCTCTCTTCTCCTCCTTGCATCCTCTCTATTTTTTATTTCTCTATATATATTTCTGTCCCTTTCTCCTTGTCTCTGTCTGCCTGTCTGCCTCTGTCTCTGTCTCTCTGTCTCTTCCATTCCTCTCTCCTGGTCTTGCCTCTGACTGCTCCCACTTCCCCCACCTGTTTCTCTGTTGTCTTGTTGTTATTTAACCTATCCTCCCACCAAGGATTCCTCCCTTATGTCCTCCCCCACCCTTGCCTCTCTCTTTTTCCTTCCCTTTTAATCCCATATCTGTTAATCTATATACCTTTTTCCATTCCCATTAGTCTACACACCCTGCTATAATCTGTCCTATCCTATTCTTCCCCTTATCTCTTAATAAATTTCAAAGACTTTTATACCCTTATGTTTTTCTCTCTTTAATCCATTGCCAATGTGCATAGAAATTAGAACTACCAGCCCTCCTTCCCTATCTAATTCCTAAGTCAATTCTTGCTCTCAAATCTATTGTTTAAGATACTTTTTGCCTTTTCCTACAGTTTTGCTTTTTAGAATTATACTGTACATAGCTCTACCCCAATCTTTCTTTTGAACTACCCAATTACTAATTACAATCTTAGGCATACAATTTACATTTCCATAATAAAACAGTTTCTCCTTATTGAGTCCCTTGCCATTAGTCTTTAGTATTTTTTCTGATATTTCTCTTAAATCTTATATGCCAAATTTTCTTTATGTTAAGGTCTTTTTGCAACAAATTCATTAAATATCCATTTTTTTTTCATTCCAGATTATATTTATCTTTTCGGAGTATGATGTTTTTGGCTGCCACCCTAGTTCTTTTTCTCTTTTATATAGTTTTCCAAAATCTATAGTTTTTTGATGTAATCACTTATAGGTCTTGTGTGATTCTAACTGTGGCTCTGTCATATTTGCATTTTTTTTCTTCCTACTTGTAATATTTTCACCTGGATAAGATGAAAGATCTGGTGCTTTCAGAAATGAATTATGATCATATTGTCCCTTTTCCTTATAGGATCTCTTTCAATTGATGGTGGATTTTTTCCTATTTCTACTTTTCCCTCTTGTTTTAATACTTTATAACAATCTTCTTTAATTATTTCTTGTCATTATATCAAGATTCTTTTTTTTTTTTTATTATTTGTTTTAGATAGTCCAATTATTGTTATGGTTTCTCTTCTGTTCTCCAGATCAACTTGTCTTTTCTTATGAGATGTCTCACATTCTCTTCTATTTTTTCATTCTCTTTATTTTGTTTTATTATTTCTTAATATTTTATAACTTTGCTGTCTGCCTCTTCACCAGTTCTAGTTTCCAAGGAGTCATTTTATTTCTTAAGCATCTGCATCTCCTTTTCTATGTGGTTGACTTTCTTTACATAATATTTTTGGTTTTCTTTGATTTTTCTTTCTTTTAAAAGTTTTTCCCCAATCCTTCTAACTTGATTTTTGGAGTCATTTTTGAGTTCTTCTATCTATAAATTATTTTTTGAGGAAGGTGATTATTTAATGTTACTTTTTGGGGGGTAGAAGATTTTTTTCTTCTCAGTATCCTCCTCTAAAGATAAACCCTGGTTTTCCCTTGTCCCATAGTAACTTTCTATGGTTGGGTTCTTTCTGCTTTAGTTCTTTCTCCTTTACCTGCTCATTTTGTAGCAGATTGCTGGTATAGTCACTTCTAGTCCTGGGATGGTGGGATGGTCCCTCTGCTCTCAGATCTTTTTTCACTTCTTTCCTCTGTCCTGGAACCCCAAATAAACAAAAAAAAAAAAAAAAAAAAAAAAAAAAAAAAAAAAAAAAAAAAAAAACCTCCATCTTTCTATAAATGTCCTCAACTTGCAGTATTCCTGCCCACTGCTTCTACACTCCCAAGGCATGTGCTGGTTCCCTCTCACCCAGAATCACAACGAGGCCTAGTGTTGTTCCTTATCAGCAGAGGGTCCCCCAATCTTCCCCAACTCAGATGCTTGACTCCTCAGAGCTGAAAGCTATTTGAAGTGATATAGAGGTCATTAAGAGCAGTTAAGGAATCCAAATTAGAAGATTTTCTCATAATCCAGGCCTACAGAAATAAAGATTTAGGTGATTCTCGTAGCAAGGACAGGAGAGAAAAGCCCAGAAAAGTCAAGAAATAATCATCAGAAAGATTTTAGAATATCTGAGTAAAGGTTTAAAATGAATGAGCCAAAATGATTAGAATGGAAATGACTTTAACAGAAATCAGAGAAGTGTTGTGACAGAGACCTTATTATTACTTTTCTTTGATCAACCATGGAATTACCTGTATGCCATTTTTGTTTCTGTAAGCATTTTGTTCCTTTTGAGGTACTATAACTGAATATTGCTGGAATTTTGAGGGTGGAGTTGATTGAATAGGTTTTTTTTGTTTGTTTGTTTGTTTGTTTTTAAGTTATAAAGAACTATTAAATTGAAAGTCAATTTATAATTGTCTCTTTTCTTCACTCTGACCCTCCAGACTTCTGTCTCCATTTTACCTGTGTGGTTCCTTGCTCTTATTGGTCAATTTTTATATTCATTTTAAATAAAGTCCCCAGGACAGCCAAATTTACTCCTGCATTCCTATTTAAGCTATTTTCTTTTATTCTCCAGAATTCTCCCTCCAAGACGCTCCTATGCATGTACCCTTCTGTCCAGGTATGTCAACTCCCATTTGTGTTTTGCTTTCTCCCAATAACATTTAGGCTCTTTGAGGGCAGAGACCTTGAATATGTGTTGATGACACATATGATAACTGGCATATATTAAGCACTTAACAAATGTACATTGATTTGGCTTGATTTGAAAGTCAACTTATTGCAAACTAGTTGGGGAGAAGTTTTTCTGTTTGTTTAATTTTTGTCTTTGCTACAAATTTTTGTTTGGGTTTAGTCATTTTACTTGTATCAGACCTGTCATGATGTCATTTGAAATTTTCTTGGCAGAGATATTAGAGTGCTTTACCATTTCCTTCTCCAGCTCATTTTACAGATGAGGAATTGAGGCAAATCGGGTTAAGTGATTTGCTCATGGTCACACAACTAATACATCTGCCTGCTGAATTCTATTCACTATGTCACCTAAATGGACTTTTGGTTTGAATTAGCATGAGGAGATATCATCTTGTATTTCTGTACAAATTCAGCTGAAAGGCCTGCATTGCTATTTTCACTCATTTGTTTCGTTTTCTGCTGATAGTTCCATTTTAGTCATCTTTGCTCTACTACAAAATTCAGCCTGTTTAAAAAAAAAAAAAAAAAAAGATAAGCCTACAATGATTTTATATTATAAGTAAAACCTTTGTGAACTTCCTTGATCAATGAATAACGGTCAGTTATCACTGTGGAGGACAAAGTTTATATTTAGTATCTTCTTTTCTTGAAGCATGTGTAAGTTATCCCTTTCAGACTTTCCCTCTTTCCTCTCATGGGACTTGGTTTAGGGCATATTAACTCTTTTGATTACTGAGCTAAATTGGAAATCTACCCTCTTTCTTTCTCATGCCCAAGACTAAAGATCTTTCCAGTGGCGTTCTCATCAACTACATTTGGATCAACAATGAACTAATTTAATCTAAGATAAAAGACATTCCTTAAATTTAATTTAAATTCTGCTTTTTTGTTTATAAAGTTACTCAAATTAGTAATAATAATAAAAAAGAAAAAATAGATTGAGGATGTGGTTCCCTACACACACAAACACATATTCACTTTCTATAAGTATATCAACTTATATGTGAATATATATGTTGGCATACTTATAGAAAGCTCAGAATATAATCATAAACTGTTAATGAAGTGGTAAAATAATTGTAAATATCTATCAGGTGACAACCGTCTTTACCTAAGCCAATAGAAAACAGTGGCAAATTGTTATCCTCTTGTATAGGCACACTAAAATCTTCCAAAATTACATCCAGCTCTTAAATTTGAACATTCAGTGTTCGTTTTCTATAGCACATATATATATATGTGTGTGTGTGTGTGTGTGTGTGTGTGTACCTCTCACAACACTCTTGGTTTTTTATCATTACAGCTACTGTACGAACAGAAGATACTGAATTTAGTGGTATCAAAATATATTGTAGATAATCAAGTTGGGCCTTGAACTTAATGTTCGGATAATACTTTGCTTTCTGGATGACATCATCCTCTGGGAAAGTGTATTGGTTGGACCAGCACTAGGTGTTCACTGAGGGATTTAGCTCCCCCCATTTTCAAGGGTCACTCATCACATGTTCATAATCCCTGTTCATTGTAATTGCCAGATACACACACCTATCCTCATTACAGAATTCTGGTTCAGTGTATCATAAAGTAGTAATGACCCCTAAAACTTGAGAAAATGACTGTTTCCATGGAACCTAAGAACATCTCTATTGCCCCCAAAAATGCTAATCCAGAGAAGTTAAGAGCTAAGAATGATTATATTGTATTTGTAAATGATCTTAACAACAGCACATTAAGCCCCTTATTAGATGAGAGGTAGAGGGTCAGGTAAGGGAAGTTTCTCTCTGAAAATATTATTTTTCCTCACTTTGAAATTAACTCCTGTTTGTATACTGACTCTCCTATATCTAGTATCCTCTATTTCTGCTCCATTCTACTCCAGCTGACAGTAGAGAATACAAACACACACTTCTTTTTTATTAAAGCTTTTTTATTTTCAAAACATATACATGGATAATTTTTCAACATTGACCCCTGCAAAATCTTGTGTTCCAAATTTCCCTTCCTTCCACCCCCTCCCTCAGACAGCAAGTTATCAAATATATGCTAAACATTATAATATTTATGTTAAATCCAATATGTGTAAACATTTATACAATTATCTTGCTACACAAGAAAAATCTGATCAAAAAGCAAAAAATGAAAAATAAAATAAAATTCAGGCAAACAACAACAAAAAGAGTGAAAATGCTATGTTGTGAACTACACTCAGTTCCCACAGTGCTCTCTCTGAGTGCAGATGGAACTGGTCTGAATCATCTCATTGTTGGAAAGAGCCATACCCATCAGAATTGATATTGCTGTTGTTGCCCTGCACAATGATATCCTGCAAACACATACTTTTGACATGTCTGGGAGATGAAAGTCTTGAATTTGAACACACCCTTGGATACAATTTAATTGGGACAATTGTACCAAGGGAGATATAACAACTATATCAGTTTTTATCCCTACCAAACAATATTATGATATTGTATGTTACCATTAAGGTGACATCTACCACCTATTTAGTCATGATTATAATTATCTATGTGTGTATATGTGGTAGGTGTGAGTGTGTATGTGGATGTGTGTGGATGTGTTTTAACTGACTGCTGACTTCCAAAAGTTTTCCCTTACATGCAAAAAGTATACATTGTATTTCAAAAAAAAAAAAAAAAAAAAACTTAGACTATTGAATTATTAAAGCTATTAAATTAAACTATTACAACTTAGATTATTAAACTATTCACTATTATTAAAATTACAGTAAAATTTTAGTCTACCTGTATAGACAATGCAATATTTATGTTCCATCATAAGTTTTGTATGAAGAGTTGATTCTGGATAAAGCAACAGTTTAAAGGGATGAGAACAACCAGTTAGCACAGAAGAAAAAAAAAAAAAAAACTTTTCAGAGAAGCTTTTTTCTTTTCCTTCCTTTTTTGTTTTACACTTAAGTCTTTTATTTTTATTTATTTTTTAATAAAAACTATTTTTATGTCCACAAAATTCCAGGTTCTTTTAATGTTTTTATATGTTTATTTGTTGCTTTCTTCTACATTAGCCTATGTTGAAAATCCTCTAGTTTTCCATGGATTTGAGCCTCAGGACTGCAACTCTGTTCTCAGAGTTCTTAAAACAGCAGACATCCAAAAAAAAAAAAAAAAAAAAAAAAAGCAATTCGAATTCTTCATTTCAAAACATTTAGGCTGGCTCTGAGGCAAACTTGTTAAACTCATTACATATCAATATCTTATGTAAAGACACAATGAACTTTCTTCCAACTACTTCTCTCTCTGTGCTCCATTTCTTTTATCTCTTCATCTTCTGTATCTCTCATCAAAAGATTTTATAATCATCCCCTTAGTTCAGCACTCTTATTGCTGCTCAGTCTCTACCTGTATAGGCAAAACTACAAATCCCAGGATCCTTAGCTAGAACCTTCTTCATTCAACAGAGTTTAGTTGTTAGCTTATGAATAGTTTTAGTATTATTTCAGAGGTAGCAGCAATGCCCCTGTTACAAAAAGACATTGAAGGTTATGCAAGCCACTTTAAAATCAATTTAAAAGATCATGTATTATCAGTCAGATGGATTTTACATATGAAAATTCACAAGCAGTACAAACACAATACCTAGCTATAGTAGACATTTAATAAATTTTTCTTGATTGATTAATTGATTGATTGATTCCTCTCTTTGTTGACAGGGAAGAGAAAAAGCATCATTGTTCTAATTTGGCCTTCCTTTTGTTCAAAATGAATGCTGATTTCAAATGTGATTATCCATTACTCCACAATACTATGCCATTTTGCTAATTGTTGCAACATTTTTTTAAAAAATCATCAAATAAAGGTTCCTGATTTGAGCAGTTCAAAAAAGAATGATATCAGACTCTTCCACAAATCCCACATGAAATATCCCACATTTTTCTCTGACCAATTTAATGAAGCACCTTAAAACTCCATAGGTCAACTGGGCATTCTTGCCTGGGGATCTGGAGATAATTTATATTAAATATATATTTCTTGGAAGAGATGGATGCAGGAATATCTCCTCATCCTTAAAAAACTTTCTTATTATTTGTATCCTAGATATTTATCTGGGAGGAATTTATCCTGACAATGGGAATATAGGATTACTTTTTTGGCAAGTGATATTTTATGGTTCAGTTCATGTGGAAGGCATTTTTTTTTTCTTTCCTACAGCAGAGGATGACATTTACCCATAAGAACTTATTTTATTATTTTCTGCTCAAGTGGAACAAGCTACCTCTTCTAGCATTTCAAAAGTGAAAGCAAAATAGTTTCTTTCCCTCACCACCCTTCCATGGAAGGCCACATGTGCTTCTTCTTCCCTGTCAACTTTTTTCCACCCACATGTGAAGATAAATTTATTTTTACCATATTATTCATAAACAGAGCATAAAATCATAAGAAATTTGGCAGGCAGCTTAATGTAGTGGAATGAAGATTGGCCTGAAGAACTGGATTCATATGACAACTCTGCCTCCTTACCTGTAAGATATTGGATAAGTCACTGAAAGTCACTTGACTTCTGAGCCTTAGTTTCCTTATCTGTTAAATGAGACAGCTGGACTTCTAAAATCATTTTAGCTCTAAATCTATAAGCTCATAATCATAAAATATCCATAATATATCAAAGAGCACCTCAATTTTAAATAAACAACATTAAAATTTTAATGATGTTTATAAATACATTTTAAATTCTCTGTAACAGAAGTCATTCCTGATCACCACTACCCCAGTATGTATAATCCATTTTAGAAATAATCAGCATTCTAATAACTGACCCTGATTCCAGATTAAAAAGAGAGAGATATAGAAAATAAAAACCCAGAGTAAAGTGTCAAGCTAGCTTTTCTTATTTTTCCCCTTAACTTATTGGCCCATTACAGACAATAGTTTAAAGAGGAAACCATTGCTTCAGGCAGTATTTGGAGAAAGTGATTCTGTGATGACTGACAGAGGAACATTAAAGTGAATGGAATAAGAGAATCCTTTTTGAGGGGGTGATCAGAGAAGAACATGAATTACCTACCACTGCATGAGAGATCATGGCCTTGACCAGAAGGCCACCCACACTAATCATTTCCCATTACAACGTTACAAGAGGAAACCCCTTCCTTGTTCATTTGCATCTACTTTGGTCTCATTTTTGGAGTAATGTGATTTAGCACCAGTGTCTGCTGGATAAAAAGAACCTGATTAATGGTTAGCAGCTGACATTATAGTACATACACCCACATAAGTGATGGAATGCCTCCTATAATTGGATCAGAAATTGAATAAAATGATGAAAAATTTAACACAGTCTTTGTCTTTATATGTTACAGTGAGGATAGCAAGGGGTCAGAGAATCAGGAAACAACTGGGGGCATTTTACAGTGTCTGCTGGTAGAAAAAATTTGTTTAACACATTCTCATGATTAAAAGGAATGTGTATCCTGCTGTGGCACCATGATACAAGAGAGGGAATAATAAATTGGTGCCATTGACAAGATGTCATTTGTTATCTGCTTGAAAATGTCAGGTCGTGTCATTGTGGTGAAACATTTTCGCTCTTGATGAATGTCTTACAAAGAGGGTTCAATGTTTGGTACTCTTCGATTTCAATAAAAAAAAACAGCTTTTCATCTAGAAAGCAGTGTCACTAGGAAGCAAATAAGGCCATTGAAGACCCCTATTTGACCATTTTCCCACAGCCTGACACTAACAGTAGAATTCAATGGCCCAGTTGGTCTTGAATTCTTTATTTAATTCATCTTTTGAACACTATAATTATCCTTCTGCTCTCTTGGCCAAAAGCGGGAAGGAAAAAGGGCTTTAGAGGCTATAGGCTAATGAAAGGGCAAAAGACTAGGGACTGAAGATTCCTGTACTTATATAGCACCTTTCTTCTAACAAGCTGAAACTATTCTGAAATGATGTTCATGTCAAAAACGAGCCAGGGGATTTACAAGGAGGAAATGGAGGGGAAAGGAAAGCATTACATTTGCCCGTTCTGACATTGTTTTACAATGGTGTAATTTAAATGTTTTCTTACAAGCTCACATTTTATCTTAAAGTGAGAATGCAAAAATCATGTTTCTTAGAGAGTTAAAGGACATAGCAAGTTTCCCCAATTTTTCAGATGTCCAGACCATAACATAAACGCTCTGTGATGACCTTGAAATAGAATATGAATGCTTTCTAAACACTAGACAAAGCATGCATGTTGAATTATGGGTCAATGCTCTGTTCTGGATAGAAGAGCAAAATGTGTTTTGAAAACAAATTACCAAATCCATAAGGAAAACCACATATTATTTTTTTAGTTCAACAAATATTAACAAAATATTTTGCCCAGAAGTCAAAATTGTGAGGAATGAATTAAAAAGGAAATGAACAATTAAAAGGGGAGTATGGGAGGAATTCTATCCTATTTATAGAGAGAAGCTAGAGAAAGTTGTCAAAGAATTTTACCCAGATGTAGACACAAAGGACTATGGGGAATATTATAAGGCAAAGATATCCAAGTCAAGGAAGAGAAGGTAGCCTTCTTGGGTCAGCTTAGACAAATGGGGAAATGGAAACTAGTGATAATGAGTATGTACATATATGATGGGGAAAAATAATGAGTGGAATATGCAAAAAATGTTTGTGGCAGACCTTTTTGTAGGGGCAAGAAACTTGAAATTGAATGGATGCTCATCAGATGGAGAATGGCTTAATAATAGCTGAATTATGTTATATGAGTATTATGGAATATTATTGCTCTGTAAGAAATGATCAATAGGATGATTTTAGAGAGGCCTGGAGAGACTTATATGAACTGATGCTAAGTAAAGTGAGCAGAACCAGGAGATCATTGTACATGGCAACAGTAAGATTATATGATGATCAATTCTGATGTACTTGGCTCTTTTCAACAATGAGATGATTAAGGCCAGTTTCAGTAATCTTGTGATGAAGAGAGCCATCTGTACTCAGAGAGAGGACTGTGAGAATTGAGTGTGGATCACAACATAACATTCTCACTCTTTTTGTTGTTGTTTGCTTGCATTTTGTTTTCTTTCTTATTTTTTCTTTTTTGTTCTGTTTTTTTGTGCAGCAAGATAATTATATAAAATACATGCATATATTGAGTTAAACATATATTTTAACATGTTTGGCATATATTTGTTCTGCTGAGGATGTGTCACAAAGTCACAATCAGCAACTTAAAAATAACAACAAAGAAATGATCCATATCAGAAAAACCATTTTGAAAAATGTGATTCTACTTCTAAGAATCAAGATGGCAGAGTAAGCATGAATCACTACAACCTTCTCATGTTCACCTTTGAGCAACCACAAAACAGAGTCCTAGGATAGATCCTAGAGGGGTAAAACTAAGAAAGAGAAATGATGAAACAATCTTTTAACCTTAGAGGATTGGCAGACCATCTCACTAGGGTAAGAGTGGAAGGAAGGTATAGAACAACACAGGAAGCTTCTCAGTTAGTCTGCAATAAGCCCCACTTGAGCAAACCAGTAGGAAATCCTGGGCCCCAGTGTGATGAAGTAGGCAAATACCAACAATAGAATATTACATATGTCAGGGCACAGGAGAGCCAGAAGACTACAAGAATAACCACATGTTTTGGTGTAGCCTCAGGAAAACATAGAAAAATGCACCTGCCTTAAACAAACAACATTACTATGACCCCAGTTCAACACCAGGTAAGTTACCATACATCTACATCCCTTAGAAGGTTCAAGCACATCCCACCTTTACAAAACACTAGACCGTAGGTCACAGACAGCATCAGTATAATACAAATTAAACATCAAGGCCTGTTGCCACTGATACAATAAAGTTGAGACAGTATTCCTTCAACCCAGGAAGCAGAGCAAAAATTTTGAAAAAGGAGACAGAGACAGAAAGAAAAAGAGAGCGAGAAGAGGGAAGGAGAGAGGGAGAGGCAGAGAAAGAGGTAGTGGAAGAAGGAGAGGGAGAGGGAGAAAGAGAGGGAAAAGGAAAGGGAGAGGGAGAGAGAGAGAAGAAAAGAAAAGATAGAAGAATAAGTAGAAGGAGGAAGAGGAGGAGGAGCAGCAGGAGGGGTGGGAAATGCAAAAAAAAAAAAAAAACAAAAACAAAAACCTGACCATACAAAGTTATTGTGGTGACAGGGAAGACCAAGATTCAAACTCAGAAGAGGACAACAGTGTCAAAATACTATGGACAAAATCTCAATGATAAATGGAAAGTGGTCTTACAACCAGAAACAACTCATAGAAGAGCTCAAAAAGGAATTTTAAAATTATAAGAAAGGTAAAAGAAAAATTTGGAAAAATTAGAGTGATGCAAAAGAATTATGACAAAAGGATTCAACAGCTTGGAAAATTGCTTTTAAAATACAATTGGCCAAATGGAAAAGAAAATACCAAAGTTACTTAAGGAAAATATCACCTTAAAATGGGCAAGTGGAAGCTGACTCAATGAAACGCCAAGAATTAAATTCAGAAGAATGAAATATGGAAGAAAATGAAAAATGTCTCATGGTATAAACAACCAATCTGAATAGATTTAGGAAAGATGTATCAAAATCACTGGACTATCTGAAAACCATTTTCTTTTTTTTCTTATAGCTTTTTATTTTCAAAACATATGTATGGATAATTTTTCAACATTGACCCTTACAAAACCTTGAGTTCCAAATTTTACCTTCCTTTCCCCGATCCCTTCCACTAGATGGTAAGTAATACAACATGTTAAACATGTTAAAATATATCCAATATGTGCAAACATATTTATACAACCATGTTGCTGCAATAGAAAAAAATGAGAAAGAAAACAAAATGCAAGGAAACAACAATACAAAGAGTGAAAATGCTATGCTGTGGTCTACACTTGGTCCTCACAGTTCTTTCTCTGGGTGCAGATGGTTCTCTTCATCACAAGATCATTGGAAGTGTCCTCAATCATCTCAATGTTATAAACAGTCATGTCCATCAGAATTTATCATCATATAATATTGATATTGCCATGTACAATGATTTCTGGTTCTGCTCATTTCATTTAGCATTCATTCATATAAGTCTCTCCAGGCCTCTCTGAAATCATCCTGCTGATTGTTTCTTATAGAATAATATTCCTTATAGAATAATATTCTTATGGAATAATATTTGTATATCATAACTTATTCAGCCATTCTCCAACGGACATCCTTTTAGTTTCCAGTTTTTTTACCACTGCAAAAACCACAAACATTTTTGCACATGTGGGTCCCTTTCTTTCCTTTAAGATTTCTTTGGTATATAAGTCTGGTAGAAATACTGCTGTATCAAATCGTACGCACAGTTTGATAACTTTTTAGGCATAGTTCCAAATTGCTTTCTGGAATGACTGGACCCATTCACAATTCCCTTCCAATATTCATCATTTTTCCTGTCATCTTAGTCAATCTGAGAGGTATATATAATGGTATCCCAAAGTTGTTTTAATTTGCATTTCTCTGATCAATAGTGATTTAGAGCAAATTTTCATGTGACTACAAATAGTTTCAGTTTCTTCATTTGAAAATTGTTCATATCCTTTGACCATTTATGAATTGGAGAATGACTTGAACTATTATAAATTTGAGTCAATTCTCTACATATTTTAGAAATGAGGCTTTTATCAGAACTGTTAAATATAAAAATGTTTCCCAATTTATTGTTTCCCTTCTGATCTTGTCTGCATTCGTTTTTTTTACAAAAATATTTTAACTTAATTTAATCAAAATTATCTATTTGCTTTTCAATAATGAGTTCCAATTCTTCTTTAGTCACACACTCCTTCTTTCTTCACAGATCTGAGAGGTAAATTATTCTATGTTGCTCTAATTTCTTTATAATATCACTCTTTATGTCTATATCATGAACCTATTTAGACCTTATCTTGGTATATGGTATTGGGGCAAGTCAATGCCTAATTTCTGCCATCCTAGTTTCCAATTTTCCCAGCAGTTTTTTGTCAAATAATGAGTTCTTATTCCCAAAATTAAGGTCTCTGTGTTTGTCAAACAGGAGAGTACTATAATTATTGAATATTGAAAGCCATTTTCAAAAGGAATACCTGGCCAGTATCATTCAAGAAATCAAAGAAAATTACCCTGATATCCTGGAACCAGAGGGCAAAATAGGCATTGAAAGAATCCACCAATCACCTCAGAAAAGAGATCCTGACATAAAAATTCCAAGTAATATTATAGTTAAATTTTATAACTATTGGGTCAAAGTAAGAGTACTAGAAGTGGCTAGTAACTATTTAAAACTATTAGCAAGCATAATCTAAAATTTTAATAAGTAGAAGCCTTTCCAATTAGGTCAGGGATGAAGCAAGGGTGCCCATTATCAGTATTTTGATAATTTCCATAAGTTAAAGGAATTAGAATAGACAACTAGGAAACAAAACGATCACTTTTTGCAGATGATATAAAGGTCTAATTAGAAAATCCTAGAGCATTAACTAAAAGACTACTTGAAGTAATTCACAACTTTAGCAAAATTGTAGAATATAAGACAAATCCACATAAATCATCATCATTTCTTTATAAAGCCAATAAATATAAGAAGCAAGTTTGCTAAAGGGAAATTCCATTTTAAAAAGTTATAAGCAATATAAAACACTTGGGAGTTTATCTATTAAGATAAACCCTGGAACTATATAAACTCAATTATAAAACATCTTTTATATGTATGAAATCAGATCTAAACAACTAGGAAAATATCAATTGCCCATAGATAGACTGAACCAATATAATTAAAATGACAATTCGTTTAAACTAATGTATTTAATTGTGCACAGCAACAGCAAGATTATTCAATGATCAGTTCTAGTGGATGTGGCTCCTTTCAACAGCAAGGAACAGACCAGTTCCAACGGTCTTGTGATTAGGAGAGAGGACTGTGGGGCTCAGTGTGGATCACAACATAGTGTTTTCATTTTTTGTTGTTGTTTGCTTGCATTTTGTTTTCTTTCCCATTTTTTCCCTTTTTTATCTGATTTTTCTTGGGCAGCATGATAAATGTGGAAATATGTACAGAAGAATTTCACATATTTAACATATATCACTACATATATTGCCATCTAGGGGTGAGGATGTAAGGAAAGGAAGAGAAAAAAAATTGGAAGACAAGTTTTTGCAAGACTGAATGTTGAGAAGGGAGCCAAGATGGTGGAAATGATACACATTTCTCTCTGACCTTCTCTACAATCCTCAGACCAATTATGAAATCAAGCCTCTGAATTAGCTCTGGACCAAGAGGACTCACAAATATTGGGAGTGCAAACAAATTATCATCAGAATATAATTTTGAAGATTGCCAGAAAAGGTCTATTTCAATTGGAAATGGGAGGGAGGTAGCCAGTGCCAGCTGAGTACAAAACACCAGACAGCTCAGACAGCTCAGTCCCAGAATTTTTCAATCTCTGTGTGGTGGTACAGACTCTGCAATGGCAGATACTCTACAGGGGTGGGGGGAACAGACCAGAGAAGGTCTGTTTCAATCTGAAGTGGGAGGGAGGCAGTCTAAATTCACTACAAAATAAATTTAGTGAAATGGAAAAAGCCTATAAGTCATTAAAAGATAGATTTGATAAAGCAACTCCAAGAAAAACAGAATTTGGTAAACAGAAAAAGAAATTAACTCCTAAAAAACAGAATTTGTGAAATGGAAAATAACTTCCATAAAACAAAATAAATCATTTTAAAATTCAATTGGACAAAACAAAAAGAAATTAAAAAAAAAAAAAGAAAATGAAGAAAATAATTCACTAAAATTCAGAATTGAATAAATGGAAATAAATGACTACATGAGACAACAAGAATCATTCAAGTAAAACTAAAAAAAAAAAAAAAAAAAAAAAAAGGAAAAAAACTGTAAAATAACTAATTGGGAAAACAACTGACCTGGAAAATAGATCTAAGAGACACAAGCTAAGGATTATTGGACTCCCTGAAATATATGATGGAAAAAAAAAAAAGTCTAGACACTTTCAGGAAATCATCAAAAAAAAAAAAAAAAAAAAAAAAAAAAACTGCCAAGATATCATAGAAACAGAAGGTAAAATGACCATTGAAAGAATTGAGCAAATGCCTCCTGAAAGAGACCCCAAAATTAAAACCCCAAGGAATATGGTGGCTAAATTTGAGATCTATCAGACCCAGGAAAAAATATTACAAGCAGCCAGAAAGAAACAATTCAAATATCGAGGAGCCACAATAAGGATTACTCAGGACCTAGCAGCTTCCACTTTAAAGGATTGAAGGGGCTAGAATCTGATATTCAAAAACACAAAGGAACTTGGAATGCAGCCAAGAATAAATTACTCTTCTAAACTGAGCATTTTCTTTCAGGGAAGAAGATGGACATTCATTGAAACTGGTGAATTACATTTATTTTTGATGTAAAGACTAGAGCTAAACAAAAAATTTGAGCTCCAAATGCAGAAGTCAAAAGAAACATAAAAAGGTAAAAAGAAAAAAAAAAAATCTTAAGAACCTTATTTTATTTCTGTTATGTGTATACATTGAGAGTATATGTATAATCTGATTTTACTATTATAATATAAAAAAGAAACTAGAGAAGGAAAGGGGATTGTAACAGAAAAAAGGGGAAAGTGGAGGTAAAATGAGGGAAATCACATGTCAGGAATGATGAGTTAGGGAAGGGGGAACCCCTTTTTGCTCACAATGATAGTCCCATGACAGCACAGTGTCCCCTGTAAATTCATTTACAGGCCCGAAAACCTAGACTGATAAAAAGGTTTATTGTAGGGATATGGAAATAAAGTTAAAGGTAGAAAGAGGCCAGAGGTGATAGCTGGGTGGGCAGGAACCCTTACATGGCCGGAAGGATACCATGTTGGGGAGAAAGGCTCCTGCAAAGAGACTGGGCCCCAGAGCTCCCTTTTTATAATCTTGAAGGTAGGTGAAGTCCCAGGCTCCTGGAGGGTTTTCAGATAAGGAAGAAACCGTTTGTGGGGGTTGGGGAAACCTGAGCAGATAGTGGGGGGCTGGGAAAACTCAAGCCAGCTCAGATCCAGTGGGAATTCACTGGAATTCAAAAGGGTGCTTTTTGACCAGGATTTGGTTTTTGGGGGTTGGGGAATCAGAAAGGAATCTTAAAGGGACCTCAACCCTCATCAAGGAAGAGGCAAAGAAAACGTATTATAACTGAGAGAAAGAAGGGAGGGTAATGAATATTGTGTGAATCTTACTTTCATCAGACTTGGCCCAAAGAAAGAATATTAGTATATTTGGTTTCATCAAGAAACATCTCATTTTATAGAAAAGTGGGAGGGCAAAGGGGAAAAGGGAAGGCATAAGCTAAATAGAAGAGAAAAGAGAAATAGTAGGGAAAAGGTATAAGAAAGGGGGAGGGTCTCTAAATGGGAAGGACTGCTTGAGGCAAGTAGTGGTCATAAATAAAATACTGGGGAGGAGGGAAAGGGGAAAGAAAAAAGAAAAGTATAATTTGGTGTTAAAAAGATGTCAGGAAATACAGAATTAATAGTTTTAATTGTAAATGTGAATAGGGTGAGCTCTCCCATAAAACGTAAGAGGATAGCAGACTGAATTAAAAGCCAGAATCCTACAATATGTTGTCTATAAGAAACACATTTAAAGCAGAGTGAGACATACAGAGTAAAAGTAAAAGGCTGGACCAGAATCTATTATGCTTCAGGTGAAGTAAAAAAAAAAAAAGCAGGAGTAGCCATCATGATCTCAGATCAAGCAAAAGCAAAAATTGTTCTAATTAAAAGAGATAAGGAAGGAAGCTGTATCTTGCTAAAGAATGCCATAGATAATGAAGCAATATCAATATTAAACATATATGCACCTTGTGGTGTAGCAAATAAATTCCTAAAGGCGAAGTTAAGAGCGTTGCAAGAAGAAATAGACAGCAAAACTATAAAAGTGAGAGATCTCAACCTTCTTCTCTCAGAAATAGATAAATCAAACCACAAAGTAAATAAGAAAGGAGTTAAAGAGATAAATAGAATACTAGAAAAACTAGATATGATAGATCATTGGAGAAAATTGAATGGAGACAGAAAAATATAGATTGTCCAGATTAACAGAAAAGGAAATTAGGAAAAGAAATAGAACAAGCTTTTAATCAACTCCCTAAGAAAAAATCCCCATGACCATATGGAATTACATGTGAATTCTACCAAGCATTTAAAGAACAATTAACTCAAATACAATATAAACTATTTTTAAAAAATGCAGGGAATGAAGGACTCCTACCAAATTCCTTTTATGACACAGACATGGTACTGATACCTAAATCAGGTAGGACAAAAACAGAGAAAGAAAATCATAGACCAATCTCTCTAATAAATATTGATGCAAAATTCTTTAATAAAATATTAGCAAAGAGATTACAGATAATCATCCCCAGGGTAATACACAACAGAGAAGTAAGATTTATGCTAGGAATACAGGGCTGATTCAATATTAGGAAAACTATTAGCATAATTGACTATATCAATAACAATATTAACAAAAGTCATCTTAATAGATACAGAAAGAGCATTTGATAAAATCCAACACCCATTCCTATTCAAAACACTAGATAGTATAGGAATAAACGGACTTTTCCTTAAAATAGCCAATAGCATCTATTCAAAACCATCAGTAAGCATCATATGTAATGGGGATAAACTAGAACAATTCCCTATAAAATCAGGGGCAAAACAAGGTTGCCCACTATCACTATTGCTATTAAATATTGTATTAGAAGTGCTAGCCTTGGCAATAAGAGAAGGAAAAGAGATTAAAGGAATTAGAGTAGGTAATGTGGAAACCAAATTATCACTCTTTGCAGATGATATGATGGTGTACTTTAGAGAACCACAGAGAATCAACTAAAAAGCTATTAGAAATAATCCAGAGTTGCAGGATACAAAATAAATCCACATAAAATCATCAGCATCTTATACTCACTAACACAATCCAACTGCAAGAGATACAAAGAGAAATTCCATTTAAAATAATTATTAATAATATTAAATATTTAAGAATTTATCTGTCTGGACAGAGGTAGCTACACCCAGAGAAGAAACACAGGGAAGTGAATGTAAATTGTTAGCACTAATATCTGTCTGCCCAGGTTACATGTACCTTCGGAATCTAATGCTTATTGTGCAACAAGAAAATGGTATTTACACACATGTATTGTATCTAGGTTATATTGTAACACATGTAAAATGTATGGGATTGCCTGTCATCGGGGGGGAGGGAATACAGGGAGGGGGGGATAATTTGGAAAAATGAATACAAGGGATAATATTATAAAAAAATATATAATAAAAATTATTAATTAAAAAAAAAAAGAATTTATCTGTCAAGGGAAAGTCAGGAACTATATAAGCAAAACTACAAAACTTTCCACACAAATAAAGTTAGATCTAAACAATTGGAAAAATATCAAGTGCTTGTGATAAGCTGACAAATATAATAAAGATGACAATACTAACATATTTAAATATATTAAATAAACTAATATGTTTATTTAGTGTCATACCAATCAAACTCCCAAGAAACTATTTTACAGACCTAGAAAAAATAACAAAATTCATCTGGAAGAACAAAATATTAAGAATTTCAAAGGAAATAATGAAGAAAAAACAAATGAAAATGGCCTAGCTGTAGCAGATCTAAAACTATAAAGCAGCAGTCATCAAAACCATTTGGTACTCACAAAGAAATAGAGAAGTTGATCAGTGGAATAGGTTAGGTTCACAAAACAAAATAACCAATGAATATAACAATCTAGTATTTGACAAACCTAAAGGCCTCACCTTTTGGGATAAGAATTCACTATTTGACAAAAACTGCTGGGAAAATTGGAAACTAGTATGCCAGAAAGTAGGCATAGACTCACACCTAACACCGTATACCAAGATAATGTCGAAATGGGTTTATGATCTAGACATAAGAATGATAATATAAACAAACTAGAAGAACATAGGGTAGTTTAACTCTCAGATTTGTGGAGGAGTGAGGAATTTGTGACCAAAGAAGAACCAGATATCATTATTGATCATAAAATAGATAATTTTTATTATATCAAAAGTTTTATCAAAGGTTTTTGTACAAACAGAACTACTGCAGACAAGATTAGAAGGGAAGCAATAAACTGGGAAAAATTTTACATCCAAAGGATCTGATAAAGACTTCATTTCTGAAATATATAGAGAAGTGACTCAAATTTATAATAGTTCAAGCCATTCTCCAATTGATAAAATTGTCAAAGGATATGAACAATCTTCAGATGAAGAAACGGAAACTATTTGTAGCCACATGAAAAGGTGCTCCAAATCACTATTGATCAGAGAAATGAAAATTAAGACAACTTCGAGATACCACTACACACCTTCAGATTGGCTAAAATGACAGGAAAAAGATAATGATAAATGTTGGAGGAGATGTAGGAAAAGTGGGACACTGATGCATTATTAGTGGAAATATGAATGGATCCACCTATTCTGGGGAGCAATTTGGAACTATGCTCAAAAAAGTTATTAAACTGTGCATACTCTTTGATCCAGAAGTGTTTCTACTGGGATTATATCCTAAAGAGATCCTAAAGGAGGGAAAGGGATCCACATGTGCAAAAATGTTTGTGGCAGCCTTCTTTGTAGTGACAAGAACCTGGAAACTGACATGGATGCCCATCAATTGGAGAATGGCTGAATAAATTATGCTATATAAATATTATGGAATACTATTGTTCTGTAAGAAATGACCAGCAGGATGATTTCTGAGAGGCCTGGAGAGACTTACCTGAACTGATGCTAAGAGAAATGAGCAGAACCAGGAGATCATTATACCCTGCAAAAACAAAACTATATGGTGATCAATTCTGATGGACATGATTCTCTTCAACAATGAGAGGATTCAAACCAGTTCCAATTTTTCAGTTATGAAGAGAATAAGCTACACCCAGAGAGATATCTATGGAAAATGAGTGTGAACCACAACATAGCATTTCCACTCTTTCTGTGATTGTTTGCTTACATTGTTGTTTTCCTTCTCAGATATCTTTTTCTTTCTTTTTAGATCCAATTTTTCTTGTATAGCAAAATAATTGTATAAATATACACATATATATGTATATATATATATATATATATATATATATATATATATATATATATATATATATATATACATATATTGGATTTAAGATATACTTTAACATATTTAACATGTATTGGACTACCTGCTATCTCGAGGAGGAGGTGAAGAAGGAAGGGAAAAGATGGAACAGAAGAAGGTTTTGCAAGGGTCAATGTTGAAAAATTACCTATGCATATGTGTTGTAAATAAAAAATAAATTAAAATAAAATTTAGTATTTGACCTTTCAAAAAAAAAAAAAATCATGGACTCTGAATGCAGATCAAAGTATATTTACATGAAGCACCTATATGTGTGTGTATTATATTCTTCTTCAGTACAATTACTACTTTTGTACTAATGAAAGCCTAAGTGAGCTACAACCCATATTTAAAGTTGAGAAGGAAAAAAATTACCCATCAAATTAAGATAGAAGCTCTTACAATGAATTTCCATTAAACGTTTCTTTAAAAGGATTTCTGTACCATGGAGAACTTATATTTATTTCCAAGCTATTGGTAATGGTAGCAATTCTCTTTTCACATAGAGAGATACAAAAATGCAGTTAAAAGAATAATAAAGGACTATATCATAGTTTTACTTGAAGGGGAGCCTTAAATATTGTTTTATTTCAGTTTCTACATTTGATTGGAGATAGAGAGAAATTAGGAGGATGCAGCTTAGAGCAATTCAAATGACTAAAATGGAAGGAAATTGACTCTATATGAGATTGAAGAAACTTAGCCTGGAAGAAAGAAAACATTATTCTCAGTGGAATTATTATTTATAAGTCCTGTTTTAAAGGATAATGCTTGACAGGATTCAAGTTCCACAGAGAACAAGATTGAACTAGATATAAACTTTAAGCTTAGAAAGAACACCTAGATTATGATAGCATTTTGATTCAGAAGCATAATACCGATGATGATTTTAAAGAGGTCTTTAAAAAGAGAAAGATAAATATCTGTCCAGTTTTTATATCTTCATGCTTAAGGCAAAGTGTGAGTTAGCTACATTGCTGATAGATGTCCGATAAAAGATGAAAACTCAGATTTTTCCAGACTTCACATCCAGTACCTTTCCAAAGTTGTACTACCTCAGTTATTTTGAACTTTAAAATATTGGATTGATTGTATGAAATTGCTTTTATACATTCATATTTAATGTCAGCAGTAACCCTGGCATTTGGGGAGGATTGTGATATAGTTAAAAGAGCTCTATAATTTTGTCAGGAAACTTCAGTCCTCATCTTGTCTATCTTTGAGGCATGGCGTCAACAGCATAATCTCTTTGATCTCATCCTAGTGTAATTTGTAAAATTATGGAGTCATTCTAAATGATCCCAAAATTTCAGCTTCAATTATATCATTTTGTAGAGGTGACTTGTGAGGGTGACCACAGGAAGACAAGAAGTCCTGCAGTAAGGTCCTGCCTCTGACAAACTTTAGCTTTGTTATCATGTACATATCATATATATTTAACAGACAATACATATTAAATAAAAAATTTAATGTCTCAGTGGCCTGAGTTAATTCTCCATAATTTCGCTAATGTGTATAATGTTACAAAACTGGACAATGCATGAGGTACTATTTTTAAAAAGTAAACAAATCATGCCAAAAATTAAGCAAAATTCTGCTATAAAGGAAACAAACAAGAACTTATAGAACTACATAAAGGATGAGAACATTTATATAGCCCCTGTGCTTTTAAGAAATATTATCTCATTTGATCCTCCTCAACAAATATGCTTGATAAGGGTTATTATTTTTTTACTCAGATTACAATCGAGACAAAAAAAAAAAAAAAAAGTTAAGTTTTTTTCAGGATCACATAACTGCCAGAAACACAAGTATCTGAGACAGGAATCTTGAATTCAGATCCACCAATATTTTATTCACTGAATCACTAGCTACCTTAGGAAAGGCTGAGTGGTGAGTGAGGGGAATAGAGGGAATCAGTGCTAATTTTTGGCACCCAACATTCTGAAAGTAGCCATGGAGCCCAAGCTGGGGCTCACAGTCAAATTATTTTCAAATTTTTTTTTCTATTCCTTGGTAATATTATTATATGCCAATTGTGTTTTGATATACAGAGAAAAAAATCATTATATCAAAGAAAATGATGATATGAAATTTTGCTAGTTTTGAACAAAATCCAAATTGTGTATGCAATCAAAGTACTACTAATTATATATTAAGCTATTTATATGTGTGCAACTTTGTGTGTGTATGTGTTTGTATTTTCACTTTCCATGAATATACGATGCTACAATAATGATTTGTAAATGTATGTAATGAACCAAAGAATTCAGTACTTCTAAATCTATATACTCTTCTGTATTTATATGGTCATGTTTGAATATAAATAACTAGGAGGCAGTGTATAGATTATGGGACCTTTAGTCACAAAGATTCATCTTTCTGAATTTAAAGCTATTTTTGGACTAGTTGGTGACCCTGGGAAAGTAATTTAACCCTCTTTGCCTCAATTTTCTCATGTGTAAAATGAGCTGAAGGAAATGGCAAGAAAATCCCAAAACACTTTACAAAGAGTCAGATAGGGCTGAAAGACCACTGGAAAATATATCTCAATATTCCTAGCTAAAACTTTTCTGAAATAATTGTTTTTAAAAAGTAAACTATTTTTAAAAATAATATTTTAATTTGGTAATGTGGAGAATAACTTAATTTTATTATGATAAAATATGTATTTAATTTTCAAGTACATATTTAAATTTCAACATATTTAAATAAAAAGTTTAAAGATGTAGCCAAAGCAGATTTTATTTAAAATATTTTAGCTATATTTTCTTACTTTTCAAACAGAGATCTAGCAAAAAGTTAATTCTAATTTTGAAATTGGTGAGCTTTAGTCACATTGAGCATCAAGATGGTGGACTAGAATTTTTTCTCTGATCCCTACGGACTCTTAAACATCTTCAAAACAGAAATTATGCACCAAATCTGAAGCAACTTCAGCTGTTTCCATGGTCTTGGATACCTAGACTACAGAAAAGGTTAAAAATAAATAGAAACTGATTCTCACTCACCCTGAGCTCACTGAGCATTCCTACCAATCTCCCACATAGTTGCAAGCCTACCCTAGCAGCAGAACTAATCACACAACAAAGTTTTGCATCAAACCTGCTCCTACCCTCTTGCCTTGACTATTCTTTCTTTCCAATGCTATAGAAACTCTGGCTTCAGGCTGTGGAAGATTGTTCAGATCTCAATAGCCAGATTAACCACATCTCTTTAGGAACACAAATCTACCAGTAGATGCAATCTGGAAGAATTAGTGTTGCAAAAGGCTGCTGGGACAGTGCCAGAGAAAGCAAGTTCTCAATTGCTGATGACAACATAGAAAACCACGGATCAGAAGAAGTAGAACAGGTCATGTGGACAGGATATCTTGTATATGGAAAGCCATAACCCACTCCATTAAGCCTCGCTTCTAACTGGGGCCATATCTGACAACCCAAAAGTCAGTTGGAGCAGAGACCCAGGGTGAACCATGAATTATCCAGTGTATAAGGAGGCTGAGACAATATGAGATGTATTCAGCAAGGACATCTCAATGAAATAAGAGGAAGTCAGAAAGTAAATGATAAGGAAAAATAGTAAAGCACTAGGAAGGAGAGAAAATTAAAAGTGTCAAAGTTTTCAGAGAGAAGGAAATTCAAAGACCTTGAAAAGATACAGGAATAGGTGAAATAATAACAATAGATGGAAATATGTCTTCCAGATCCAGTAATAAATTCAAGAATCTATAAATTAAAACTGCAAATTTAAGAAAAAATCATCAAATGCTTGATTATACAGAGGACTTTGTGGAAGTTGAGATCACTGAAAAATAATATGATGTTTCATGTTTCTGCATGGCTTAAAATAGAAATGAGATTTGAATAGAAATAGAAAGTAGAATAGAATAGAGAGTAGAATAGAAAAATAAAACTTAAATCTACAATGGCAAGGCTCAACAAAGAAACAAAGGACAAAATAGATTGAGAATGCAAATATGTAGAAGTGAAGGACAACCTATAAAAGAAGGAAAAAGAAATTTAAAAATGGAACAATGTGTTCCAGACTGAATTGGAGCTGAGGATACTGCCCAAGGTAATTTATTATACAAATTTAAACTTAACTATAAATAATAAAAGATGAATATTCAATAATAATACTTTTAAACATTTTTAGAAAGAAGAGAACTGAAGAGATTACTTGCTTCTTGGGCACTCCAAAACAACAGAATTTCAGGAGAAGAGAATAAATAAGTGCAGAGAGCAACAAAGTTAAAGCAGAAAGACTAGTAAGTGATTTCTTTTTAAAGATATAAAACAAAACGATGGTGAAATTGTAAAACTAGTGAAGCAATAGTTAAGTAGTGGTGACTGATATGATTGATGCTAAGTTAAGTGAGTAGAACCAAGAGAACATTGTACACAATAACAACAGGATTACATAATGATCAATTCTGATAGACATGGCTCTTTTCAAAAGCAAGATAATTCAGGCCAGTTCCAATGCTCTTGTGATGAAAAGATGGAGAGAGCCATCTGGACCTAGAAAGAGGACTATAGGGATTGAATGTGGATCATAACATAGTATTTTCATTTTTTTTCTTGTTATTTCTTATATTATTTTTATTTTCTCATTTTCCCCTTTGTGATCTGATTTTTTCTATTGCATCATGATAATTGTGAAAATATGCATTTAAGAACTGCATATGTTTAACATTATGGGATTGACTGCCATGTAGGAAAGGAGATGGGGGAAAGGAGGGAGAAAAAAAAGGTGAAACACAAGGTTTTGCAAGGGTGAATCTTGAAGACTATCTATGCTCAATGCATGTGTTTTGAAAATAAAAAGCTTAATAAATAAATAAAATAGGACTATTTAAGTAATTTATTTCTTCTTTTTATTAATGTAAGCAATCTTTATTATTGTAAGTTTTCATTCATTTCACTTAGATTCAGATTAGCATACAGTTAAGTAAAATAGCTCCTAATTATTGCTCTAATTTCCTCTTCATTGTGGAAAGTTCACCCTTTTCATTTTTCATAAAAGCAATTTGACTTTTTCTTTCTTTTGTCTTTTCCTTTCAAATTAACTGAAGGTTTATCTATTTTGTTGTTTTTTTTTTTCATATAACCAGCACTTAGTTTTGTTTATTAGTTCAATAGTTTCTTACTTTCAATTTTATTAATCTCCTTTTTTTATTTTTAGAATTTCAAATTGATATTTAATTAAGGGTTTTTAATTGTTCTTTTTCTAGCTTTTTAGTTAAATACCTAATTTGCTGATTTTCTGTTTCTCTATTTTTTCAAGTAAGATCTAAAAATATAAAATTTTCCCCAAATGCTGCTTTATCTACATACCTTAAAGTTTGGTATGTTGTCTCATTATAGACATTCTTTTGGATGAAATTCTTAATTGATCCTATGGTTTGTTATTTCACATACTCATTATTTAGAATTATATCATTTGCTTTCCAATTAATTTTTGGTCTTTTCAATGAACCTTTATTACATGTAATTTTTATTGCATCATGATCTGAAAAAGATGCATTTACTATTTCTGCCTTTCTGCATTTGATTTTGAGGGTTTTATGACCTAATAATACATGGTCAATTTTTGTGTAGGTTCCATGTCCTGCCAAAGAAAGTATATTTCTTTCTGTACCTCTTCAATTTTCTCTAACAGTCTATCATATCTACTTTTTCTAAAATTCTATGTACCTCCTTAGTTTCTTTCCTATTTATTTTCTGGTTTGATTTATCTAATTCTGATAGAACAAGGTTGAAATCCCCTACTAATAGAGTGTTGTTATCTATTTCTTCTTGCAGCTTTACTTCTTACTCTCCTCTAGGATTTTGGATGCTATATCATTTGGTGCATATATGTTCAATATTTATCTTCATTATATATTGTACCCTTTAGCAAAATGTGGTTTTCTTCCTCATCTCTTTTAATTAGATCTATTTTTGCTTTTGCTTGATCTGAAATCAGGACCACTGCCCCTACTTTTTTTTTTTTTTTTTTACTTAGCTGAAGCATAATACATTCTGCTCCAGCCTTTTACCTTCACTCTGTATATATGACTCTACTTTAAATAAATTTCTTGTAAACAACATATTGTAGGATTTGGGCTTTTAATCCATTCTGCTATCCATTTCCATATTATGGGACAGTTCATCCCATTCACATTGAAATCTATTCTTCTTTTTCTCCATAAAAGCTATCTATAATTAGAGCTCTTTTTTGCTTTTTTTACTCATTTTAAAGGTTCAGATGTACTCTAAGGGCAAAGAGAAGACTGTTCCAAGCTTCCTCTATAGGTGACAGTGGATTCACACTGTCTTGGGATTGTACTGGAAAAAAAGGAAAGGAAAGGTTAAATGCACTTACTTATATCACATGAAGAGTCCAATTGAAGGAAAGAAAGGATGGGGATGAATGTTATGTGAAACTTGTCTCATGGAATTTGGCTCAAAGATAGAATGTCAGATATATTTAGTTTGATATAAAAACTTGTTTCATCTTGCTTTTGCTGGGGTTCAGGGGCTCACTATTTACCTTCTGTAGTTTTATTTTCTTCTGTAGTTCTGTAGCTAGTCTGCTGATCCACTGGCTTCTAAACCAAGACAAAGTATTTTGGTTATGAGCCTTCAATGAAATTTCCCTTGCATGAGTAAGCCTCTGCACCTTGGGTTTCCCTGTGCTGTGCTTTTGGGCTGCACTCTTCCCTTAATGACTTTTAATGCCACCCCCATTGAGATTGACCTTTTCCTGAAGTTCTTCCAAAATATTTTCTGCTGGAAATGTGTTACACTCCAAATATTTGTGGGTTCTGTCATTCCAAAACACATTCAGAGGCTTGGTCTGGTATTGATCTGGGGGAAGTCAGAAAGACTCATACAAAGATCTGTCTACTCTTCATCATCTTGGCTCTGCCCCCTCTTTTAATTCTTAAGATTCTATGTTTCTAATATCCAAAGCAGAAGGGAAAGAAACTAGACAAAGTGTATATTAAGGGAGCTATTTCAATCTGGCCCTTTACACATCCTAAAACCTCAGCTAAATGGGGGTAATCTAAGTTGGAACAGGCTTAAAATAGGAGTTAGAATATGCAGAGGAAAGGGAACAGGGAAGGAATTGGCAGTAAGCACAGCTAATTCTATCTATTCTCTAGCAAGCAAGAAATAGTGTTAATAACAATTGTGTGTTCATTTCTGTATGCTCAAATATCTTCCTATGTCTCAAAACAGCCTCATTTTCTAATGAATTTATGCTAGTGGTTTAAATGAAATTTAATGATTTATGGTGCATAATTTGTCTCTCAAACAATAGTTTAAAACTTACAAGTAGAAAAAAGAAAAGAATCTTATCTAAGATACTTTCCTCTACCTAGCACTCTTATTTGTTGAGATATTGCAGCAGTACTCATTATATTCTCCTATTCTACTCACTCCACAAAAAAAAAAAAACAACAGTAAAAATAATTTCAGCTCTTGCATACAAAAAGGCATAGAAATTATTTGAATAACTGATAAGATCTGCCAAATAAAAACAAGATATATTTTAATAAAGTAAACATGGGAATAAGCAAAGATGGTAGAAAATATGAATATTACATATCAAATGAGAAAAGCTGAAGATTTTTAAATCATCACAGAAATTTAAGCTTATATATCATTTAAACTTATATATTCTAAGAAAAGAATCAAAAGTCCCTTCATGTGATAAAAGTGAAATTGATCACATATTAATAGTTACAAAATGATTCATTCATGTTTTGGGAGTCATTCTCAAATCAGGATTTGGGTCATAGCTTTGCTAGATACAAGATAAAAATTAACACAAAAAAGAAATAATAAAGTTGAAGAAATTACATGTGTTTGAAACAACTCCAATAAAATCTATTCAGAAGACTTACTAATGCCCCAAATAGGATATGAATATCTGAAAGGATATCATAACAACTACACTAATTTTATGTGTATATTTAACCAATGTAAATCAACTGCCATAATAAGGAGACCAAAAAAGCCCCAAAACTATCTTAGTCAGCAAATATTTGACTTTCTGCCAAGAAAAGGGATATGGCAGCCAAAAGCAACATTGGTTTAGAATATAAATTCATTTGTATGATATTAAACTGAAAGACATTGGGAAATGTTGATGAAGTATCATCTCATAAAGTAGAGAAGAATAATTAAATGTGAATATACTTGACAAGAAACCCACATAAGCAAAGTTATTCATAAGTATTTAAAGATGAATCTGAAGTGAAGAAAACAAACAAAATAATGAAAATGATACAATAAATGATAAAAATAATTAAAATTATAGTAATTCTTATAATGAATTTTTCATATCAAGGACAAGGAGAGCCATCACTACTGTATCACTGTTACAAGTGAATTTAATATGTGGCAATTATCATCAGAGAAGATGAATTAAACTTCTCTGATGGTAACTGCCACATATTTAGGTTATCAATTCTCAGAATATAGACAAGAAGAAAGAAGATTGATTTTCTATGTATTTTGACACTGTGTGTGTGTGTGTATGTATGAGTGTGTGCTAGAGAGAGAGAGAGAGAGAGAGAGAGAGAGAGAGAGAGAGAGAGAGAGAGAGAGAGAGAATTGTTGTCCTTCATTCTCAAAGAGCATCAAAATGTCATTACTATGTTAGAGTGGGGTTACAGTGTGTCCTAACTGTGATTGGTCAGACCAGTATGAGCTTGGAGGTTCTACCACAGTTTGGACACAATAGTCCATATGAACAAGGTTAACTTCTCTAAATTTTCACACTTCATGTTTTTTTCTGGGATAATTTAATTCTGCTTTGATCATAGAGCACAGCATCTTCTCTGATGAGGGAAAAACATGCTAGTGTCTCCCTTGACTTACAATCGATTCTAAATTTCTTAAGAGATAACCTTGAGAGTTTTATTATATCACTTATTCTGACCACTTGTGAATATTTGTCTTGTGTGAGTTCCATTTTTTTTTTGGCAAGTGTGTATTTAATATTAGAAAAATGTGGACAGCCCAACAGAGTTATGCTCTCTACAGTAGAATTGGTATGCTTGGCAGGAGAGAGAGATAGAAACAGAGAGAGATACAGACAGACAGAGATAGAGAGAGAGATAGATGGATGTATATCTTGGAGAGAAATTTCAAATGGACAGTGACTCTGGATCAAAATTGAAAAGGAAGAAAGAGGATGGATTGGCCTTGGAAAACTGCAGCTCTTTTAAAGAACCCAAACTTTTTTTCCAAGCAAAGATATTATTTAAATAGATAGATAAAACAAATATATTTATATAAAAATTATTGTTGTTATTATGGGTTATATAATAACAATATAATTTATATAGCTCTTCAAAATTTGCAAAGTACTTTGTAAATGTTATCTCATTTTTACCCTCATAGAAACCCTGAGAAGTGGGTATTATTATAATCTCCATTTTATAGATGATAAAATTGAGATTGAGAGATAGTAATTACTTACTCAGAGTCCTACAACTATTTCTCAATCTCAATTTTATCATCTATAAAATGGAGATAATAATGATAATATCTACATCTCAGGGTTGTTATGAGTATAAAATCAGATAACATTTTAATCAAATACAGACCCAGACACTTAGTTGTAGGACTCTGAGTAAGTTAATTACTGTCTGAGGCTGGATTTGATTTAGATCTTCTTGATTCTAAGACTAAATTTCTATTCATTATATCAATATTCCACTAGTGTTGTACAGCTCTGAGTCATGATCATAAGTCATTGAAGAATTTAACTTGAGAACCACCCAAACTGGAATTGAAGGCACAGGTTAGGTATGAGCAGACTGAAACACAAAATAAACAAGAAATAAATTGTGAACAAGTGGAACAAAGAAAATATATGTGTGAATGTATGTATGTATGTATGCATATATGTGTATGTGCATTTGTGCCTGTCTCTGTGTCTGTGTGTGTGTGTGAAAAATAAGTTAAGCCAATCACTTGGCAAAAGCAAATTATCTTCACAAAGTCAAGAGAATCTGAGGGAAGTCCTGAAAACACTATCCCTGTGAAATTGAAAATTGATACACTACGTTATTCTATATTACTTATTGATTGAGGAGTGTATGTAATCATTGGAATCAATATTTAATAATTTATTTGATTTTAAATGATGATGTGAATTCTTAATATCAAAGTTTATAAGATAGTTAGATTTTTTATAAGAATTTAATTTCCACATTTCTCTGAACTATATATATCCTGACTTCAATCTATCTTGTGAGAGAGGATAAATCATCATAATCATAACATGTTCTGCTTTGTCATAAGTCTAACACTGGATCATTCTGACCCAATATGGGACTTTCCAGAAGTGTTTTCCCTTTTCTGTTATTGTTCAGTCACTCAGGCCTGTTCATCTCCTTCCTTAACAATGGATTTTGGAAACTCCATTTTGCAAAGAAATAAGCATGCTTATGCCAAATGTAAGCCCAATAATATAAAGGACTGTTCTTTGTGTTCTGATGTATGTTTGGTCACTGAGGAGCCACTGATCTCTATTATTGCCAACTATTAGTTTTGTCAATAAATAAATAATACTCAGATTTTTGTGCCTCAGATTTTCTCCCTCATAGATTTTTATCATGACATCATTGTGGTGAAAATGTGGAAGGACATAAAATTCCAGTCAGGCAAGAGTGGAATGTCATCTGCATGTCATAAATGAATGAGATGAGGGATTCAAATGAATCTTGTTTATTTGAGAATATATCAATTTAAATGTAAGACAAATTATCTTCATATCACACACACAGAGACACTTATTCAGTAATGATGTCCCATTCATTTTAGCCTCACCTACCACAGTGCCTTGTAATATGCTTTGTACATAATAGCTTCTCAAGAAAATATTTGCTAAATTATATGTTAATTATGCATTTTGCCGTATGGATCACCCCACAGTAATTAAAAATGATAATGAATCTCAGAACTTGCCCCAATTTAATTCTGCACCAAATTCATTTGTGACTGGTCGGCAATGGTAAACACTAAATATTATTCACCATCCATATATGCTCCATAATCCATAACTCAAATAACTTGAATTCAGTTTTAATGACTGACCATAAACTGGCTGAATGACCTTGTACAAAGTCACTTAATCTCTGTTTTCTTGAGATAGCTCTCAAGGGTTTATCATCTCACTCATGGTCCTCTTCCTGTCAGTCTCCTTTTTTAACTTCTACTTTGGAACCAGGATTCTATTTCCCCATCCTAAGACCCCTTTGTCTTCTGCTTGGGGAATATTCACCATTTTTAACCTGTCCCTACCCTACTTTGGTGATGCTTCCTTGTGAGCCTCATTTCATGCCTCAAAACAAATACTGTTCTCTCTCTCCCCCTTCCATATCTGATTATGGACATAGTAATAAAATCAAATTCACAATTCTAAAAAAAGTATGTGGGGGCTATCAGGTGGTGCAGTGGATAGAGCACTAGCCCTGAAATCAGGGGGACCTGAGTTCAAATCTGGTCGCAGACACTTAACACTTCCTAGGTGTGTGACCCTGGGCAAGTCACTTAACCCCAATTGCCTCAGGGAAAAAAAAAGTATGTGTTAAGCAAATGCTCTATGACTCTAGTCAGAATCCATGTAAACCTTACTCTTCACTCTATATATGGTGTTTTGCCCTACTAGAATATAAGGTCCTTGGGGACAGAGATCACCTAGAGCTTAGAGAACCCTCCAACTTGAAATTATAGATCTTTTAGCTATTTGATTATAAAATATGACTAATTTTAATTGCTATTAATTGGAGGCATTGATTGAATAAATCAAAATGTCTCTTTTTAGTAATAGATTCTATCATCCAGAAATCTGATTTGAAATTTTTGAAACTATAGTGCCCTAAACCACTTTCTAGAGAAATACTGAGTTAAGAGATAAAACATGACCAGGTTTTAATTAATAGGTTTTAAAAATAAGACCACAGAAAAATGATTACTTTCATTTTATTCATTTCAGTTCTATTCCAGGTTACATTCTATTCTAGTTCTAGTCTATGTCTGGGTAAAATTTTTTGAACCATCTAAACTGAATCCTTAAAGTACCAGATTTAATTTTACTCTTAGAAGCTAAATAGTCTTATAACATGTTCAGTTCTAATCTAAAACCTCTATATCTTCACATGAGAGATTCCCATTTAATAGTCCTTACTTTAGTGTTATAATTTTGTAAATACTTTCTAATTTATTTTTCTCCTACCAGAATGACACCTAATTTTGATTTAAAAAAAAAAGTTGGGACTACAAGTTCTCTACCTTTTCCCCTTCCCTCTTTCTAGATGAATTTCTTCTGGTAGAACATGAGAATAGATAAACATGATGCAATGAAAATCTTTGAGCAAGAACAGTCAAACAAACAACATGAACAAAGAGAGACAGGGAAGGAGAATATATACCTGAAAGATCATAAAGGCCCCATTAGTCTAAAGTTGATCTTAATGTCCACAAATATATATGTTTATTTCATGTCAACCAATTGGCTAACTAAATATACTAAACTCCTGATATGAATTAGTACAGATCACGTGCGGGTTTCTTGATATTAGTTCATAGTCTGAGATTGGATGACCTTCAGACTTCATATATTTAATTTCTAAAAAATCATTATTTTATTGACATATTCTCAGATGGGAAAAAATCTAATCCTAGTAGACAGAAACATTTTAAATAATAAAATTATGTATACAGTAGGAAGCTTTTTTACAATAGTAGGTCTTTCAAAAGTAATCTTTATTTTTCTCAAATATTTAAAAATGAAAAAATATATATTTCAATTATTTCAATGAAATTAATAGTTGCTTTTTAAAATTATTTAGCAGCAAAAGCTAAAAGATTCAGTTTTAGCAATATTTTATCAGAAAAAAAAATCAACCTCAGCATAGTTAGCAAGAGATGACAGAATGATAAACTAATCTCATACCACTAATGTTCCTATTTCCATTCTCTCTGCTGTCTTTAGTTTCAGTGATTTGATTCAGCCTAGGACTTTTGATCTTTCCAGCCAAATTCAAGTTGGTATTTAAAGTCATTCTGTTTGTTGAGCTCTAATGATATGGTTTACCTACTTGAATTTCCATCTACCAGAAAGCCCCCTCCATTGAACAGAGATTCCATACCAGTTGCAGAGGCTGCAAAACAAAAATCTGTCTTCATTTATTTTTTTCTAGGAATTCTCTTAGAGTGATAGAATAATGAAAGGGCAGAAGAGATGAGTTATACTACCTTGTAAGTTGTTTAAGCTAGCTGTTGAAAAGCCATTTCTAGCTACCCTTTTGTTGATATCCTAATCCTAATTTACAGCTCAGGGGCAACAAAGTGTCTATACATTGCTCTCATTTCTTTTACAGGTGATTGGAAAATTTGTGCCACATACATACATTTTTTCTAATAGTAGCAGCCAATTTGTCCTCTAATAGTTTCATTCATCTTCACAAAATACTGAGATTTTCCACTTTCCAGATCCTCCAAGCTGATAGATTGTATAAGTATTCTTTAAAACGAATTATTCAAACAGATATATGCATGGAAAAACTCCAAAAGTACTGATGGTATCTTCTTGTTAGCATCAAAAGTATTTGTATTTTCTAATCTGACAATTCCAATTTTAACAAATTTAGAAAAGAGAGAGAGTCCTAATTCCAAATTTCTTTTCTCAAATTTAATCCCAATTTTGGAGTGTCCAGACACTTCCAGCTTTTTCAGTGAAGTAGAAAGATTGTTGGACTTAAAGACAGGAAGACCTGAATTCAGATCTAGCCTCAGAAACTTATAAATAATGTGACTTTGGATAGGTGACTTAAACTTTTGGCTGTTTCCTCATCTTTATAACACCGGGGACTAAGGGGGTGGGGAATAGCATCAACTTCCTAGGATTGGTGTGAAGATAAAATGAGAGTATACACTTATGCATATATATGTTTATATGCACATATATGTGGTTATGTGTATTATCTATACATGCACATATATTATGTGCATATATATAATACACATTATATATGATTATATTTGTTCCATATATAATAGAAAATAATATAATATATATTTTAAAATGTTGTACATTATAATTATGTATATAAATGGTAGCTATTATTATTTCAGTGTTTAACAAATAAAACTAATATTTTTCTTATAGTTACATATTGATATACATATACATATAAATAGTATGTGTTCTGTGATACCCTATAAACAATAGCATCTTAGGATTCCTTCTTTGAAAAAATACAGAACTATGGAAAATCAGAAAAATAACTTGTAAGTTAGTTCTTCTCTAATGATCTCTCAAGCATACCTAAAAAGCTCAAAATTTCATTAGATTTGTCTGTAGTCAAAGCAGTAAGTTGAAAAAGGAATATATGGTCAACTCAGATATTACATGTTCTATATTTTTTAATCATGTTAATTTAATTATTTAAATATTTTGTTAGTATGATTAGTGAATTTAGTCGAGCACACTTTTATAGACTCAAACTCATGAAGAATCTTTTCATTTTGAGCTATAATGGATTTTTTTAAGAACATCTCTAACCATATCTGGATTTGGAAAGCTTTAAGGGCTATCTAGTTTATCAAAACAAGTAACCTTATGCATAAAACATAACTATTCAGAGATTCCAGTGGACAGATTCTCTTTTTGTACATGTAATAGTCTTCTAGTCCAGTATATGTGTTTACATTAAATGATAGTAGCCTAAGTTGAAAGCAAATACATATTGATAGGAAAAAATAAGGCCTATTTTTTCCTATGCAAGCTCTTTTAAACATTCCTGGGTTACACAGAGATACTATAATTCAGACCTTCAAAAAGCAATTTGTATCTACTCAAAGAGAGCAAAAGTGTGAGAAATCCGGTGAGTATAATTGCCATATACTGGCAATCTAAATTATTCTAGATACTAGTATTCTTCAGAAGATCATAGATATAAAACTGGGACTCTCCAAGATCACTAAAATGGTCAATATGCAAACATTTCTTGTATGCAAGGCATAGATGATTTTAAATCCTGCCTCTTACACAAACTGTGTCATCCTGGACAAGTCATTATCTTCTCAGTTTCCCAGAAAAATCTCTAGAAAATTTTGTAGTACTGTTTCTGTTATGACATTTCAGTCATGAGCCTGTTTGAGGTTTTTCTTGGCAAAAATATTGGAGTAGTTTGATTTTTTTTCTCTAGTTCATTTTACAAATGAGAAACTGAGGCAGACAGAATCAAGTGACTCATCCAAAGTCATCTTATATAGTATGTGTCTGAGGTCAGATTTGAACTTAAAAAAAAAAAAAAAAAAAACTTTCTGACTTCCAGATCAGCCCTATATTTACTGCATCACCTACATCCCTCTCAATTGTATATTGGTGATAATATCAGGGCCTACTTCCCAGAATTTTCATGAGGATAAAATGAAATGTCATGTGTAAAGTGTAGTTTATAAATGCTTATTTCCTTCTTATTAGTCATAATATCATTCAGGTAAACAAATCAATCAATGAAAAAGCATTTCTTAAATGTTCATTATGTATCAGGCACTATGATCGATAAGTACTGCAAATACACATATGAAAAAAAAAAAAAAAAAAGGACAGTCCCTGATTTTGAAGAGTTTGTATCCTAATCGGGGAAGACAATATCATTAGAAAATTAGAAATCCAAGTTAAGGGTTTTAATATTGGAATTGGAGGTAGAGCCTGAAACACAGTAAGAAAGCCTTAAGGTAACTAGGAAATAGGATCAGAAAGCTCAATGAAATGACATATCTGAAAGAAAAAGGATCAACATGAACATACTACAAGAAAAGAAGGGGTTCTGCAATCATAGAGACATGAGTCACCTTGGCCACATGTGTCCCCTAGTATGGGCATCTCTACTAGTTTATAGTATATATGTCTATAGTATTTTTGATTAATCTTTTCAATGATGTTATGTATTTGTGGGAGAATGTGCTCCAAGTTTATAGGAAAAATGTTTTGTAATTGATACTCTTATGACAACATCTCAGTAAATGTTTTGAGCTAATTGTGCCCTCTAGCTGACTATTAGAGGTAATTGCACAGGTAAGAGTTTCTGAGATACAGCTTTAGGAGTGTGTGCCCACAAAGTACTTTGAAACTGGGCTAGCTAAGCCCTTGGGGAATCAAGCCTGAATGTAGAAATTGAGGGGTGATTCAGAAATGGTGAAATGAATCTATTTGCTAAAAATATGTAAAAAGAAATGTGTCTTTATTTTTAAAAAACAACCGGTTTTCCCTTTTTATTTAAAAAATGTTACAATGGAAGTATTAGTGCATAAGCAGAAGAAGAGAAATGTTTGGGAATAAAGTTAATGCACCAAAAAAAGAAACCATCATTATTATCAATAACAAAAACAAAATTTAAAAGGGCTCTTTTCCTGGGAATAGAAGAATAAAAGGAGGGGTTGGATTTTGTTTACTCCTAAGTAGTCAGTGCTTAAGAAATAAAGTTGTATCCTAAATGGAATTAAATAAAAATAGGGAACAATAACAGTTGGTGGAAGTTTGTCATCAATAAAGAAAATAGTGTGGGGTCAGATCAATCAGAAAGCTCAATTTCCACTGGATAAGATTGGAAAACAAGGGTAGTAAGGCTTCTTTCTAGGTAGTGATGGCAGTAAAAATAATGTTGCATAGGCAAAAGAAGGCACTGTATCTGGTAAGAAATAGTGATCTTTGGGCTTTTTGTCTCCTTTTAAAGATGGAGAAATTCAGCTCCACCAATAATAATAAATAATTTGTTCAATGTCACTAAAAATGGAAGCATTAGAAGTGAGATTTAAACTGTGATCCTTGGATTTAAAAGAACTACTTCCCCTACTTCCACCCCTACTGCACCACATCTTCTTGTCTTCAATTATTATTTTTGATCCGAATTATATGAATCTTCATTTCAATGTTGACATTTTATCATTTGAGGTCTACATAAAATATAATCCTCTCTTCCACCTGGTACATAAGTTGAGTTTTCTTTTAAATGCAAATTTACCATTTTCCTATTGCTGCTTATGTAAAATATTGTCTTTTTGTTGGTGTAACCTTTAGACAACTGTGGGTAATTTAACCATGGTGAGGCCAAGAATATAATTTATGCTTCAGACTTTTCTCAGCTGGCTCAGCCAAACCAACTCTTGGCTGTCCTTCCTCATCCATCCATCATATGTTTAAAGTTAATCCAAATTTCTACACTGCATTTAATTTCTCCTCCTTCCTGCAATTCTCATATTATTATTCACCAAATTATCTGCACACCTGGTTTATAAATTTCTATGATTTTGTTTTAGTCTTTTCTTCTGCATCTTCTGTTTAATCAATTATGATTCTACACATCTTTTTCTACTCAGACCAATTAATCAGATTGGGCATAACAGTCTAGGATAAATAATACTAGTAAATGGCTTGGTACATTTTCTAGTATCATTAATTGAAGAGCAATGCCAAGGAAAATGAATCACAAAATGATGAAAAAAAATTATAATATTGTCTAATTGATTTGTTTAGTAAAACCTTCAGTCAAATATCTAAATATATGAGAAATAGTTCACTGATAACCATCATACTAGAGTGATAAGCAAATAAGCAAATGTGGAACTCATCAAAGAATAGAACTTAGAACTTAAAATTCATTAGAGACTTGCTCTGTCTTTATATCAATTTGTCTGTGCTTACATTGCAATATTTATTATTGCATATTTTAATTTATTTGTGTGTGTGATCACCCAAAAGAGTATAATTTGTTTCATACTTTTTTCCTTATTTTCTTCAGCACTTAGGACAGTGCAGTTCTATATAGGTGCTCAATAAGTGAGGGACAAAGGAGAGGGGAGGAATGACGAAGGAAGAGAAAAAGAACAGGCAAAAGGAAGGAAGAAAAGGAGGGAGAATAAAGAGAAGGAAAGTGGGAAGAGAGGAAAAATGCTACATTTTAGACTTTGGAGTTTAACTATTAGGTTAGTTTTTTTTGGTTTTTTTTCCAACTAAAGCTCCTACATATATTGAAATTTTTTTTCATTGATAAGAAATCACATATTTTATCCAAGATTTTTATTTCCTTTGATTCCTTGATTATACAAGTCACACTGGAGGAAGGAATGACAACACTGTGATATTCTCTGAATAATATTATTTGATAGGTCCATGGAATGATTTAATGTAAGACTTATTTGTCACTTCATACTAGATGATATTCTGAAGGTGATAGAACATTTATCTGGGTCTTTGAGAGCTGAGGCTATTCATTCTGTGGTTGTTTCCCTTTATGGACTTTTCTCCCATTGGATTCAGGTTTGGTTTGTATTATCCAATACAAGGATGGATCAGCCTCCAACTTATTCATGCAAATACTTTTTTGATTTAATACCTTATGCTTCCTTAGGTGGATATTCTAGTCATACTTACATACTGTTTTAACCATATTATAAGAAACTAATAAAAACAAATAATATTAGCATATCTAGTACATATATCATATGAATATCCACTGACATCAAATCAACCTTCTCAATGATAAGCATGACCTCACCCTGAAAATAGAGTTTTTCATCATCATTCTCTGTGGGTAGCTGGTATGACATTTAACTTATATTTATCGCATACATATATATCACATACATATCTGTGGTGTGAGATCAACTCCCCATTAATGAATTTAGAATATTTACTGATTTCCCCCCAAATAGGAACACCAGGATTATATTCTTATTTCCAAGCAATTGTAGTTTCTTTTTGGTTTGACTCAATGTGACCTAGATTTTATCATCCAGGTCCCATTCACCTCTTCACATGCGCTGGATCTGAAACCCTATAGCATTGTCTATCCCTGCAAATTCCCACACAGCAATGTGACAGTCATAAATATAATATCTCTGAATCATCAAGGAGACCAAAAAAGCATGAAGGCTTGTCTAGGACAAGTCTCCATTGGATAAGCAAGGAACAGATAAGCTTCTACCTAATTAGGAAAAATCTCAAGAGAAATTATGTTCACTCTAAGAGAATTTTTTTTGTCTTTGATAATGTCATAGAATCAGGGTTACAAATCTAACTAGGGGCAGAACCAGAGCTCATACCCAAGACTCCTAAACCCAAGTTCTTTGCTCTTTTCTTTGAATTAAAAATACTAATAGCAAAAAAAGAAACAAATATCACTTTTCAAATTAAATTGCTTAAAATCTTCAATAAATATCTTAATACATAAAAATAGCTATGTGGCTTCAGTTCATTATAATTTTTACTGTTGTTTTAAACTAACTTTTTTAATCTTTGTATAATATGATACATTATTTCCTCATTTAAAATCTCTAATTACTTAGGAGAGTTATCCTTCAGACAGAGAACAACTTTTAATCTGCAGAAGAAAAGCTTTATTTAATAAGTGTCAGACAATGTGTGCAGCCCATAAATTCCAAAGTGTAGGAGAACACTTTTCCTAGGTGTTTTTCCCTAAAAAAAAAAAAAATAAAATTTGAGTAACCAATGATAAAGAAATCACCTATAGACAAATGTGAAAAGTCAATCATCCAAAGATCATGGCAGTTTCAGGGAGTATGTCTTGAGAACTGTTGAAGATCTTAAAAAGACCAAGGTCTCTCATTGCAATCCAGGGCCATCCTAGTCATCCTGATTTATATCTGGCCACAGGATTCAAATGGGTCTGGAGGAGAAAGTGAGGCAGGTGACCTTGCACAGGCCTTTGTCATTTAAATCCAATTCACTTATATGTCACGGCAGCAACTCCCTGATGTCATGGTTCTCTTACAGAATGAAGGACAAATAAAAACAGAATAAAATTTTACTCAAGGGGAACTTTAATTACAAAAGACAACACCTTCATACATGTGCTCACTAATACTTTAAAAGTAAGATTAATGTATTTTTGGGAAGGGATGTAGGGGTAGAGACTGAGCCCTCAGTTACTCAAGAATATTTCTATGGCTACTGTTATTTTATTATTTTTATTGCTGTTGTTTTATCCCTTTTATTGTTGTTGTTGTTATATCCCTTATATTTTAAAAAAGCAAATGGAGGCCAGTTAATTCTGTTTGATAATGGGTAGCATATCAGGGAGGGTTAAAGAACAATAGTACTAGAAATCCCAAGAACCCTGAGAGGAAAAGTAGTCAGTCATTTTGGGGGGACCCAGATTGTAATTATGAATGCAAACTGGAAAAGTGAGTCCAGAAGGAAAGCTACACATCTGCAAATTTGGGAAATATTTCACATAGATCTTTATATATATATCATACATACAAGAGTTTTGCATTGCAGATTCTAGTACAGAAACTATCCAGTGCTCTCTGATAGAAACCTCCCTTTAGGCTAATATTATTCTGTTAGATCATTCATTCCACTAAATTTTTCCTAATTATACTATGTTCTCATCTATTTTTCTCTGTCTTGCCTACCAATAAATCATGAGAACTTGACCAAAATTTTGTTAGCATCAAGGTTACTGTATATATAATACAATTCAAATTTGACAGTATAGAACAACTTCTACATTTTTTAAATAACAATACCTAGCACATAGGTTCTCAGAAATATTTGCTGAATCTGGAATTATGCCCAAAAAGTTATCAAACTGTGCATACCCTTTGACCCAGCAGCGCTACTACTGGGATTATATCCCAAAGAAATACTAAAGAGCGGAAAGAGACATATATGTGCCAAAATGTTTGTGGCAGCTCTTTTTGTTGTAGCTAGAAACTGGAGGATGAATGGATGTCCATCAGTTGGAGAATGGTTGGGTAAATTGTGGTATATGAAGGTTATGGAATATTATTGCTCGGTAAGAAATGACCAGCAGGAGGAATATAGAGAGGCCTGGAGAGACTTAAATCAACTGATGCTGAGTGAAATGAGCAGAACCAGAAGATCACTGTACACTTCAACAACAATGCTGTATGAGGATGTATTCTGATGGAAGTGGAAATCTTCAACATAAAGAAGATCCAACTCACTTCCAGTTGATCAATGATGGACAGAGGTAGCTGCACCCAGAGAAGAAACACTGGGAGGGGAATGAAAATTGTTAGCACTAATATCTGTCTGCCCAGGTTGCATGTACCTTCGGATTCTAATGTTTATTGTGCAACAAGAAAGTGATATTCGCACACATGTATTGTACCTAGACTATATTGTAACACATGTAAAATGTATGGTATTGCCTGTCGTCGGGGGGAGGGAATAGAGGGAGGGGGGGTAAATTGGAAAAATGAATACAAGGGATAATATTATAATATATATATATATATATATATATATATATATATATATATATATATATAATAATAAAAAAAAAAAAAAAAAAAAAAAAAAAAAAAGAAATATTTGCTGAATGAATGAAATGTAATTGCAATCTCCCATAATATACAGTTGGTAACATTTTAAAAGTCTACTCCAATAGGATGAAAATGGGATATCTAATTAATTTAATGTAATCTTGGCATTCTACTTGTTCTTTTCCTTCTCCTCCTCCCTCCCTTACTCCTCCTGCTCCTCCTTTTTTTCTCCTCCACATTCATTTATCTTCCCGTGCCTTCAACTCTAGACTTTCCCAGGAGAAGAATATTGTTCACTCTGAGAAACAACATTATTTTAGAAGTTCATTAAGTGCCTTAGTAGAAGTAATTTACAAAATATTATTAACAACCTGAAAGGGACAAGGGATTTCCCCAAAGTAAAATGTTTATTCAACTCTTAAGGATGTAGTAGGCCTTAACTTCTATCTAGTTCTCACATTTCTCTAATTTTTCATTTGCTAATTTAAGCAACTCATATTGAATAATATATATAATAAACAAGTCATATTTAAGGTATTGTAGAGTTAATAAAATATTTTTAAAGTAACTGCTGTCCAAAACCTCCAGATTCTGGAATAAAAATTCAGTATTTGACAAAAATTGCTGTGAACTCTGATAAATAGTATGTCAGAAATGACTTAGACCAACCTTTCATTCCCCATGCCAAAATAAGGTCAAAATGGACATACAAGTAAGGTATAAAGAAGTGATACTATAAGCAAATTAGGAGAGAAAGGGATAGTTTACCTATTAGAATTTTGGAGAAGGGAGGAGTTTGTGACCAAACAAGAACTAGAGAACATTATGGAATGCAAAATGGATAATTTGAATTATAAAACATAATATTATATAATGTATAATATGTAATAAATTGCATTAAATTTGCACAAACAAAATTAATGTAGCCAAGATTAAAAAAGAAGCATAAAGTTAGGATATAATTTTTACAGATAGTGTTTCTGGTAAAGGCCTCATCTCTAAAACATATTGGGAACTGAATCAAATTTATAAAAATACAAGTCATTCCCCAATTGACAAATGGTAAAAGCCTATGAACAGATGATTTTCAGATAAAGAAATTAAAGCCATCTATAGTCATACCAAAAAATTCTCTAAATCATTCTTGATTAGAGGAATACAAATTCTAATAACTCTAAGGTACCACCTTACATTTATTAGATTGGCTAAAGTGGAAAGAAAAGAAAATGATAAATGTCAGAAAAAATGTGGGAAAATTGGGACACTAATCCATTGTGGTGGAATTGTGAACTGATTCAAACATTCTATAGCATAATTTGGAAATATGCCCAAAGGTTTATAAAACTGTACATACCCTTGAGTTCAGTAAGGTCACTACAAGATATGCATCCCAACGAAATAATAAAAGAGAGAAAAGTTCACACATGTACAAAAATGTTTGTAGCAGCTCTTTTTTGATAACAAGGAACTAGAAATAGAATGTATGCTCATCAATTAGGGAATGGTTGAATAAATCATAGTACATGAAAGTAAGGGAATATTATTGTTCTACAAAAAATGATGAATGGATTGATTTTGGAAAGGCTGAAAAGATTTACATGAATTGATGCTGAATGAAGCAAGAAGAACCAGGAAAGTATTAAACACAGCAACAACAAGATTATGCGATGATCAACTATGACAGATTTGGTTCTTCTCAGCAGTTCAGTGGTAGAAGGCAATACCAATAAACTTTTGGATGAAAAATGCTATTCACATCCAGAAAGATGGAGAATGAATATGGATCAACATATCACTTGGCCTTTTTTCTTCTTTTTTTTTTTTCAATTCAATAAGTATTTATTAAATGCACATATTGATTCTGAGAACTCACAATAAAACAATAGCCAAAGAAAGAAAATATCCAGAAACAAGCAATAATAGGGATCAGCACAATGTAGCTTTGAACCCTAAGAGTTAAGATGCTGGTCCACTTAATTAGCTTTATGGCCTTGGCATGGAATTTTCTTCTTTTTTTGGTAGTTTATTCCCTTTTGTTTGATTTTAATCTCACAACATGACTCATATGGAAATATGTAAAAATACATACATGTATAACCTTTAAAAAAAGAAAAATAAATAATTTGTAAAAATTATCTGTTTATAAGGAGCAGTATCATCTAAGGTTTGGAGTAAGAAAGGCTAATCTTTCTACTAGCTAAGTGACTTTGGCAAATCACTTAACCCTCTTTGCCCCAGTTTCTTTATAAAAAGAGATGGCAAAACAAATGGCAAACCAAGCTGTTATTTTTGTCAAGAAAATCCCAAGAGAGGTCATGAAGAGTCAAAAGTAACTGAAAAACTACCCAACAACAATAATAAAATAATCATCTAGAGGAAAGGAAAGAGTATTGGATTTGCATTTGAAAGAGACCTGGTCTTGAAACTGAATGAGTGGCAGATTATGCAGATTTTATGCCAGGTATTTGAACTTTTAGAAATAATCAGAAATCACTCTATCAGAACTAGATAAATTGAATTAAAATAAATAAGAAAGAAGTTAGGAAGATAAATAGGATTTTAGAAACGTTAGGTATGATAGAGCTTTGGAAAAAATTGAATGGGGACAGAAAAGATTATGCTTTTTTCTTGGTAGTACATGGAACCTACAAAAAAACTGAGCATGTATTAGGGCATGAAAACCTCAAAATTAAATGTAGAAAGGCCGAAATAGTAAATGTATGTTTTTCACATGATGATGCAATAAAAATTGCATGGCATAAAGGGCAGGGCGGGGAGGAGAGGGTGAATAGACCAAAAAACAGTTGGAAATTAAGTAATCTAATCCTAAGCATGAGTGGGTGAAACAACAAATTGTAGAAAAAATTTCCCCAGGCCAGATAGATTTAAAAGTGAATTCTAACATTTAAAGAATAATTAATTCCAATACTATGCAAACTATTTGGAAAATGGGGGGGGGGGGAGAGAAAGCAATCCTACTAAATTCCTTTTATGACACAGATATGATACTGATACCTAACCCAGGTAAGGTCAAAATAGAGAAAGAAAAGTATAGACCAATTTCCCTAATGAATATTGATGAAAAATCTTAAATAAAATGTTAGCAAAGAGATTATAGCAAGTTATCACCAGGATAATTCATCATGAACAAGTAGAATTTATACCAGGAATCCAGAGATAGTTCAATATTAGGAAACCTATTATCATAATCCTATGATTATCTCAATAGATGCAGAAAGTCTTTGACAAAATCCAACACCCATTCCTGTTCAAAACACTAGAGATCATAGGAATAAATGGAGTTTTCCTTAAAATGAGCTGTAGCATCTATCTAAAATCATCAGCAAAGCATGATGAGGATAATAACTAAACCAATTCCCAGGAAGATCAGAAATGAAATAAGGTTGTGCACTAATACCATTACTATTCAGTATTATATTAGATATGTTAGCTATAGCAATAAGAGAAGAAAAAGAAATTAAAGGAATTAAAATTTGTAATGAGGAAATCAAATTATCCCTCTTTACAGACTACATGATGGTACATTTAGAGAATCCTTGAGAATCAACTAAAAAACTTCTAGAAACAATTCACAATTTGTCAAAGTTGCAGGATACAAAATAAATTCACACAGAACATCAGCATTTCTGTATGTTATCAACAAAGTCCAACTGCAAGAGATACAAAGGGAAATTCAATTTCAAATAACTTTAGATTATATATTTAGGCATCTACCTGGCAAGACAAAGTCAAGAATTATATGAACACAAATACAAAATACTTTTCACACAAATAAAGTAAGATCTAACCAACTGGAAGAATATCAAGTGGCCATGGGTAGAATGAGGTAACATAATAAATATGACAAATCTACCTAAATTAATCTTCTTATTCAGTGCCATGCTATCAAACTCCCAAGAAATTATTTCACAGAGTGAGAAAAAATTATAACAAAATTCATCTGGAAGAACAAAAAGTCAAGAATTTCAAGGGAATTAATGAAAAATGCAAGGGAGGAAGAAAAAATTTGGAACACAAGCTTTTGCAAGGAGGAATGTTGAAAACTGCATATATTTCAATAATAAAAAGATTTAAAAATAGAAATCACAAAATGTTCTTGAACATTTATTTTACAATATACAATTTTATAATAGTTACCTAATATCAATAACATTAATCTGATTTCATAAAATAGATTAAAGGGAGTCTGGGGGCAAGGAGAACATTAGTGGAGACTCATAGAAGAATCTAGGTATTAGTTGATGAAAACTAAACTAGAAGTCTTTAATCTGAAATTTTGAAGTGTGTTATTTAATATTTTGATTACTGTATTTACTTTTAATTGGTTTCCAGGTCTACTGAATGCATCAGAAAATTACACTGATGCATCTACAAGACTTTCCAGATTGGTAAAAGAGTCTATATATAATATTTTTTGTTTGGTTTTCTGGAGGTTTTTGAGCAATCTTCATTTCGGAATAGCCAGGTGCTAAAGTCCAAAGTCCAAATCCTTTATTGTCTCCTTCCTGGGGCTGGGCAGCTTTCTGGAAAGCCTTTCAGACCAGCTTTGGTGTCAATGGAGAAGTGAAGGAGGAGAGCCTGCCACCAAGGTGGTGTGAGATGGAATGAATAAATCTGTCTCTCAGTCCCCCTGAAGAGCCACCAGGAGTCTGACTGAAGGTGGAATGAATCTTGTTCAGTCCTTTCTGGCTGTTATATACTCCATTATCATAGGTGTGAATCTTATGGAACTATATTAAATACTAAGTACTAAGTACTGAACTAGAGAACTATTAAGCACCATGCTAAACTAGATAATATCAAACTAGATATTATAGATATATAGATATATATATAGATATAAACTAGATATTATTAATTCACTGACTTAACACCTTTTTCAGAGTTCTGGCCAATAATAAGTCTAGGACAGAAAAAGTTAGGAAATTCTATGTAAATTAAAGAAGTAAAAAAGAATAGGGGAGGATAAATAGAAGAAACATTGCAAAGAAATTTTCTTCATGCAAGAATTTTTTTTCTTATTTGTGTAATTCCCATTGGTAATTCTAATTCTAATCATGGAATTATAAAACTGAAAGTAACCTCAAAAAATTCAAACACTTCATATTACAAACAATAAAGGAAAGGACGAATATTCACCTTTCCACATAGAACAGTGTTGTGTATCCAGTACCATGTGTGTTTAATAAATGTTTATTGAATTAAATTAAACATATTCCAACCCACTCATTTTTCAAGTGAGAAGGGCAAGAGATGATTAATTTTATCTTTCTATCCCCAACACCTAGCATAATGCTTTACACATAGCAAGAATTTAATAAATATTTGTCAAATTGAATAAAGTAGCTCACCCAAGGTCATAAAACTAATTAGTGATAGAGCTATGATGAGGCCTCAGCTTTTCTAATTCCCACTCTAGTTCTCTTTAAATAGCATTGGGAAGAGGGGAAGAAATGTTGAGACTTGAATTATATTCATATATTATTGTATTAATGTTCAGAAGCATTCAAAGAATATAAACCTTTTTTATTGTAAAAATATAATTTATAATATGACTCAAATGAGTGGAAATTTTCTAAACTTAGAGAATCAGTGAATTGTGATTTTCTTGTTCCCAAGGATTTTTCTATCCTTTTAAAGGCAGGATTTCTGGGTTAAAAATATGAATTTTAAAAGTAGCATCACAATGGGACCATTTCTTTCCCTTAAAGTCAGGACCAAACCCTAAGTAACAAAACAAAATCAACAGCTTTTTTTCTCCTATTCCAGGAGAGGAAAAAAAAATAAAACTTCAAACAGGTTTCTGTCTTTTTGTGATCTAAAGAAAGAAACTACTACATCAATGTGCAATGGATACTGATTTTTAAGATGTATCATTTGTATAATATAAATATTTTGATTAGTCATTAAAATGAGATTAGAATATCATCCTTTTCCAAGCAAAATTAGTCCTAGACTATTCTAGATTGCCTTTGGGAATTCACAGAGTTCTTTTAATGTCCTCAAACTTCTCCCTAAAACAAAATCCAATATCTTAAACACCAATATTCTTTCAGTGATTTTGTAAAGTTATGGCTTATAGAATACTATATTCTCTAAGGATTTAAAGTTGAGCTTGTCTGCCCACTTCCTTCTTTCTCCCACAAGTCACTTCTCTTTTATCATACTCAAGCTGAGGCCCAGATTTTGTAGCCCTAGAACAACTAATGTCTATCTCCTTCTGCTGCCATGATCATCTATTTGGACCTCATCAACAATGATGAGTTGTTCTCTGGCATTTACAAGATCCAGGATATCATGAAGTGACTGTGCCTGCAGGAAAGGAGAAGATGGTCAGTAGGACATGGGGTACCACTGATGATTCACTCACTGGTGAAAATGTCTCTGCTGAAGGGTGAAGGAACAGGTGTTATTTAATCATTGGAGTTAGTATAGTAATAAACCATCATCTGCAAGAAATTAGTTTCATAAAAGAATCCTACAAAAAGTACATCAAAGACAACATAAAATCAATCAAAGGCAGATTTGAAGGAAACAAGCCATATTAGAATAAAACCCTTTATGACAGGAGCTGCTGAACAAATCACATATACCCTTGTTCATTTAAAAATTATCAGTTCGTCATAGGCAAAACCATGAATTCCTAGACTTCTGTGAGGATGGCCTTATCCTATAATTGTTTTTTAAGCATGGTTTAAATGGTGTAGAAATTGATAAATGTTTATAAATTCAGGTGATTGATTTAAATCACCTGTAATCATAATTGGCTCCTACTTATCTACACAACTCCAAAGTTTGTATAAACTTAGACTGATGTCATCTTGAGCTTTATTTATTTATTTTTGAGTTTTATTTAGAAGAGAAACATTATTTTCAAATAGTATTTTATTTTTCCAATTACATGTAAAGATAGATTTCAACATTCATTTTTGTAAGATTCTGAGTTCCAATTTTTTTCTCTACCTTCATTATATTCCCTCTCCAAGACAGTAAGCAAGCTGATATAAGCTATGCATATGCAATTGTTTTTAAAGCTATTTCCACATTAGTCATGTTGTAAAAAGAAAGTCAAAACACAAAAGAAAAAATACAAAAAAGAAAAAGCAAAAAATAAATATGCTTTAATTTGTATTCAGTCTCCATAGCTCTCTGGTTATAGACAGGATTTCTCCATTCCAAGTCTATTGGAATTGTCTTGGGTCATTGTATTGCTGCTATACATAACCTTTCTGTTACTGTATACAGTGTCATCCTGATTCTCCTAATTTCACTCAGCATTAGTTCATGTAAGATTTTCCAGACTGTTCTGAAATCAGTCTGTTCATCAATCTTTATAAAACAGTAATATTCCATCATATTTATATATCATAACTTATTCAGCCATTCCCCAATTGATGAGCATCCACTCAATTTCCAGTTCCTTGCCAACATGGAAAAAGATGCTACAAATTTCTTTCTACACATAGGTATTCTATTGTATGATCTCTTTATACATACTCAACAGTGACACTGTTGGATCAAAGGATATGGAAAGTTTTAGGCCCTTTGGGCATAGTTCTAAATTGTTCTCCAGAATGTCTGGATCAGTTCATAACTCCACCAACAATGCATTTGTGTTCCAGTTTCTCACATTTCTTTTAATATTCATCATTATCTCTTCCTATCATCTTAGACAATCAGATGTGAGGTGGCTGTTTTGAAAACATTGTTTTTAAAAATATTCCATGTAGGTTGTCTAAAATAAAATGCATTTAACCCTCCCCCCCAGGAAAAATAGAATTAAAATTGAGAATTTCCTAAAGATAATGATATGGTACAGGGTGAGCATGAACAGGCTCCAATAAATAACACTTAATTTAGATGTGGTGTGTATTTAGAAGTGTATGAGCAACAAAAATAGTAGATGAAGAGGTCATATAAAGGAAAATAAAAGACTATTCTCAAAAAGCCTCCAGTTTTATTAGTTGCTTCAAGAAATCAAGAGGAATCAAGGATAACCTAAGATTTCCAAGAAATTGGAAAAAACATTTTTAAGAACAAAAATCAATTTAGAGTGGATTGTCTTGATATATAAGATGGAGATCTTGCAATTAATTTTGGGGAGGATAGAAGCAATTAAGATGAGTACACATGGATAGATTACAAACTTGATTGATGGAAGTAATATTCCTATTCATGCAATTACTAACTAACTGGAATATTGTAGCTCTCCCACATAAATCCTAGTAAATATCTGAAAAGAAATTCAAAAAGATCAAAATCAAATTAAACCAATAAGAAACAAAAGTGAGCTCTTTCATTCTAAAATTGGACAAAAAGAGAACAGGTGAGTAGATGAACTGCAATGGGGAAATCACTAGGAGATCCAGAAAATAGATCTAGAAGTGCTTAGCACTTTGAATGGGGGAATTACAAACTAGCATGAGCATAAAAGTTAGCATGAATTATCAAGGGCCTAAAATCAGATTCTAGACCAATCAAAGTAGACTTTGAGTATAGAACCACCCCTTAAGACAATAATCAATAAAAAGGGGCCCAATTGTGCACTCTACTGAGTGCCAGAAGACCCAGCAGAAGATAAAGACAACCCAGGACATAGGTACAGCACAGAAGCTATGCGAGAAATATGACACCATTGGAATTTTTACACTAGTAGAAACTCTCAAGATCATAGCAGAGGACAGTACCAATTCCCTATTAGACACTGTGCAAGTGAAAAAACAAAAAACAAAAAACAACAAAAAAAAAAAAAAACTGCAATTAGCCAAAGCAAGAAGCCCTAGTAGACCATCAGATTTGAGACAGAAGCCAAAGACTGAAGTGGAGGGTGGTAACTAACACCAATCTCCCTCCCCATTCAGCTGAGAAAGGGCAGTAGCAAAAATACTAAAAAGAATACAGAAACTAAAAATGTCTTAACCAACTCATCCAAAAATGTAGAAAGTTCAGGCCTGAGCACAAAAATATTGAGGTTGAAAATAAGTAAATATGGAAAAAAGCAAACAATAAAAAAAAATAATAAAACTCTTAGTCACAGATAAATTTTAAGGATATCATTTCTTAGAATAAAATGTAGTAAAGTATCTTTATTGATTATCAAGAAAGTAATTGATCTTATCTCAAATTAACAAATTATCTTTGCACTGGATAGAGGGCTGGTGAATAAAAAAAAAAAATTCTACCTAATTTGAAGTTCTCCTAAATATACAAAGTATTACAAAATAATTTGAGAGTAGAGTAAAGCTACTCTACTACTATGCTAGGAATAGAAGGATACTGTAGTGATAGAAGGATCTTAGAGGTCATTTCATCCAACCACCACATCTTATGGGGACTATTACCAGAGAACTTAAATGCCCTATCCAAGATAACATGGAAATCCCAAAGGGCTCTGCTGTCCTGATTTCCCCTCCACTATTTCCCTCCTTCCTACTGTAAGTTTATTATATTTATTCATATTATATTACTTATCTGCTTATAATACATTAATTGGTATATCTTTGCATTAACAGAGATCATGTTCTTCAAAGATAGATGCCATAAACAGGTGGATACTCTCTCTCACCCTACCAGAGCATATCTGTTTCACACAATAAATATGGAGGTAACATTTAGGAGTTTAGTTTTTAAAAGGCCAGGTCTATGCTTGAAGTCTTCTTAATATGATGAGACCTACAGAGTTGTGTTTGAGAGTCAGCACCACAACATATGGAGTGAAGGAAAAGAAAAGAAACATCATATTTTATTAGACATCTTTCAAAAAATTTTGACATTCAGGTAGAGTCATTTCTTTATAAAATTTTGATTTTTCAATGAGGAAAAATAAAAATTCTAGTGGACTTTCTAGTTGGTAAGACAATAGTTGACAGAGATTTTCCAATGAGTGTATATGAAGTTTATAAATAAACAAACTGACAGTGAATTCCTTAAGAAGAAATCTGCAGTCAAAGAGTTATGAAACTGTGTATACTCTTTGATCCAGCAGCGTTACTCCTGGGCTTATATCCCAAAGAGATTTTAAAAAGGGAAAGGGATCTGTATGTGCAAGAATGTTTGTGGCAGCCCTCTTAGTAGTGGCTAGAAACTGGAAACTGAGTGGATGTCCATCAATTGGAGAATGGCTGAATAAATTATGGTATATGAATATTATGGAATATTATTATTCCGTAAAAAATGACCAACAAGATGATTTCAGAAAGGCCTGGAGAGACTTACATGAACTGATGCTGAGTGAAATGAGCAGGACCAGGAGATCATTGTATACTTCAACAATAATATTATATGATGATCAATTCTGATGGGTGTGGCCCTCTTCAACAATGAGATGAACCAAATGAGTTCCAATAGACAGTAATGAATTGAACCAGCTGCACCCAGCAAATTATTACCATTGTATTAATGTTAACACATTAATATTATAGAATACTTTTTTATATATCTATACATAACTATTTATGTATAATGGTAACCATGTCTAGGGGGAAAGGGGAAAAAAAGGGAATATAACAAATTTATATTATAACTTTGCTACATATTTGAAGGAATAGCATATTATACATGTTAGCTTTGTAGTTTCGTATGCCATCCTATTTTTTATTGTACTATTATGAAATCTTTTTGTTCTGTGAATCAAAAATATTTTTAAAAGAATAGAAAATTTTTAAAATTGTAATATTATGGATCAATATAGGAAGAGTAAATTGATCCCACTCTAATTGTTTAAGAGTAAACTTAGGATACTCCATGAGATTTATAGCTCTAGCCTAAACCAAAGTTAAACTTCTCCATTTATATTTTAGCATTCTAGAATATTTTTGTTTTTTTTTTTTTCTTTTAGGGAGGCAATTGGGGTTAAGTGACTTTGCCAAGGGTCAAACAATTAATAAGTGTTAAGTGTCTAATGATGCTTTTGAACTCAGGTTCTCTTAACTTCAGGGTTGGTACTCCATCCACTATGCCATCTAGCTACCCCTTGTTCATACCTTTTAAACATATTCTCCCTAAATCTTAAGTGGTTCTTGTTAACCTGATACTAACCTCTCATAGAGGTTTACCACTTGCAAAATATCTGTGATCTAGTTCTTTGATATTTTTGTAACTATTTCAATATTTACCTTTATATTATTTTAAAACATTATTTTGAGGAGTGGCCCACAGGCCACAAAAAAAAAAAAAAAAAAAAAAAAAAAAAAAAAAAAAAAAAAAAGAACTCTGTCTTAGGAGGGACAGATTTGCTCTTTAATCATTGTCTGAGGCAGAAATAACCTGACAGAGAAAAATATCAGCATCTTGCTATAAGAGAGCAGATTTAGGTTTTGAAAAACTATCTGATTAGGTAGATAATCCCTTTAAGGAGCAAAATGTGCTGTCGTAGATGAATCATTATCCGGGGACGGGGCAGGATTCCTGCATTCTAGACTTTCTTCCTCCATTGGGTAAGACTGCTTTGACTTCCAGTTGTTTTATCGGTAAAATGAGGGGGCTAGATCATAGACTATCCCTGCCAGCTCTGACTTTCTGTTGAGGGTACTACCTTCCTCCCAACCCTCAAAAGTCCTTGTTACATTGTTCACTAATAATAACTTGTATGTGTTACAGTGCTAAGGTTTACAAAATGCTTTGCTCACAGCAGTCCTGTGAGGCAAGGAGAAGAGTCTGTCTTACTATGATTTTATGTTGCTGCTTTATTTCCACATCCATATCTTTGATTTTTCTCCAGGCAAAATTGATGTGACCCTTCTGAATTCTTATTCATTTGGTTTATAGGAAAGTATATCTGTACTAACTGTGTTCTCTCAATATATTCTGCACTTTGTACACTGCATGAATTTTCTCCAGTGTCAGTGGAACAATAGGTCTGATACTTTTTTTTTTTCCCTTTCCTTTAATGAAAATGAATCATATTACATTCAGAGCAGGATATAAAAGAAGGACCTTCCAGGGACAGGAACAAGCACTTTATCAGTTCCACTCTGAGAGAGTAAACCATGAGGACCTTTTTGTCACAGACAGTGTTGCTCACAGTTCATCACAGTGTTCTGCATAATAAAAACTAGGCTTCCAGGGTGATGATTTTAAAGATGCTGAACATAGTGACTTTGCTATCTTTGTGTTCACAGACTCTAAAATGTAATTATAGATGTGAACCAAGTGGTAATGTTTTCAAAGTACATCGAATTTATTTAACTACTTAGAAGTGGTCTTTCCTAATCCTCTCCCCTAGCTGCTAGTATCAGTCCTTTTCCAAATCAGGTTGCATTAATTTCTTGTATACAACACACACACACACACACACACACACACACACACACACACACACACACACACACACACACTCATACACACAAACGTGTTTATGTATATGTAAGTTTATTCACATATACATGCACAAATGTGTATTAAATGTGTGTGAGTGTTTATTTACATATTTCACAACATCCTCTTCTCATTAGAATATAAAATTTTTCATGGTTGGGTCTATTTCACTTATTATATTCCAAATGCCAATGTACCATATATTGTAAGACTGATAAAGATGGGTGGAAAGCACATTTAATAATGTCACTTCTAATTTAATCTGAATGCATTATATTATATTGCTTAGAACTGCCATGAAATCATCATGGCTCAAATTAGCATAACCAAATCTAACAAATAAATTGGTTAGAATTGCCTTGAAATAAATTCAGGGTGGATTTGGCTTCAGTAAACTTTTAGCCTTTATTCTTTTAGAAAATGGAAAGTCAGCTGAATTAAGATCTGCTAAGTAGCTGAGTCTATTAGGTGAGATTGAGGGCAGTACATCCTCTTCCTTATGCTATTTTCAAATGCTAGATGTTGAAATCTAATTGAAAAATGGTTGTTCTCTTGAGACCTCTATAAAAGCCGGAGGTGCATATTTGTGATGCCCCCTTTGTGAGTTTAAAATGATAAAAATAATTTGCAAAGAAAGCCCTATCCCATACTTTCCCCTGCCAGAAATACATAATAATACAACAGTAGAAAAAGTGTATGTTAGCTGGGGAAAGTAAATATGGAGGAAGTAAGAGAAAAGTGAGTAACAAATCCCGACTGATTTTCCACAAAGATAAAGATTTCTGCATCCATTAGGCAGATATTCTGTGCATAGTTTAATAATATAGTTTAAACATGGAAAGCTTGATCCTCATAAAATGTCTTTGTGCTGGGCATATTGCAAGGCACCTGTGTTTTCAGGTGTTTAACGAGAGTGGGGAAGGGAAATTAACAAGATAAAAAGCACATTCAAACTCTGAGCCCTATATGTTTCCAAGATATCTTTCAATGAAACAGAGCCAATGAGGTATTTCTAATCAAATTCATCCCATTTATGCGAAGGAAAGAAAATGGTATTATAAACACTCATAGAAGCTTAAATCCTGAGGTTTTAATGCATGATTCTTCTCAGTAGGCATCTGAAAGTTAATAATGCAATTGTAGCCAACTCAAACATTCTGTGGGGTCCTCACCCTAAGGCCTTCAATTTGCATAAAACAGTATATAATTTGAGTAGCAATAATCTCTCCTCCCATTTTTCTTTCCAGGGAGATACAGTTTACTACTCAGGCAGGAGTGAAAGGAATTCAGTTTATCAATATTATACAAATTATCCCACATCATTTTAAGTGGAAATGAAGATAAAGACTTTATAATATAGTTTCAAATTCCATACAGTAACTTTATGAAAAAAATAAGATAAAAATATGATGAATTATTTAGCAGTTAATTAGCACTAGCTGGAAAGAAATACAGCCTCCAACATCATAGTGAGGCATTATACTTTTCTTTGAGGACTATGACATGTATGTATAAATACATGTGCATTTATCCTTATCTACCTTGCATAAATATATATGTGTGTATATATATATATATGAAAGCATAATGTATTTGTATATATGGTTGCTTATATATTTGCATTTATATGTACACATACATGTGTACATATATGCACATATGCATGTGCACACAAATAAATCATTTGTAGAAGCAACAGAGCTGGGCAGGGGCAAGCACTTGTTGGCAAAAGGGATTCAGGTCAAGATTTTCATCAGGCCTCACAACTACCACTTCAAAAACAAGAAATGCACCAAATAAAGTAATGAAGATAACTACCAGAATAATAATATCCTTCCATCTATCAGTACTACTACTAGGTCTCTGTCCCCCCCAAAAAAATCATTAAAAAAGAAATAAAAGAATTCGTCCGTACAAAAACATTTATAGCAACTCCTTTTGTAATGACAAAAAATTGAAAATTGAGGAGATGCCCATCAACTAGACAAATTGTGGCATATGAATGTAATGGGATACTATTGTGCAATAAAATGATGAGGAGGCAGATTTCAGAAAAATCTAGAAAATTTTATAAGGACTGATGCTGAGAAAGCTGAGCAGAACCAGGAGAATTTTGTAAACAGTAAGTAATAGCAACATTGTGTGATAATCAAATATGATAGGCTTAGCATTTCTAAACAATAAAGTAATCATAGAGAATTTCAAAAGTCTCATATTGGAAAATATTATCCACATCCAGAAAAAGAACTATTGAATCAGACAGAGGCTAACTCACTTGTCCAGTGTCACCCACCTATTAAGGTCCAAAGTAAAAAACTATCCATGTCTTCCTACGTTGGAATCCAGATCTGGATTCACTACACCACAATATATAACCATGGGCAAGTCCCTGTCAGTGTTTTAGATAATGCTATAAGATTATAATTTGCAAAGAATGTACTATTCTTCATTGGTAGAGGGAATTTCTTTACCTGAGTATTCCTAATATCAATAATATGTATGTCCAGAGTCTATTTCTTTTTATTTAATCATAGAATCTAATCAAAAGTATAGAATCAATGTATACAATGTTATAATTCACTGATATTCTATAATAAAAACTATGGCATTATAAAATTTGGTGTATGTAGTGACTTAAATACCGATATTTAATTCAGAAATATACTACATACACAGGTATTGCAAGCATAATATTGGACATTTGCAAACTTAACAAAAAAGCATGTTTAGAAAGAAAAAGTACTAGCCCGAATATATAAGTAATATAAAGTATACAATAGAAAATATTTTGTTATGCTATATGTGTATACTTATGAAATATAATTGTATTATATATGGCATGTAAATGTATACATACTTACATATTCATATATGCTACCTGCACTCCAACAATGGGCACAATTTCCAACTCTATGCATTTTCTTTGACTTTGCTCCTTGCCTAGAATTCATATCCTCCTCATTTCGGCTTTCTAGCTTCCTTCATTTCTAAGTGGCTTTCTTTCAGTCTCCCTTAATGACAGTGTTCCTCCCATTCCGGAATTACATTTAATTGATCTTTTGTAAATATGATTGGTATATGGATGTTTGCATAATAGCTTCCCCTTAAATTGTGAGTTCTTTGAGAGGAATAAGGATACACAAAGCTATTCTTACTATCTTTCTCCATCACTTAACACAATGTTAAGTATTGGCTAAGAGTAGATGTTTAATAAATGCATATTGCTTTAATTTCACTGACTGTAGAATCCCTGCTCCCATTTCTTCTTTTTCTATATTAATAAGCTTGATCAATTTACTGGTAGTTCTTTACAATGCTGTCATAATATTTTTAAAATAAATTTCTCTTAGGCTGTCTATAATATAAAATATTTTGGAATCTATCTGCCAAGACAAAGTCAGAAATTATATGAACACAACTACAAAATGCTTTCCACACAAATAAAGTTAGATCTAATCAGTTGGAAAAGTATCAAGTGTTCATGGGTAGGCCAAGAGAATATAATAAAAATGACAATACTACCTAAATTAACCTATTTATTTAGTACCATACCAATTTCCCAAGAAATTATTTTATAAACATAGAAAAAATAATAAAAAAGTTCATCTGGAAGAACAAAAGCTCAAGAATTTCAAGGGAATTAATGAAAAAAAATGCCAATGAAGGTGGACTAGCTGTACCAAACCTAAAGCTATATTATAAAATAGTGGTTATTAACAAATGATACATTGTTGGTTGAACTGTGAACAGATCCAACCATTCTGGAGAGCAATTTGGAACTATCCTCAAAAAAAATTATCAAACTGTGCACACCCTTTGATCCAGTAGTATTTTTACTGGGCTTATATCCCAAAGAGATCTTAAAGGAGGGAAAGGAACCAAATGTTTGTGGCAGCTTTTTTTGCAGTGGAAAGAAACTGGAAACTGAATGGATGCTCATTATTTGTACTGGCTAAGAAATAATGTAGTCGATCAGCAGAATAGGTTAGGATCACAGGACAAAATAGTCAATAACAATAGCAATCTAGTATTTGACAAACCCAAAAACCCCAACTCCTGGGATAAAAACTCACTATTTGATAAAAACTGATGAGGAAATTGGAAATTAATATAGCAGAAACTAGGCAATGAGCCATACCTAACACCATATACTAAGATAAGGTCAAAATGCATTCATGATTTAGACTTAAAGAGCAATGTTGTAAGCAAATTAAAAGAACATAGGATAGTTTACCTCTCAGATCTATGGTGAAAGGAATATGTGACCAAAGCAGAACCAGATATCATTAGTGAACACAAAATAGATAATTTTGATTATGTTAAGTTAAAAAGGTTTTATACAAACAAAAATAATCCAGACAAGATTAGAAGAAAATCAATAAACTGGGAATACATTTTTACATTCAAGGGTTCTGATAAAGGTTTCATTTCTAAAACATATAGAGAACTGACTCAACTTTATAAGAATTCAAGCCATTCTCCAATTGATAAAGGGAAGAAATTAAAACCATTTCCAGTCATATTAAAAGGCGCTCTAAATCACTATTGATCAGAGAAATGCAAATTAAGACAACTCTGAGGTACTACTACACACCTCTCAGACTGACAAAGATGACAGGAAAATATAATGGAGGGAATGTAGGAAAACAGTGACACTAATACATTGTTGGTTGAACTGTGAACAGATCCAACCATTCTGAAGAGCAATTTGGAACTATGCTCAAAAAATTATCAAACTGTGCATACCCTTTGATCCAGCAGTGTTTTTATTGGGCTTATATCCCAAAGAGATATTAAAGGAGGGAAAGGAATCCACAGATGCAAAAATGTGGCAGCCCTTTTCGTAGTGGCAAGGAACTGGAAACTGAGGGGATGCCCATCATTTGGAGAATGGCTGATCAAGTTATGGTATATGAATGTTATGGAATATTATTGTTCTGTATGAAACAACAGCAGCATGATTTCAGAGAGGACTGGAGGGACTTATATGAACTGATGATAAGTGAAATGAGAATCAGGAGGTCATTACACATAGCAACAACAAAATTATACAATGATCAATTCTGATAGACATGGCTCTTCTCAACAATGAGATAATTCAGTCCTTTTCCAATGATCTTCTGATGAAGAGAGCTATTTTACACCCAGAGATAGGACTGTGGGAACTGAGTGTGGATTACAACATAGCATTTCACTCTTTTTGTTGTGGTTTGCTTGAATTTTACTTTCTCATTTTTTTTTTTTTACTTTTTGATCTGATTTTTCTTGTGTAGCAACACATTTGTATAAATATGTATGCCTATTTTGAATTTAACATATATTTTACCATGTTTAACATATATTGGACTACATGCCATTTAGGGAGGGAATTGGGGGAAAAGCGGGAAAATTGGAATACAAGGTTTTTCAAGGGTCAATATTGAAAAAAAAATTATCCTTGCATATGTTTTGAAAATAGAAACTTCAATTAAAAATAATTTTAAAATTGAAAAAAAATTTAAATGAAATGAAATAAAATAAAATAAAAACCAATTTCCACATGCAAAAAAAAAATAAAAACTAATTTTCCACATGCAATAAATAAATAAATTTCTGTTAGAAATTTCCAAATTCCAAAAAAGTCTTCAGCTCTCCAAAATACAGTAGGTATATCTAGTGACAAATGTTTTCTCTTCTTAGTGTTAATACAGATTTCCTCTTGAGACATTTTATAATACATATACTTGGCATAGGCTTTGTGGAACTTAAGTTCAGACCAGCTTCTTTCATTCTATGTAACACTATAATAGATGTTTTCCATATTCCTCCTCTTCCCCATGGCAATCAAATGATTTCTATACACTGATAATTCCAGGTAATTTTCTTCTTCAAAACTCTTTAAACAGTTATTCAGTTAAGTCTGACTATCCATGACCTAATTTGGAGTTTTTTGGGCAAAGATACTGGAGTCATTGCCGTCTCTAACTCATTTTACAGATGAGGCATTGAAGCAAATAAAGTAAATTGACATCCCCAAGGTCATACAGCTAGTAAGTGTCTGAGGTGATATTTAAGCTCGAACATCTGTCTTCCTATCTACTGCACCATAATCATCCAAAAGACTCATTGGGAGAAAATTGGGGAGATGAAAGTTTCTTTTCATTTGTTTTCTTTGCTAAGGAATCATGTTGTAGAGTTGATTCAGATTAGTCTCAGGCTTCAGATCTAGAAATGAAATCACATTACAAACTGGTAGACCATCTCACAGTTGAAAGAAGGAAGTTTACTTAGCCATAGCAAGGAAAACATATTCAGCAAGAATACAGTATTAATTTAGTTAGGAGCTTCTTTGCCTCATTGTTTGTTATAATGGTCTATACCTTTGAAGTTTTAGGATGTAGCTGCTAAATTCTTATACAACGGCTTTTGTATTTAGACCCCCCAGAATGTTTTGTGAATTGTTTGACCTTTGGTTCTCTTGATTTCAGTCAAGAATGGTTTCAACATCTTTGAAGGAAAAATCTCTCCTAATCTTGGTAGTGCTCCTAGTGCACATCAGGCAATATCCACTTCACAGGATCAGCACAGAGAACTTGAACCTATCTAATTTAGAGTATTGTGAAATTATAATATTGCATACTTAATCTCATAAGTTCTTTTGTTTTAAATCCAACAGTTAATGCCTACTTAATGCTCAATCATAAAATACATTATTTGTAATTCAACAAATTGAGAAAACTAAGAACATATTTTGTAATGCCGGAGAAACTGAGGCAAGATGAAAATTAAAGAGTTTTAAATATTTTATTTGAGAGGGAGAGATTGTGCTGACGGTATGTTACCCCCAGGGCTGATATCTCAAAGCATCTAGCAGGGAATATGAGTCTCCTATGAAATATATATATATATATGTAGCTCTAAGTGATGACTGGGGTAGACTACGGCAGGGCTGGAGTCAGCACTGACAGTGGGATCGAACCATCAATCCAGTAGCTCTGTGACTCCTAGAAAATCAATGAATCTCTCTCAGCCTCAGTTTCTTCTTTTGCACAATGTAGGTAGCAATAACCCCTACATCATGGGGTTCCAATGAGGATCAAATTAATTAATAATTCATGCAAATTCTGATCACATGAATTAACATATGCAAACTGTACTCCAATATATAAACATTAGTGTTTAGTGTTTTTTATAAATTAAATGCAGATTTTCTCTGTAGTGTCAAAATGTTTCCTGTGCCTCTGCATGAATTCAAATACTGTGGCTTAAGGGTCTTCTGATATTAACACATACACCCAAGCTAACCCTTGAAACTTCACAAAACTACCCTGTTTTCCTGCTCTAGGCATCTACCACTCATATAATATGTTGATGGCATGTTCTAAATAGGACTTTAGAATAATGAATGCCATGTTTTGCTTTATATCCACTTTTATCTCTGTCTCCATATATCAGGTTTGGTTTTGAGAGAATTAATAACTAATTATTGGGGGAGATCCAGAGTTCCCCCTTTTTTCTATAGTCCTCACTTCAAAGTTTAGTCTCTTTGAAGGACATTACTGATAATAAGATTGAATTAACTCTCCTCAGTCTTGGTCAGACCTTGGTCACCCAATCTTAGAATTTAATCTAAGATGAAACTCCCACCCTATTGTTTTCTTGACTGAGGAATACAGATTCTTAGTCTAGATTTCCCAGAAGCCTGGGTAATTTAGAAGTAAATGAGTTAATCAAAGTTAGTACATCCATCTCTGGTTTAATATTAATTCTCTTTAACCAATCAGAATTGGTTGTCATCCTCAGGAACAACTACTCTTCCAAAGGCATATAAACTGTAAATTCAGTGCCAATGAGGATCTTTGTCACTTAAGAGTGTAACTGATCTCTTTTATTAATCAAAAATATTATTAATAAAAATTACTAATTACACAGACTATGTCTCTTGAACTTTTTAAACATCAGTTTTGAGTTTGAATTTGTTTTATTTTTGCCATATATTTATAGAATGGTATCTTCAAACAACCTTCTCTTTTATAGGAAATCTTGAGTTAAATTTTTTTAAGTGATCTTATCTCTTGAGGGACACTAAAATGTTTTGGGTAATTTACAGAGCCTTTTTTATATCATTTAATGTGTATTTCACATCCCTCCAAATCATTCATTATTCCATGCAATGTTTCCTCAATATCTTTGTCTTAGTACCATTAGGCATGCCTGCTATCAAAAATCCTTCATGGAGATTCAATTCAAATATTTCACTCCACATTATAGAAGATAAAAATTCTATTGTTCATGTCAGCTCAAATAATACTCACACAGATATCAAAACAATGTGTATTTTACTCCCCAAGGTGTTTGTCACCTCCTCATGACTCAATAGGTTTTGTAGACTCTTACTTCTTAGTGCCATAGATGCTTAATCTCACTGGTAGGTGATATCCCTCCTTTCCTTTAACTTTTTCACACTTTTTTCATTTAGAAAAAATTTAGTGTGATTATTGCCCACCTATTTCTATAAATCTTTCAAGGATACTCTACCTAACAAGTTGAAAGTTATTCTTTTAACAAGTAATGTATTTCTAGTGAAACATTTGCACTGTCTTATAATACCACCTATAAGTGTCACCAAAAGTGTGAGGGTAAATGATTTCTCACATTAAAAAAAAAAAAAATCACAATCGGTAGGATGCTGCAGCTCAATCACATCCACAATTTATGTCTCCATTGCTTTTGTGGCTCAATAGAAGGATGAATGGACTTAGAAACAGAAAAATAGAGTTCAAATCCTACTTTAGAAGTTCTTAACTATATGACCCTGGTCAAGTCACTTAATCTTTCTTTAACATAAATTTTCCATATGCAAAATATGATAACAATAGCACCTAGCTTACAGGATTTTTTGAGAGGATCAAATGTGACAATAAAATGCTTTGCAAATTTCAATGTGCTTTGCAAATGCCATCTATCATCATTTTGATTCTTTTTTTATCATGTGTTACCCCTATACTTAAGAGTATAAATTATGCCCAAGAAAAAAATTCAATAATATATCTCAAAATCCTAAAGATAGACACAAATTCAAATCTTTGAAGACTAGTAGCCAAAAGGAATCTAAGCAGTACAAATGAATACTCTAGTTATAAAAGCTAATCATATTATGTTTTATAAGCTTTATCATGTACTCCATATTAGAATACACTATGACCTAGAAATAAAACACATCTCTTTAAGATTTTTATACCCAAATTGTTTATATTTGCTTTATTGATGGAGCTTCTCTCAGAGTTAATAGGAACAGAAGCATGAAAGAAAGCTTTGCAAACTGCTGGAAAATCAGCTTTCTTAACACTTGCAGATATGGCATCATCACAGTGCCTAACAGAAAAAGCTATACTGTCTGTAGCCAAAGGGAAACTACCACCAGCTTTGGCTGCAAACAGCTCCCCTGCCACTAAGTCTTTTTATCTATAATTCACATTTGCACAATTTGGAAGAATTTAGCTTTGTTGACTTCTCTGAGCATTGGATTTGACTTTGAATAACTGCCAGTGAATATGTAGACATTCATTGGTGGAAGCTGGCACTTCAAAGCAAAGAGGAAGTATCTTTCTACACAGGGCTCCTCATCTTGCTTATTTACACATAGAACCTTGGCAGAAATTTATCCCAAGCTAACTGAGGCTTGCAAAAAACATTAACCAGATATAAACTCAGTACCACTAAAATGTAAAAGTCTCTGAAGAATTCAGGAGAAATCTTTTCAATACTTGGTAAAGTAGTTTCATCTTTTACTTATATTCCATTAAAAAATAAATAAACAAAAATCTTTCCAAGCGTGAAAAAACCTCTGAATAGAAGTATATCATTTAATATAAAAATGAAACTGAAGTTTAATTTTACACACACACACACACACACACACACACACACACACACACACACACTTCAGTGTCTCGGTATGCAGTGATGATGTACAGACACTGACAGGTTTTATAAGGCAAAAAAGATTTTGATATAAATTAGTGTTAGATTATGCATAACCACACCTATTTCTACCTAAATTCTGAGAGTTTCACTCATAGCTTGACTGTAAAGTGATTAACTCATTCATTTGTTCACTCATGCATTCCTTCTTTTGTTCATTTGTTTGTTTTTGTAATTTTTTTGGTCATAGTTTTTTTTCCTCTTTCTTTTTTCTTTTCTCCCTTCTTTCCTTTTTTTAAGAAAGGAAATCAAAGTCGAGTGACTTGCCCAGGATCACACAGGTTGTAAGTGTCTGAAGTCAAATTTGAACTCAGATCCCCTTGTCTCCAGAACCAGTACTCTATCTAGCTGCCCTATAGCATCTTTTTTTTTTCCCTGAAACAGAGAATCTTTTTATTTATTTATTTGTTTGTTTGTTTGTTTTTTTAATTTTCTTTTTTACTGATGCTGTAACTTTCCTTTATACTAGCCACATGAGTAACTGGGGGGAGGGGAGCTAGCTGTGTTAGGGGAAGGGGTCTCCACAACATTGCATTTATACACAAAACTGAACAATAAGCATAAAGTCACTATTGCAGTTATACATTGGCAGCACTGGGCAAGGGGGAAAACTTTTCCAGTAAAAAAAAAAAAAAAAAAAAATACTGGAAAATACTGGCCCTCCCCCCCACATCTGGTCGCCAGTAGGGTCTTGGTCTTGGTCTGCTACAACTAAAGAGGAATGAGAATATCAAAGGCTGTTTGGGAAGGCCAGAGCCATTGGGGTGAAGTGGGGGGGGGCGGTTTGGCAAATGGGTGAAGGGATTGCCCTGCCCCTTCTGGGATCTGCCCAGCCCTTCAGATCTCGTAGAAGGGGGCAACCCACTCTCCCTCTGGGCTTGGCCAGCCCCAGCAAGGGAGCCGAAGGTGGAAGATTCACAAGGGCTTCCCTTCCCCGGAAATCACAGCATTACTCCTCAATTTCTCAGCCACGGTACAGCGGTTCTTCACTTCCCCTAACAGTTGGCTGGTCATTGGTGTTTGATCCCTGTCAGCTTCTTCTTGATGGTGTCCTTGGAGCTCACCTAAGGGGGGGCACACTCGGAGCCCAGAAGATGAATAAGAGATCCTCCTTCTTGCTCTCCTTAGTCTTGTAGGTAGCATTAGAGGGCATAGACAGTCCTTGTTTGGTAGCATCCTGACAAAGGTGGTAGAGCGGTCATCCACAGTCTGCCCATGTCACCTACAAGGGTTTCCTTGCCCTCTTCCAGCACAATGTTCTTCTTGTCCTCGCTCAAGCAGAACAACATGACCTTCTTGAGCTTCTTCACCTCCTCAGGTGCTGAGGACTTTCGAACCTTCATGTCATAGAACACCTTAATCACTCCATCTGAGATGGAGACTCCAGAGGCCATGGTTCTGGCAGGACCCAGAGAGCCAGAGAGGCAGAGTGAGGGAGGAAACAGGTCACAAGAGAGGAGGAAGTCACTCCTTAGCCCCGGCTGCCTGGAGCCGACTCTATACCATCATTTTGTAAAGAACATCTACCAAGTTACAGAAAGGCTTTGATCTGTCTCATCTAAAAAATATAGGAATACTAATGAAAACATAAAACATTAAATAATTAGACATATTAAACATATCAAAACTCTGTCCAAAAACTGGTATTCAAGGTCATTAAAAAAAAAAATGTTTTCTTCTTCTATAGCATCCCTGATTCTTAACTCCTATCTGTTTCCATATTAAAAATGCTTTTGTTCCTTAAGTCCCAAGATGGGGTGTTGCCTCCTACATGAAGTCTGTCCTTACCTGAAAATAATTTTACATTCTTGAATTATTGTATAGCCTTTTGTTTGTATCTCTTCTTCAACCTAATCATATACACTTTTGAATGATATCTATTTTGTTCTCACGTTTTATTCAAATAAAATTGCTAAATTCCTCAAGAGCAGAGAGTTGTTCCTTTTGGTTCTTTATAGCTCCAATGACTTAAACATAGTGAGGACAATTTTGTTGTTGAAATCACATTCTAGACCTACATTTCTTAACCTTTTGCATGTTATGGAACCCTTTGTGACCCTTGGCTATCACCTGGTAAGGCCTCTGAACTCTTAAATTTTTTTAGAAAATAATTGGAAGAGGAATACTAAGTTTTAGTTGGAGGTTTATGAAAGTCAGGTTGTATTGTTGCCATCTAAATTCATATATTTCCTGAAATTTATCCAAAGGTTTGTGGAGCAAAGGTTAAGAACTCTTGTAGCAGATCTCACTAAATCAAAAAACAAGTGCCACAAATAGTAAATAAAATAATGAAGCAATTGAAATTTATTTGTATAAAAAAGGAAGGCTTTTTCATCTCTGTAAATACTGGGGCAGGATGCCACCATTCATATAGACTGATCAGATTTCTATGGGCTATCACAAAACATCATAACCACATTGATTCTTTACGCTTCCACCCAGAGTAATCTCTGGAAAATCTCTGAACACAATTTGTATAAGATTCCATAGCTGTATATAACAGGGTTGGTCTCTAATTCTTGTACAATTACTCAAGGTGACAAATACATTTATTGGATACAGAATAGTTATAGATATAGCCCAAGTATGAAGGATCCCTTTACACTCAGTCCATAGAGAACTAAATCTTTCCTAAATTGCAACCTAGTTTTACTCACATATTTCTCAGAGAAAGACTAGAACACAATTCACCATTATTTCTTTGTAGGGTATTATGTGTCCAGATGGGATAGATTCATAAGCAACTCATGCTGTGATAAGACTTTTGTTTTGAAGAACTAAAGTGACCTCTGTTCCTGGTCTCAATTAACCCAAACATCCCTGGTAGCTAACATGCTTTTTTTTCCCTAACTCCTGCCTTTCACTGTTGATATCTTTGAAAAAATCCATCTCCATTTTCTTTTTTCTCACCCAACTCTCAGCAGTCTTACTTCTGACCTTATCATTCAACTGAAACTGTCCTATCCAATGTGGTTAATGCGTTCTTGATTTTGAAACTAAGCAGCTTTTCTCAATCCTCATTCTTGTTGATTACTCTGTAGCTTTTGACATCATTGATCACCCTCTACTTTTTGATAACCCTCTAAGTTTTCATGGCTCTACTTTGACCTTTCTCCTACCTACCTGATTGCTAATGCTTTGGTATCCTTTGCTGGAACTTCATCCAGATATCTGCTAACTCTAACTACTCTCTAAATCTCTGCCCTGTTCCCTCTTCTCAAGTGTTTTGTTTTTGTTTTTGTTTTTGGTAGCAAATACACATAAGCTTTTCAGCTACTGTAGATTCAATTATTTCCCCTTTCAGTTGTTTTCCTGGACTTCAACATCTCCAAAACTTATGATTCTGCAAGATGAAATCAATCCTATCATCTTCACCTCAGCACCCTTTAGCCCTGTGTTCATCCCTCCTTCCCTCCCTCTCTTTCTTCCTTTCCAGATTAAATGACACTGGAATCCTTGATTTTCTTCATATATCTCTCTATTCTGAGCATTTTTGCTGACTACACCTCCTACCTAGAGTTTCTTTCTCATCTCTCTTCATGATTTCCCCAAATTTTTTAAAGTCTCATTTTAAATTCTACCTTATACAACAAGCTTTTTTTTTTTTTTTTTTTTTTTTTGCTTTCCTTGGAATTAATGCCTTACCAATGAAATGACTTTAATTTACCCTAGACATACTTTGAATGTACATGATTGTTTTCATATTGTCTGACCCAATATGATGAGAGTTAGGAAAAGGGTGAATGAGATGAGGCAAGATCTTTCAAGACAGTTGTGAAAATCGAGTAAGGCTTCATCCACTTCAGAGTTTGAGTAGGCCTGAAGGACTCTGAAGTTCGAGCAAAGGGCATTGCCTTCCCCTCCTATGATATCATCTTCCCTATTTCATCCAAATATGGGCAACTATGTACTTATTGGTCAAGTTCAATTTCATGGGTAGATCTCACGTTTAGAATGTAAGACTCTCAGCCAATGAGGATGAGAATCAGTGGTGGGAGGGGGCGTTTTGCATTAGGGATTAAAGGTGCTGTCCTGCCCACAGGAGGTGCCTCCTCTCTTCGATTGTCTACTTAAAGACTGGGACGCCCTTCTTGCGAGAATGTACAATAAACTTTGCTTTTCTCTAGAGCTCTCTCCAGCTTTTTTTATTAAATGGTGTTCCCTCACCATTTCCGTACCACACAAGGGGAACATCTTTTAGGTCGGCTCAAGGATAGCCTAGTGATGCACAGAGACCCCTGTAATCTGTAACCTAGATTGATTTAAAAAAAAAAAAAAAAAAAAAAAAAAAAAAAAAAAAAAAAGGTTTATTGTAGGGTTTGGAAGTAAGATTAAAAGGTAGGAAAACACCAGAGCCAGGGTGGCTCCAGTGGGCAGAAATCCTTGACATGACCAGCGTCAGCGTAAGGATGCCATGTTTGAGACTTCTGCAAAGAGTGGACTCCAGTCTGGCTCTTTTTATAATAGGAGGGCTTTGGACAATCCGAAGGGGCCCATGGGTGGAGTCCCAGGCTGGCCTCTAGCCTGAGCTTCAGTCAGGGTTAGAATGTGAATAGAATTCAATGGGTCCTTAGATAAGGAAGAAGCTGTTAGTGGGGGTTGGGGAAACCTGAGCAGATAGTGGGGCTGGGAAAGCCCAGATATCATTGGAATTCAAAAAGGGTGCTTTTTGACCAATATTTGTGAATCAAAAGATCTTCAGCCATGGAGGGGTTGGAAATCAGAAAGGAATCTTAAAGGGACCTTCTCCCCTATCAAATAGACTGTGAGTCCTTTGAAGTCTGGGACTGGTTTTGCCTTTCTTTGTAACCAGAACATAGAATAGTGCATAGCCCATTGGAAATGCTAGCTGAGTTGATACCAAGTCCACATGTTTTTTTCAGGAGTAGTGATTCTGCTCATTGTGTAATCTCCAAGCAATTTTACAATGGAGTCTCAATGATAACAAAAAATATTTCATTGGCCTCAGTGTTCCATACTTGGGAATATATCTCACTGAGGATTCTGAGAAATTGGTTTTTGTTTCCTCAGCATGATTTCCCTATTTATAGATTCTCTTTTTGTCAAATTGATTGTATCATTTCAGAGTAAGAAAAGAACTATAGATGTTGTGACTTCCTTATGTAGTATGTGCTGTATCAATGGCAAGACAACTGCCAGATTCCCAGGAAATTTGAGCTGATCTGCCATGGATCATGGGTGCCATAGGAACTTCACCTTTGATCACCAATAATTTTTTCCCCATTCTTAATACAATCTTAATACAAATCTTTCTAGAAGGGGGTTAAAAATAGCATATAATTATCATAAGTAATTCCTATAAGCCACAATATCTAACATTCCCAGGTATTCAAAAACTGTAATCTCAGAAAAGTATATTTTTAATGTAAATACATATTATATCATAAGCAGATCCACCAAGGTTTTGTAACAATGTTATAAACATTTCTTTACCATAGTTACATGTCTTCTTTGTATAAAACCATCATTATGCACTAACCTGAAACTAAAAGGGTTTTTAGGGGAAGAACAGCAGAGAAGTAAATTTGTACAAAAGTATAAACATTATACCACAAAAATCCTGGGGTCACACTCTCCCTTATACCACCTTAGTCTCTAGGAAGAATGTATTCAGACATAACAAGTTTCTATTTATCGTTTGATCCATAAAGTTTACTTTCAAATGTAACATGATCAATGATTGAATAAATCACTATGTGGTAGGGACATCACCCTGGAAAAGAACTATAGTTTTCCATATTAAATCCCCTTCATTATCCTTAGTGAGGGAAAAAGATATAGGTTTATTAGCATGTTCAAGGAAATGTAGAAGTATATCACTGTCTAGATAGATAAAACACTGATTAAGTGCTCACAGTCTTCCAGCCACTGTCTTAAATGCTAGACACACAAATATGAGCAAAAAAACCCTTCAGAAGCATGTGTTCTAATGGGGGGAGGAGAAAGTAACACATAAAAGGGAAATAGAAAGATGTGGAAGGGGACACATGCAGTGGATTTGAATGAGCCAGATGTGGCATGAATACCTGGAAGATAAGACAAAAAAGAAAAACTTCCATCTGAAGAACTCAAGATCAGGGTACAGAAAGCTAGAGATAAAGATTTAGAACCATTGATATGGAACTAGCTGAGAAGACATGGAAAGAGTGGGTCAAAAAGCAATCTGTCCATATATATATATATATATATCATGAGAAGCTTATTTTATAGGATTCCAGCCATTCATCTTTGACACAGCCTCCATTAATGAATCTCATTTTCTGGACAAAGTTTTCCCAATTGTGCATGGAGGTGGGGAGAGGGAGAAAGCAGAGTAAAACCCTATCAGCTGGTATGTAGCAATGACCAAGCTGATTGCACAGATTTTATATAATCTATGTAAAATGCCACTATTTATATCAATAAAAATAAAATTTAAATCAAAATCAACAAATGTGAATTCTCTCATACTGACTGACTGCAACATTGGAATTATTTTATATGGTATACTCAAATTGTGAAAAATTTAAGATGAATGCAACCATAACTTACTGCTGTCACTTTCAGTTGATATAGTTAATGAGTCAAATGTATATATATATATATATATATATATACATACATACATATACACATACATTTGTGTCCAATGATAACCATCTTTAGGATGGGGCAGAAGGGAAGAAAAAAAAAAAGAAATTTAATGAAAATTTTATTGTAAATTTGAAAGGAATAGCAAGCTGTACGTAGTAAATTTAAAGTTTTATATTCAATCATCTTTTTTATTATACTGTTATGGAAATGCTCTCCTTATTCCATAAATTTAAAAATGAAATTACAAAAGAGAAAAGTAGATGCTTTTAATAAATAATAAATCTTTTTTTAAAAATCAAATCTGTATCATGAAATTATTTGCTTAAATCACAGGAGGCCAACTATATTTTTGCTAATTTGGGGAAATCTTTCTGTAAAGGGAAAAATGGTACTACTTGCAATCATTGATATGGTAAACATGATACTTAGTGAATCAGATGCAAAGTAGTCTAAATTGTTTTACTTGCAAATAATATGCAGGGAAAGTGAACTGACCATATGTTTGTGGATCTGTGCTATCAAATAATTGAGAAACAAAAATTTTCATGTTTTGCATTTAAAGTAGATAAAGTAACAGCTGCAGTTAAACATGATCATTTAGTTATATATGTATGATATGTTGATGAAATTAATTTTAATTGAGATGTGCTTCTTTACCAATGTCTCGATACCAAGATTTTTTTCCTATATAATTAACAAATTTTTTTAATTAAAATGATATAATGTGAAATAGCTTCAGTAAAGCAGCATGATACACAGTAAACTTTCCAAAATCAACTATCTTGAAGCAATAACAAAATGTAGGAGGAATTAATGAAAATAATTACAAAATGTAAAAAAAAAAAAAAAATCTGTGAGTAATGAGATGCAGCATAATATAGCAGATAGAGAGCCAGCCTCCATGCAAGAAAGAGCTAAATTCAAGATCAGTTTCTAATATATACTCATTATGAGATCCTAGGCAGGTCACTTAACTTCTTTGTGTTCTAGGCAGTTCTTTAAACCTATAATTTGAAGGTAAAAACTTAAATTGTTAATGAGTTTCCTCATTGAAGAAATCCTTCCAGGGGTTCTCAAACTACTGCGGTGAGGGGGGGGGGGGGGGAAGAGAGAGGGGCGGGGAGGGGGCCAGATGCAGCCGCTGAAGACATTTATGCGGCCCGCCAGTTATGGAAAATGGGCTGAGGGACAGAGACACAGTGTGAGTTTTTGTTTTTACTATAGTCCAGCCCTCCAACAGTCTGAGGGACAGTGAACTGGCCCCCTATTTAAAAAGTTTGAGGACCACAATGAAAATTACAAATCTAATTCCTAACCCTATCCCCATCATTACCTAGGAGCCTTTCTACCAAGGTACATTTAAGACCAGATAACTACAAATACAAAATACACTAGAGAAATTCTTATTAAGTGTGAGAATTCTACTAAGTTCTATACTGATAGTGTTCAATTAATGTAAAAATGCAATTGTGGTCTACAAACATTTAAAATTGCATCCTCTCTGGGTGTGGTAATATCACAATAGATGTGTGATTCCTACTACTACAGAGGATAGTAGAGCATTTAGATCTGCAGGAGGGTTAAAAATGATTGTGTTCAAATTAAGTCTTGCATCAATATGGTAGCCCCTGGAAGAAGTAGATCCCTAATCTGCCTAAGGATAGGCAAAATAGTCCAGTATGGAAACAGAGCAGGTCAAAGTTAAATTGCTGGAGAAGAGTAGGACTAGGCCCATGGATGGTAGCTAAATTTCCAGTATGAGCAAGATAGGGAAATCCAGTTCCCTGAGATAGATAGATGATGATGATGATGAAAATGATGATGATGATGATAGATAGATATATGATAGCTAGATAGATAAATAGAGAGATGACATATAAAAAGTCAGGAAACAAAGTTTCTAGATAATTAATCACTTTATTAGTAATGCTAATTATCACTAATAAAAGGATAATCAGTTAGCTATCTCTTTTAGACACAAGACCTCTTGTTGAACTCACTCAATACCATGTGCCCTTGGAAGAGTGAGTGCTCCTGAGGGTGAAAATCAACTCTGATTAGTTAACTAGTAATGAGAAGAGTGAATGTTGTAATGAGAAGTAGAATTATTCCAATGGGAGGAAGATACAGGCATGACTAGGATCACTCAGTTTTGGGCAAAGAGAATTATCTGTATCTGTATTGTCATCTCACAAAAGGTAGAATCCACATTTTCCCAGGCTTGTCTGAAACAGACACAATGGACCAGATACCATTAATTCACCTAATGTTATCTTTTGAACAAATGTTAGTAACTTATAGGGGCTGATTTCTGAATGAAGATATAGAAAGGGGAAAACGTTAGTCCTAATTCAATAACTAATGATTAAATACAAGAGATAAATAATCATTTCTCTCACATAGATAAATAACTGATAATTAGATAGATTAAATTAAATTTAAAAATAACAATTAAATATAATCTTATGCAATTTGAATTTGTTGTTTTCTTTCTGCTCACTTGTATTGAGAAATCTAAATAAGGTACTACATATACTTTTTCATCTTGGGGGTGTGTGTGTAAATCTTTAAAGGGAAAAGTTAGGATATTTCTATATTTATCATTCCTTATATTGAATTATGTCTTTAAATTGACCTCAAACGTCTATTGATCAACCTCCCTATCATATCCTTTTATGATTCTTGCACTAAATAAACTAATTTGTTTCTAATTCCTCTGAATTTCCATGGTCTTAAATAGCTTAAATAAGCAATCATGTTATAAGCATCAGTTTATGTATTAGTATTGTACCCAGAGATGAGGAGGCAAACACTAAAGTGAGATATATCTTATCCTCAAGGATCTAAAGTTGCACTAAGGGGTACAATTTGTCCATAGAAAAGAAGTATTTGATATATACAAAATATAGAGAGTAATTAGGTATTAAGGAGGAACTAATAATAAGAAAAGACTTATTAAAGGAATTAGCACTGATACTGAACTTGAAGAGAATTAGGGATTTCAGTAAAGAGGGAGGTCACATAGACAACTGAAAAGTCAGATCCCTAAAGCTATGGCTCTCATTTATAATTCTTACTTCTCCCTCCATCCAACCTATTATTCCTGCACATTCAATATAAACACCAACTTAGAAATGTCAACTCAAAGAATTGACATGCTGCTTTTTACATATTAGCTACAGAAAGCTTCCAAGTATGGAAGAAGAGTACTTTTAATTATTATTTCTATTTTTAAAAAAACTACAAAAGTGTGATTGATTGCTGAGAAAGAAGTAGATTGGCAAGAAGTGAAAATATTATGTCCATTATTATATTCTATTGGTTATACCTTGATTTTATATCATGAAATAAGATTTTAGAACTTAATCAAAAAGTTATTTTAAAGCTCAATACACTTTTATCTAATCTGCAAATGTTGGCACAGTTAGATTTTTAATCACCTGAATTAATTTACATTGTTGTAATATATTACCCAATCCTGCAATTCAAGACTTATGAACAAATATATTCTTGATCAACAAAATAGAGGAAGAAAAAAATCAAAAGCCAACACTCATAAAAGCCAATTAAAATCAAGATTAAAACAAGGAAAATAAAGGGGAGGGATGGACAGACAGAACAGGAGGGACCTGACAGGAGGGACAGAAGGAATAAGAAAGGAAGGATTACAGAAATAAATATGCAAGGTTATGATGATAGTGATACAGAAGGAAATATAAATAAATTGGTGAAAGGACTATTTGAAAACCCAAATCTTAGTCCTATAAAACTATATTTAGTGTGGCAAATGTAGATTTTAATCATTCCTTTCTTTTAGAAATATATGTTAGTAGTCTAAATGCTTATTTTTAGTGAGCCTAGCTCGTATTTGTTTAATATTATCTCCCTTTGGAAAAGAGAGCAAAAGATAATTATTTTAAAATATTATGTCAACCTACAAGTATTTATGAAAAGCCTACCATCTACCCTGCATGGTGTTAGAATTTGGTGATAAAAATGAAGAAAAATAAATATATCACATTTTATTGAAGGAAGAAAAGGATATAAATATAATTATATGGAAATTTAAAAACATTTTATTAGGAAAGAGCAGTAGGAAAGGTTTAGTGTGGAAGGTATCACTTGAGAAAAGTTTCAGAGGATTCTCATAGACAGAGGTGAGATGGAAAAACATTTCAGATATGAGGGGGAACAGCCAATATAATGGGGAGAAAAGAAGAGATTAAGGAAGAGCAAAGTCAGTTTAGCTAAATTGGTGTGTAGAGGTAATGTATAATATGATGGCAAAAGTATGCTATGGTTATATGAGGTTAAAAAAGGGGGAATAGAAGATAAGGGAATGGAATAAGTATTAAATCATATTTACTATGTGCCAAGCACTTTTTAAACATCATTAGAGTGGAGGGGGGAAGAGGAGTTTAAATATCATACAATGGATGCCATTGTACAGTTGTTTTTCCATAAGAACACTTTGGAAGTATATCTTGAAAGTCATAAATATAAAATTGCTTATAGACCATATCTGCCCAGTTCCACAAACGATTTGGGTACTCTAATGCTACCCGTAATAGCTGCGTTTGTGGACACTTTCACCTTCTATGAGGATTGTCTATAGTGAGATGGCTTCCAGTCTCAGGTAGTCTCTTCTCTCTCTCATGATAGCCAACCCTCCAACAGAGTGGTACAAAAGCACTCAAAGATTGAACTTCCCCCAAACTGAGAGCATTTTCAAATATCAGAAGAGACTTGTTTTCTCTGTTTTGATTACACTCAATTTGCTAAAATCTATACTCAGCTACAGCCGAATGGCAGAGGGTGATTGACACCATATGCAGCCCTCTGCTGCCAAGACCAATATTATACACTCTGCTTACAAAGTTCATCCACCTTGGGTAGAATTGCCTTCGGGGTATTTACAGCTGTCAAATTTCTCTTACTAATGCCCCTCTCCCCTCTGCTGCCCTAACCAGTCAACCCATTTCCTCAATCACATAGCTGCTAACAAAACATCAATAGCAGAGGAATTTCTGGCACTTAAGCAAAAATCACTTCCATGTTTTGTTTTGTTTTGTTTTTGTGTCTTCTTGTCAACACAATGACTTTGAAAACATTAATAAATATTGTGTATGTCTATTAGAGTGTAACAAGAAAGGTAGAATTATCTGCCATTTCAATTTCAAAATTGGAAGATTTTTATTTTATTAGCAGGTAAATCCTAATAATGGAATATCTTCAGTCATCTAAATACCACAACATATTTAGTTCCATTTATAGGGTGCCATAAGAGTTAATGAGAAAACATAATTATCTGACTGCAAGTTTTATCCCTTCCTTTTGCTTTCATTTTTAACTTCTCTCTTTTTGACTATCTAGAATTGTGAGTTATTTAGCCTAACTAGACTATTTTATTATAACCCAACTATGCCAATAATATGATAGGTAAGCAGGATAGTGGTTAATTCTCTTCTTGGAAACATTCAGTTTCTTATAATGACTGACTAAAATCATACTAAATGGGTATTTGCAGAAAGCCTGAATTCATCAGACAAAACACATGCTTGATCTTAATAATAAACTGGAACTGTGTTACCATTTTGGTCATTAAACCTGCTTAATTAAATTTAATTGAGTTTCTACCACATTATAGCAATTGCTTGTTCACCATATCCTCTATTTTCTCTAATAGAGAAGAAAGCCCTATTCTAATGCTAGCCAAAGGTTTTAACCAATAATTTTCTAGAGATGTGTGATCTCAACACTGAAAACAGAAACAGATAGAATGATATTTTTATTTTGATAAAATATATAAGTATTTAATATTATAAATATATTCATATTTTAATAAATAATAAATTATTAATATAAAATATATAAATAAATAAAATATAGCTATATTGTTACTGGATAGTTTTAGGAATTTCCAGTAATCCAGGAAAAAATATCTACACACTTGCTGAGCTCTGAATTGTGATTTCACAGAGTGACACATTATTGTGAGTTCAATTATAAGAAACCCAGTTTCAGGCACAGGACCTACAAAGGTTAAAGAAACAACATAAGGTCAGATATTAGAAGGGAGAGGATGTAGCTAGGTGGGATTCTCAAACTTGTTTTCATTTATGTAGTAATGTTCTGATACTTAATATTTGAAAGAATGGGCAATAATTTGCTTGAGATTTGGTCAGTAATTAAAAGAGATTTCTAAAGTTAAAGTCTTTGTCCCAGGATTATGGATTTAGAACTAGTAGGGAACTTGAAGGCCATTTAACACATCCCTTTCAGTTTATATTTAGCTCAATAGCTTAATAGGCATTGTTTGCCTGAGAATACAGGGCCTAGTGATCTATGGTCATCGTTGTACTTTTCCCTCTATCTTGGTTTGTCCAGGTTTATTTCAAAAACCTTGAAATCTCTTTTGAACCCTGTTCTTCTCTTATTCTCAAAAATCAGGTTCCAAGCCTGGCTACTCTAGGGAAATTTTCCACCTATAAAAATTAATATTCACAAATTTGAGTTATGGTTTCAAAGTCTAAAGTATCTTTCTCTACCACAATCCCACTTTCAAAGGAGAATTAAAGTACCTAACATAAAATATAAGTGAATTATGCCAAAGTTTGGTATCTCAGATTGAAAAGGTAATGCCAAGGAATAATGATTTTTTTAAATGATTAGATTACAATAACTTGTAATCAATTACAATACAATAACAATTACAATAATTTACAAATCAATTGAGAGGTTCAAGATATTTACAAATAGATTGTGAGTATTTTGTTTAGCCATTTTAAATAATAATAATAGTAATTATGTAGCATTTTTAGATTGACAAAGAATTTTACAAAATTACAAAATTATTTACCGAAACTGAGGCTAATATTATTATTACATAAAGAAACTGAGGTTCACTTGCCCAGTTCATATAGCTAGTGAGTTCCCAATTTGAAATCTGTCTTTTGCATTTCAAGTCCAGCAATGTACCACATAGGTACATGTTCAAAAAAAAAAAAAAAGAAAAGAAAAAGAAAAAAAAAGAATTAAAGGAAATGGATTAAGAATTCTCACATACATATAGGATTTGCACATTAGAGACTTTTTTTTTTACTTAACCTTAAAGGGAAAAACTAGGAATCATCTATGGAAGTTAGATGGGAGTAGATTTGGGCTTCAGAAGAATATAAGCTCCTTGAGTGCAAGAACTGTTGTTGACTTTTGTGTTTTGTTGTTTGTTTGATTTTTTTTGTATTGTAACATGTAGACAATTTTCTTATAATAAACATATAATTACTTATTGATTCTCAGCAATTAGAATTTAATAGAACAAAAAACAAAAACAAAAAAAAAAAAAACTCTAACAATTAGAACTCCCCACAAAAACTGAATAGACTTCCTTATAGAGAGGAATATGGAAGTGTGATGTCCTTATATCTTTAGAGGTCATTTGTAAAAGAGTTAATTGCTTATTAATGATATCTAAAACCTCTACAATTAGAACTGCCCACAAAAATTATATAGACTTCATTGTAGAGAGTAGTATGAATGTATGATATCCTTATCTTTAGAGGTCATTTGTAAAGGAGGTGATGACTTATTAGTGATATTTAAAAGGGGGTTCTTATTCAGGTATGGTTGGAATACATAATCTCTAGTTTGTGTGTGTGTGTTTTTTCAATGGTAAGACTCTGTGACTTGAAATGTAGGGATATAGCGAGGTCAAGAGACAGAGTGAGCCAACAAGTTGAACAGTACAGAAAACTCATTTATATCAGTTTAGATAAGGATTTAGTATAGGAATCTAAATTAAAGTATTACTTTTGGGGTGAAAAATGCACATTTCTAAGTCTGGCATTTAAAGTCCTTTACATCCTAGCTCTATGATTTCCCTTCGTATAATCTTCATTCTAGCCAAATAACCTGTTGTCTGAAATTAGTACTTCATCTCCTTCTTTGCACAATCTTTCTGTACATTCCCTTCACACCTCTATCTGTTAGAATTCTTACCTTGAAAACAAAAACAAACAAACAAAAAAAAAATGGAACAAAACAAAAAAAGCTCTAATGTCAGCGGGACATCCTTTAGGATTCCTTTTCTATCTTTATGAATGTTAGCACTATTTTCCTTCTCAAATTATGTTTTATTTCATTATCTGTTTTCACAAGGTTCTCCAAGTACAATACAACCTTCCTGAGGGCAAGAGCTGTTGCAGGATTTTATTGTAGATGTTGTTTTTATACACACATTAAGTAGATGTTGCAGATCAAGCCTTACTCAGATAGGTCTCATAATTGTACTTAGCTACAACAGTATGAGAATATTAAGCCATTGCTTAATAATTGCAATAATTGATACAGGAATAACTTGGGTAACTGAGGTCCACTTTATCTCTAGAAGCATATCTTGGTCAGTAGAGTGTAAACAGCTGAGGGAGATTCCCACATCAATGGGACATTCATCAAGTCTGAGGGGCACTGATTCCTTCTGGGCTAATTTCTCTTAGGCCCAGGTACGTAGGAGGCCTTCTTAATGCTTCAAGCCTTAGTCCTTTAACCAATTAAATCTCTAAGATAATTTCAATATTTTAAGAAGAAAACAGCAATGGCAACAACAACTAAGCCTAATTTTCTATGAGTAGAGTAAGGCCCCAACAAAGTCTAATCTCTTTTAAGATCCTTTTTGAATTCTTCCAAGAGAGACTTGTGAAATAGGGACCAACTCATGGGGCTTCATCTAGAGCTGATTTACCTTTAGCAATCTCAGGGTTTGCCATCTATTTTTATCTCTCTCCATAGTAGCTGTCTATAATCAGAGTTCTTTTTGCTTTTTTGCTCATTTTTTAAAGAGTTGGGGTCTGCTCTTAAAGCAAAAGGGGTAACAGCCACTTTAGTTTGCCCTGGGGCCTGTGCTGGGTAGACAAGGCCAATTCCTGTGATCTGGAGTTGAGGGGTTCACAATTTGCCTTTTGTATTTGCTTTGGGTGTCTTATAAAAAATCTGCTGAACCACTGGCTGATAATCAGAACAGGATATCCTAAGAGCTTCATAGTAGATTCCCTGGAGTGTAAAGGCTGCAACACCCTGGCTCCCACCTCATCTCCATACAGGTACCAGACTCCCTGAACTGTGGTTTGGGCTCAGCAGCCTCTCTCCCTGCCTGATTGAAACCAGACCTTTTCTGAAGTTCTTCCAAAGTATCTTCTTCTGGAAATTTATCATACTCCAAATATTTGTGGGTTCTGTCACTTCAAACACAGTTCAGAGGCATAATATGTTGATTTCAGGAGGTTACATAAGACATAGAGCATCTTGGTTCCACCCCCAAGACTTTCAAATTTTTAAACACCATTATCTTTTCCTAATTCTTTCTTTTTTCCCAAAAATTGAAAAAGTACAGTGCCTTCAACCAATCTTTATTTGGCCTAATTTCCAGTTATATAACTAAGTTATGCTGTTAATTTTCCTCCAGGTACTTCCAGTGTGTTCAAATCCTTTTTAAGACATGATTTCTAGCAGCTAAACAAATTGTAACACCATGATATAGTAGAAATAAGAATATCAAGAAATAGAAGGTATAGAAGGACAGCCATATGAACTGAAGCTGAGAAAAGTAAAAAGACAAAACACAGGTTACAACAATAACTGAAAGTTATTGATTGTAGAAAGATAAAACATATTAAACTTATTTCCATCATATTGATTTTATAATGTAATTAATGTTATGCAGTATTATTTTTTTTTAATTGTTAGCCTGTGACTGAACTTATTTTAGTCGAAATGCAGCCTTTCCTGATCCCAACTGACTTAAAAACATGGTTGAAAGGAAATGTTATCAGTTCTACCACTAGCCCCTAAGACATCTGTTTGTTATCTATATGTCTTAACCAGATTAAACTTGCACATCTGTATGTTATTTGTTTGTATATTTCATCCACTTTGCTTGGTGCCAACCCCAGTACCCACTCCAATATATAATTCTTCTATCCTTGTTTCTTCTTATGCAATTAAGGGAGGAGTAGTCTTCTCTTAATGGAAAACAAAACAGTATCCCTGGCCTCCTAGCCAAGATTACAAGAGCAGTTAAGTCACATAAAATAATTAATACTTTTCATTGTCAAAGAGAGAGGTGTGATCAGCCACACCTAAATGTCAACCCATTTTGCCCAACTGTAGCCAATATAATATTTCCATAATTACCCAAATGCTCTTTCCTCTGTGTCAATAAAATGTTTTACCTTTCTCAGGAGGGTTAATATCCTTACAGACACTCTGTAATGATATTTGCTTTGTTTCCAACTATATGCATAACTGTTAATAAACTGATTTTGCTAAACTGGTAACTAAAAAAGAAGTTTTAACATCCAATTTAGTCTACACAGGATTACTATAATAGACTGGTCATCTCCCTCCTTCTAAATTTTATGCCTCTGCCAAGATAGTTTAATTTTCCATTAATTTTCTTGGATAACATGTCATTGTTGGTTTATATGAATCTTCCAATTCTATAATGTCCTTCTTTAACAAACTATGCTATGAATAAGCTATGCTTGCCTATTCTATAATTATGAAAATGATTCTTTTCCTCTAGGTCAGTACTTTACATTAACCTTTTCTCCTTTAATTTTGTTAGATTTCTCACAAATTTCTAACATGCTGAGATAATATTGACTCACTTTGAGATTACCTTGGCATATAAGGCATTATTTTTTCTTTACCAGTTTTGTATTATCTATAAATTAGTTAGATTATATTATTCAAAGCATGGTTAAAGGAACACAAAGAAGAAGCTATGATTGAAAAGGTGTCATATGTTAAGTATATCCTTTCTACTGTGCAACATTTCTTTCCTAAAGGGAAATATTTTCACTTAGTTTATGTTAGCATTGTCTAATCTACCCATAAGTCTTTATAGTGTTGGTGATCTTTCTATAAACACACACACACACACACACACACACACACACACACACACACAGGCCTGGGTTTTTCTTCCATAGGAACAAATATGGAAAAACATGGGGCTCACCAGAAGACTGATCCAGGTTGTCTCTAACACAGGTGTGGGAAATAAATCTAGATACTGGTTGGAGTCAACTTAAAATCTGGACTAAATCAATGGACATCCATTAATATTTTGTAACAATGTTAGAAATATTAGTTTTCTATGTTACAAAATATGTATTTCCATCTCAAGATGAATTGAGATCTTCCTCATACTAGGTCTTCAAATATAAACTGGAAAAGGGGTGTCAAATATATTAAAGACTCATTTCATATAAGAATTAAATCCAATGTCTATTCCCTTGTCATTTAGACAGTTCCAAGGACTGGAATGGTCCTTCCAGCTACCATATTCTATGATTCTTATTTATAAAATAAGAAAAAAGTCAGTGATCTGAAAAATCTAAAAATGTTTGTATGCTTACATACAAAACCACCACAACTAAAAAAACAGTAATTTTATTATCCTCTAGCTTCCTTTCTCATTGAAACTCTCATGCGAAGAAGTTCTCAGGGAACTTGACTACAATATTTTTGTTATTGCTTTTATTACACTCACACACATGTATATACATGTATTTGTGCATATATATGCATATGTATGTATATGTATGTAAAATATGTTTATGTGTTTATGTGTTTTTGTATATTCCTCCATGGATTTGCAGTTTGGAAAAATCAACAAATTATTTTTGCAAATGATTTATATATCGCCCTCTTGATTTATGTCACTCTTCCAGTTCTCTAATCTCCTTCTTGAACAAACTATTATCTAACGATGCCTTCCTATACTATATTTATGAATGTAATTCTTGTACTCTACATCAGTAATTCAAGAGAGTATACTATTCAAGGTATCCAGCTTACTTTATAATCCATTAAGATCTCAAATGGTTTAAATGGTCCAGATTAACTATGACTCATTCTTGATCTTAATTCAGAGGATTTGGCTATGGGTAAAATGCCAGGTGGGTGAATGTCAAGGAATAGAGATTGGACTATGATTTCACTGAATGAGAAAAACTCTCCCTTTATCAATGCAGGGTGGGCACGTTTTCAGTAATATATATTCTTAAAAAGGGTTATTTTGAAGGGTTAAGTGATTTGTTTAGGATCCTATGGCAAACATACATTGTAAGGAAGACTTAAAGCCATGTCTTCTTGGGCTTAAGGCCAAACTATTTTCAGAAAATAAGACAGGATCTCAGTCCAGAGAGAGCATTTTAAATATAAAGAGTGCCTATTCTACCATGAATAATTCTGTAATTCTTCTCAGTAATGGTCACCAGAGAGAGTACTTCAAGGATATTGCAGTTCTGGGAAGTATTGGAATTCAAGTGGGATAGTGGAAAGAGTAGAGGGTTCAAAGTTTAGTTGTATTATTTATTACCTGTATGAGTCTAAACAAATTGCATTGTCTCTGAGCTTCTAGTTCCTTAACTGTAAAATGAAGTGATTAGACTATAGGAGTCTGAGATCTGATTCTGAGCCTGCTCTATATCTTTGATTCAATAAAAATGAATTTCCAGATCTTGAATATTAGTGATGATAGTAGAGATTGAGGGGAGCTCATGAAGATTTGTTTATTTTGACTGATTACTACAGGTGAGAATATTGCAAATGGTAGCTATATAGAGATATATTTACACATATATAAACATATTTCTATATATATATATACATATGTGCATGTATATGCATTGTGTATGTATGTTGTGTGTGCATGTATGTATGTATATTGTATGTGCATATATATATATTTTTTCATTTGAGAATCTTCACAATTTCCATGAAACTGGAAAGGTTAAGAATAGAATTGCAATGTTCAAAAGCAATTAGCCATTAGCAAAATTTTAAATTGGAGGAAAATCCCTGTTAAAATATACTGTTTCTTTTGTAAAAAGATTTCCTGATTGGGAGAAGGAGGGAGTCTTTAATGGTTAGTAAGAAACATTATAAGAAACATGATACAACTGCAAATAGAAAATATTCTTACATAATGAAAATAGTGCAACTGAAAGCTTTATTGCTTTATTTTCCTGAATGGGATGATGATATTTTATGTAGTAAATCAAATTTAGAGTAAAATTGGAATGCAGGTTTTCTCTCAGAGCTATGGTAACTCCTTTAACTTCTCTAATTGATCGGGGCAGGAGGAAATGGGGGAGGCATTTGAGATATTGGTGGAAAGCTGTAGTTTCCACTTTTTGTGTTATAAATATCTTCTAAATGTCCAGACATTATGACACCAGTTACAGAATCCATGTACTTGATTGAAATCAATGGATCGCTTTCATTCTTCCTGCCTCAACTGAAACTAGTGAACTCAATAGTCAAAGTCCCATTTCAGACCACTAACCACATATTCATATAGTGTATTCCACTAGTGATTCAAAGTAGCCTTTCAAATTCTTACAAAGCTGGAATAGTAGAAGACCCTGTCTCTTCACTTGCCAGTAAGTCTCACCCCTATTTAAAAAATACATGCTACAAGAGAAAGTAAATTGAGCAGCATCTTAGAATCTGAGCTTGGGATCAATTTATATTGTGAACCAAATGTGTCCTCTATAAATATTTATAGCAGAGGATTTCAGATTATATGTTCAGCATTGAATGGGGCATATTATTCTTATTAATGTTTCATAAACATTTGTACCAAAAACAATATGCTTTACTTTGCTTCTAAGTATTAAGTAGAATTATTGCAGCATCTGCTTCCACTGGTTGAGTGCACAAGCTATTGAGGCCTTGTCATAAATTCTGTGATGCATTAAGATGTCATTAAATGTACCTTCTGTGGTTGTCTCCTAATTTACATACCTTGTAAATCATCAGGTAAAATCAAGGGAACTGAAGAGATATCTTCTTGGCTCTTCCCTTAAGCTACAAACCCAAGTACTTTCCATTGCTCTTTCTCTCTTCCAGGTCCCTAAGACTTTTTTTTACTGCCCCTACCCTACCTACCACAGGAAGGCAAAATGTCAAATCAGTTGAAAATATGGTTAATGGATCCAATGATTTATGTTGTTTTTGTTGTTTTTAATGATGCCATTGTTATTATAGAAGTAGCATTTGAGAATCATCAGTAAATTATTGATCAAGTTAAATTGGCTTTGTTAAATGGAAATTTTGAAGTTACAACTGTCTCTCCAAGGTTCTAATAGGCATAAATAAATAAATAAAACGACTTAGAGACAAGTAAGATACAAATGGTGTGTTCCTTATGTAATCTATTTCTACTGCACTGGGATCTTTTGTTTGTTTAGGTTTCCATGCCTTTCGTTTCCTGACTTCCTGTTTTGTCATTATTTTCCTTCACGATCTCTGTAGTTTAGTCAAATTAGCTAAAATGATTTCTGATTCTTTTTCCAGGTCTACACATATAATCTCACAATCTTATTTGTCACACACTATCTTCCGTTTCCTATCACTATCCCCATCTTGATTGTATTCTCTCCTCTTTTCTGCTCTTAGAATTTTTAGCTGTCTTTAAAGCTTAGCTCCTACATGAGGCTGTTTCCTTCTCTCCCAATCTGCCAGATCCTCCAACCCCTAAAATTATCTTAATTTTTTTTTTGTATATACTTACATGTGTACAAATCATTGGCCTGATAGAATGTATGTCCTCTGAGGGCAGGGGTTTGTTTTGCTCTTGTCTTTGTACCCTCAGGATCTCCTATAGTGCCTAGCATACAGTAAATACTCCTTAAATTCTTATTAGTTGATTAGAGCATCATAGACTGATAAGGTGGAAAGTCATCAGAGAGTGTCTAGTCTGACCTTCTTCACCAAATAGGGAAGCATTCAACAATATTACTGACAAGCAGTGTTCCAGACCTTCAGGTGATCATCTAAGACTCCTTTAGGAGATGTTTGGTTCCATTTGTTTTATGGGTTTCTTTGTTCCCATACTTCAGAAGCAGACAAAAGCTTAATTGACTTTGTTATATCATGTGTCACCCGCCACCTACTCCCTAAACAATTTTTCTCCTATCCTTAGGTTCAGACTAGAGCTTGCCATGGATTTTCTTGTCAATTCTGCTTCTTGTTTTCGCTGATTAGCCAGAATGCTTTGTGAAGAGTACATTATAGCAGTGAGTCAGAGAGGCCAGCGGAACTAGATTTGCCAGTCCCCACAGTTTAGCTACATAAGCCTGCACCTTGGTTAAAAAAAAAAAAAAAAAAAAAAAAAAAAAGCCGAACTAACATCAAACTCGTAGGGTGATTAACTCTTTTAGGATGAGATAGAATAAAGCTGGGGAACAATAGAAACATAGCTGAGATATTTGCTTTATTTCTTGCTGCCTGTTACATGACTGCTGTTTTGGATCTTTGTACTTTGAATGAAATTATGGAACAAGGAATTCTAGCATAATAGATTTGTTCAGTGGGGTGTACTTGAAAGTAGGAAAGTTCAAGTAAGTTTCACGATTGAGATTCAGGAAGAATGGAGGATAACTGGAGGAAGAAAAACAGGAAAATAGTAAATAAAACTTCACCTAACATAAGGCATAAGGGTGCAGGAAATATTTATCTGTTTATTTCATTCTGAATTTGTCTAAAGAGCATGAAAAAGGAGAAGAGAAAGAGGAACTAACAGAAGGAAGAGGGAAGATCAGAAGAGGACATGGAGAAGAGTAGATGGGAGAAGAGAGGAGGAATAACCTTTCATTTTGGGTAATGTCTCCCCCTGTAATATATGGCTTTCCTGCTGTGACAACACTAAGTTTTCCAAGCTAAAGTTATCTTCCATAAAAAGGGATGAAATACCAAATAATTTTCTAAAATCTTGTGATATTTTATAAAAAAATCTTAGTTTTTAAATAGTGTTCTTACTTTTGCTCCAAACATTTAAGTAAACCTTGATAACAATAATTCCTTAAAATATTATTTTTTATTAAAGCTTTTTATTTTTTAAAACATATGCATGGATAATTCTTCAACATTAATCATTGCAAAACCTTCTGTTCCAGTCCCCCCCTTCCTCCACCCCATCCCTTGGATGTCAAGAAGTCCAATATATGTTAATAATAGTAGAATATAGGCTAAATCCAATAAATGCATAAAATATTCTTGAAAGGGGAATAGTGAGAAACAGGAATTTCCTATAGTATCTTATTATATTAACCTCAATATGTATTTCTTTCATTAGTGTACAAGAGAAATAACCTGAGTGTATTGGGAATGGGGTGGAGGAGAGGTTAGGGATAGGAAAGCAGGGAAAGTGATTCTCATCCTTAGTTGTATTCAAATGTAAAATGTTACTATATATCACCTTGCCATTGTCATTTTTTTTTTTTTTGCTGTCACTGGATACTATGCCAAGAAGCTGCCCAAAGGAGAATAGTATCAGAAATCAGTTCATGTGTATGAGAGCCACATAACTGTTTCTCTCTCTCTCTCTCTCTCTCTCTCTCTATATATATATATATATATATATATATATATATATATATATATATATATATATGCTAGTGGTTATCTCAGAAACTGAATTGTCATTACTGTCTGTATGTTTTTGATGAGCATGTGAGAACTGGGAAACTAATTTAAAATGTCAAGCTTATCAAAAACACAATCATCTTTTCTATCAAATAAAAAGCCTATCCAATCTCAATAATAAGGCATATACAAGATGAAACCTGCATTAAGATAGCTGTTTAGATAACACTGAGAATCTGATATCTTAGATAGAAACAATATTCTTCCACATGTTTTGACTTTATCCCTGAATTTCATTTTTCCTTGAATATTTGAGACCTAGTTGACACTTTCTAGAATGTATCTAAACAAAAAACTAGAATACCAGAAAATTAATGTAAAGAACTTTTAAATGGTTGTTGACATTTCATAGACCTTTAAGATTTACAAGGCATTTTACAAACCTGATTTCATTTGAGCCTCAAAGTAACCCTATGGACAAAGAGATAGTCTTATCATCATTTTGTAAATGAAAAATTCAAGAGGACAAATGTTTTCCTCATGATCACACTTAAAATTAGTGTCACACATTGAACACATCTATTCTCAAATTGTTTTAATCTCTCTTAATGCATAGTTGGTTTTAAGTCCTGCCTCTTATACAAACCAACTATGTGATCTTGGGCAAGTCATTAGTCTCTCAATCAAAACTAGAACTTTAGAAAGTTCTGTAAGAGGTAATGAATTATAATGAACATCTATTTGTAGATTTAATTCTATGAGAATACATGGACCAAAGATGTATAGATACAGCCATTGTTATTTTCTTCAATAGGTTTATTCACTTTAAAACTAGAAGACATTATACATATCATCTAATCTAACATCTTCATACTAGTCACTGATCTCCAGAAAAGTTAGCTGATTTACCTACATTCTCACAGTTGACATGCTTAGAACCAGAATTTAGGTTTCTGGTACACAAAGCCTGATGCTATTGGATGACTGAACATATGAAAAAGCATTTATTAAATGTATACTATATTCCAAGGACTATGCTAATCTCTGGGGATACAAATGCAAAAGATATTTTTTATTTAAATTTCCTGACATCAAAGGAACTTATATTATAATAAAGGAGAAAACATATGTCAAAAAGAGCAGGAACATATGAAAAAATATCAGAGCCTAAGTGGCAATGACCAGATGGATGTGAAAGAACAAAGTATGGCTTAGATGAGTTTGTACTTACTCACCAATCAGGGCAACTCAGCTCCAAGACAGAATTGTTCACCAAAGCTGTTCATATCACCAGAGCAAGATCCATTGCAAAACCATGGGGAAAGCACTGGACTAGGAGAAGAGAATTGCTAATAATTTTGGCACATGGGACAATCATAAAAGTGCCTTGGAATAAAAATGTTAAAGACAAACTCATTTGAGTAAGAATGGTGAAGGAAAAGGAGAATGAGAAAGGGATTTCAGATATTAGAAAATAGGATTTCATTCAGTGAAAGGTTCTGGTATGTTCATTCATGTGTGTGTGTGCGTGCGTGTGTGTGTTGGGACAGAAATGATAGATTCAAAATTAAATCAGGAGAATACAACTTGGGTAAGGAAAAGGGCAGGACTAGACTCATTTTTCCTATGCTACTTTTCTTTCTGAATAGAAGTTTCTATTTCTATCTCTCTGCATTTCTTTCTTCTCCATATCTGTGTTTATATCTGTTTCTTGGTCAATCTCTGTCTTTATCTCTGTCTTATTCCCTATCTTTCTTTCTCTCCTTCTACCTTCTCAATATTTCTCTTCTCTGTCTCTCTCTCTCTCTCTCTCTCTCTCTCTCTCTCTCTCTCTCTCTCTCTTTCTCTCTCTTTGTGTGCGTGTCTCAATCCTGTCTATACTTCACTTTCCTGTTCATATCTGACTTCTTTCAGAAAGCCTCCTCTAAAATCTCCAGCTCGTAAGGATTTTTGCCTTCTCTGAATAATTATTGCTGTCAAAACCAGTGTCAAAAACTTTAGAACATAATCATGCTGATTATTTGCCTCTTGTATGAGACAAAACTACTCAGCTATATTCCCTCCTATATTACTTTATATGCCCCTTAGCACCTAGCACACAATAAGTGCTGAGTAAATACTGTTTTGCTTAATTGAAATGCTTGTGATTACTTTGGTTAGAAGAACAAAGCAAATCTAACATTAAACCCTCTCACTCAAATATTCCCCTCTATTTTACCCCAGTTGAAATTCGTATTATAGGATTGCTTAGACCCCTCTGCTACTAAGTCTCACTAAAGCAAACTAAATGTATTTTTTTGCTCTTTTTCTCTAAGGTCCTATCTTTAAATTGATTGACTATATAAAATTGGGTAATGTACCCTCTCTTCTCAAGACTACATTTACTGAAAACTTTTCACCCTGTACAAAAATTCAAAGTACTGGAGACATGAATTGATAGCAATAATACTGAAAAATGATCCTGAGCTTTAGTGGATTGCAATCTCAGTATGAAGCAGAAGTATGAAATGAGCAGCAAAAAAAAAAAAAAGCAATGTGATCTTGGGTTTATTAAAGGGAGAAACATAAAGGTGAGAGTCCCACTGTCCCCACTGTTCCGCCCTTGTCAAATCAGATAGACGATAGAAAGATTCCAGAAGATGCTAAAGGGTCTTGAGTTCATTATCTGTGGATCAGTTGAAGACATTATTCCTGCTTAGTCTCAAGAAGAAAGAAGTAAAAGAGAGCTAATAGCTCTTTCCAAGTATCTGAAGAGTTGTTAAAGGGAAATCTAGTCTTTCAAATTACTTCATCCATGTTGATTTGATCATAAAGCAAATTTGCTCTTGAGCCATTTAATGTTAGAGAATAATTCAAAAATTTCAGGTTCCTAAGAGATAAATGATATAATATTTGAGGTCTGAAGAGCTTTTCCTAAATCATGGAGAGAATATTAGGTCTAATTCAGTAATGGTCATTACAAAGTTGATGTTGGATTATGGTGAATCATTCAAAGATCTCATGGAAGAAAAAATGTTATTTGACATAATAAAGTAAATGCTTTCATTTTACGATACTATTTATATTTATACTATTCAAAAAGTAAAAACTATACTATACATGATCACTTCCTGATAGAAAATGACAGCTATTAAATAGAAAATTATTTTCATGAATAAAATCCAAATTTTCAAGTTTGAAAGTGTCTCAAGTTAATGTTAAACCATAGCCAAAAGCCATGCATTTGTGACTGGGTGATAAACCATGTGAAACCATTTTCTACTGACTTATCAGTCAGTAAAAGCTGGGAAGCAATATTAAAGGAGTTATACTTTTTTTTTTTTTTTTTTTTTTATCCTTCTGTCCCTTAGAGGGTTCATCCTGTTATTGGATACTTGTTAGCAGGATAAGCACAGGGGTAGCCAGTTGATTGCATTTTTGCATTTTAAAAAATCTCTATTCATTTGTTATCACCTAGACACAGGTCACAGTGACATTTCACTCTAGCCATGTAAAACTGACATCACGTTAAAAAATCTTCCTACATCTTTCTTTGACATGAAATGTGATTAAGCAATAGCTTTAACATTTTATATTTGTTCAGTTTTAACCTAAATAAAACAGTGCAGTTATCTTTGAGGACAGAAACTTTCTTTTTTTTTTTTTTTTTTTTTTTTGTCTTTTATCTCCCATACTTACTATAGCACCTAGAAGATAGTAAGTATTTAAAGAATGTTGGTTGGTTTGCTGATTAGTTGATCCTAGACCCAATCTACAATATCCCAATTTAACAGAACCTCAGAAAATAAATCATTGTGCTCCTCTCTAAAAATGCCAATTCATTTTGGAAAAATAATACCATGGAGCCTATGAATTGCTTTTACAATGGCATCTCAAATGCCTTGTCCATGCAGCAGAGTAGTTTGTTGAGGTTATTATTGCTGTTGTATTATTTGGATCAACACTTATTAGCCATTCTCTTGTTTTAATGAATGTAATAGAAAGCATGCTATGCTTTAGAAGGCTCCTAAGTTTAAATCCCATCTTAATCACCTCATTGCCTCTGTGACCCTGATAAGTCATTTAGCATGCCAGAGATTCATTTTCCTCACTTGTAAATTAGAGATAATATTATTTTGCACACGTTGAAGTATAATATAAACATGAGTTATTATTCCTTCTACTTACTAAATCAATATAGCCTAAGGGCTAAGAATTTTACCATATCACTAAGATTGGGGATATTTAAGTATAAATGGAAATCTAGACTAGAGAATCTGTCCTTAGAATGACTGTGATAAAGGTAAAGTTCATCTTCCCTGACTTTCAGCTGCCTATTAGACCATGCAAGAAAAGTATTTGATTAAACAAAGACACATTAAAGTATTAACAACTAGGAAAATATTGTGCTATTTCTATAAATAGTTGATATTTTTTAAGTTGGAGTTTATAACTCAAAGGAATTAATTTTATTTTTAATGGATAGTGGGAAAGAAGTAGCTAGTTATCTTAAAATCACAGAACTAGGAAAAGTTCCTTTGAGCCAACCCACACATACTAAGCTGCTCTAGATTACACTCTAAATTTAAATTTTTTTACCTGACATTGACTCGGTATGCAGATTTTAATACAGATTTATTTTTAAATATGACTCAGAAGTAGTGTAAATTTCACAAAAATTACTCTCATGTGGAAAAATGCTATCCCAGGTTTTATTCTTCAAATACTAATCTCAGCTCAAATATCATTAGGAATTGGAAGTGCTTCATTACAAAGCTTTGTTTTGTTATCAATGATTGACTATTTTGCCTTCCATCCAGATGTGCTGAAAATGACTTTTATACAAAAAATAGAAAGAAGAGACTTCTATTAAAGTTCTACCCTGATGCTCATTGTGATATTCTCAGTTTAAATCAAGTCACTACCACCTCCTCAGAAATGTTCAATACTCCCTTTTGCTTTTGGATTAAAATGCATACCTCTTCACCCTGACATTTGAACACCTTTACAATTCGGACTCAGGCTGTCTTTACAGGTTTTTGTACACTACTTCCTTCTTTCTTCTATCTTCTTTCTGTCTTCAAGTCACACTGGCCCTGGAATTGTCCCATCTCCTATCTTCATGCCTTGATAAAGTTGCAATCCCATGCTATTTTACTCTCCTTCTTCTCATCTTTGTCTTAGAATCTCTAGCTTTGTTCAAAGACAGAATGCAATATCCCCTGTTGGAAACTTCTCCTGATTCCCATAGTTATTTATGTTTTGTCTCTCCCTCTAGTTATCATGTTATATAGTCATCTTTTTTATATTTTATAATTCTTTCCCCTTGTCTTTCAATGTTTCTTACTTTCCATCCCTAACTCAGGGCCTTGTAACTAGGAGATACTTTATAAGAATTGATTGTATTAAATTTTATTGGATTGGTTTAGGCTAGAAAGAAGAAGCACCAACTTTTTCAGAAAGTACCAAATTGAAAAGTCAAATACAAACCTGGAAAGGACTATATATTTTTAATTCAAGAATTAATATGATAAGAAATTCAACAAAAGAGGATGGGATATCGGGTAATATGGCCAGAGTAACTCCTAAGAAATGTCAAATAAGGTTAAAAAAAAAAAAAAGATAATGATTTCCAGCATTGGAGAGTTGGGGGGTGTGGAGATAGAAAGTACCCTCATCAGTAAAATCAAGAGCATTTCTTATTATATTCCAATTTTTCTTTTGATTGCTTATAGCCAGAATGTAATAGTAAGTTACATAAATTAATTCTCTTAGGAATTTCTGGATTTTTTGTTTTTGTTTTTGTTACTTACAAAATTTGTTTTGTCATATTGTTTTAAAATTTAAGTTGGATATATCTTAACAAATCAAATTTTCTTTCGATGTTTTGTGGATTTATTAGACTTTGTCACCTGCTACTCAATAATATATTGGGGCAACTTCTCAGTATGGTTAGTAAAAGGAAGTTAATGTCTAAGTCCTGATGATCCTTAAAAATGGATAATGAAATGTAATTTCTCTCCTTGTTACATAGAGGCAATAGACTACAAGGTCTTAAAATTAATGTACGTTGTCAGATGTGATCAGTGTATAAGCAGGCTGCTCTTACTAGTCTTTTCTTTCATTAAAGGGAAGAGTTCAGACTGAATGGTGAGTTAAGGTGACTTATAGTAAGAAAAAAAAATACACATATATAAAACATTTGTATCTATAGCTATATATTTCTTATGCATGCCATATTACATTCTATATAGCATGTAATATGTGTATATAATTACACATATACATGTATGTAGTCATTATATTTGAAAAGCATTTAATATCAAATTATTGGATTAGTCATGAGAGTTGGGCATATAAAAAGAATCTTCAATACCTATTCTTTCAATGTATACCACTGTTTTGTAGTCAATGTATTTTTGTATATATCTAAGAAAACATTTTTAAAAAGTTTTAAATTGAGAGAAAATACATATTTGAGAAATATCTCAGTGAACTTTGACACCTAAATCTTGTTCTTTTGCCAATACCATTATATATTGTTACATTTTTTCTCTCAAATATTTGTGTGCTATTTGCTAGACATAGGTAAAATAATTTTGCAAAAGTAAGCCTGCTATATTTATAATTGAAAATTTAATATGTGCATGTGTATTCTACTGCTTTCTAAATTTACTTATTACTCTTTACTTAATTATAGATATTCCAAGGTATAACTATCTATTGTTTTTGAGATTTTAAAGTAGTACCAACTGTCTTTATACAGCCATTCAATATTTATACAGGAGCTTGTGGAAAAATTCAAATAAAATGTGAAATGTATTTTCCCTTTTCCATCAGTACAGCATTTTATACTGACAAGATCATTTCTTAAACAATGGGTTAGCTCTCTTTCAGAAATTTCTGACCTAATCACATTTGATAAGTATATGATTAAGGTCATTAATAAAAATATTAAATATTATAGATCCCTAGAGCACTATAGTAGAGACCTCCTAAGCGATATGTGTGTATAACCTTAATATTTTATCAGTGCAGGGATCATTCTCTAAAGAAATTACACTCTTATTGCCTATCAGTATTCAATTTTTTTTTTTACACATTTTACAATTATAGTAGAGTTACCTGGAGTACAGAGAAGTTAAGTGACTTGTCTAGAGTCACACATCCAGTATGTGGCAGAGATGGGACATTAAGCCACGTTATCCTGAATCTGAGAATAACCCTTCCTGGCATTCATCCATTAATGACGCTTCTTTCAGTCCAGCTGTTCAGCTAGCTCTCGTTCCACTTATAGTAACAGATGGTGAGATGTGAGTTGGACATCTCACCATCTGTTGTACAAGAACAGCTTGTAGTCTTTATCAAATTATGTGCTATATATTATTCAAAACTTTTTTTTAATGGAAACAAGGTTAATTTAGAATTACTACTGTAATTCTTGATTAGGCTATGCTATCTCATTTTGAACACAATATTTTTAGGTTCCTCACTGACCATTTAATAATAGTTTCTAGAATTTTTCCAAGAATGAACTAAGTCACTGGCCTGTACTTGCATAGTTCATTCTTAACCTTTGTGGAGGGGAAAAAATATTTATGAGAACATTTGTCTTTTCCAAGTCATTTGCTATCTCTCCTGTTCACCACAATCTTTCAATGATCATTCATCAATTGCAAATATCTTTTGTTATTGCTGTTATTGTTGTTATTGTTTTATTTGTGTGTTTACATTTTTAGAACCTGAGAGTGTTAGATTTTGATTTTTAGTCTATTCTGCCCAGGCAAATCTATTACTTGACCCAGCAATACCAATATTTCCAAAGATAATTAGGGGGAAATAAAAAAGAGCACTATGGTCTAAAATACATATAGCAGATCTCTTTGTGGTGGCAAAAAAGCAAGTTGTAGTATATGATCATGAGGAATACTATTGTGCATAAAAAATAATGAGCTGAATGATTTTAGAAAAACATGGATAGACTTGAACAAAATAACAAACAACAAAATGAGCAGAAACAAGGGAACACTGTATATAGCAACAGCAATGTTGTCTTAAGAATAATTTTGAATGATTGTCATTTTTATTATTGTAAATATCTAAATTAAGTATAAAGAACCTATGAAGTAAAATGCTATTTCTCTCTCTCTCTCTCTCTCTCTCTCTCTCTCTCTCTCTCTCTCTCTCTCTCTCTCTCTCTCTCTCTCTCTCTCTCTTTCTCTCTCTCTGTCTCTCTCTCTTTTTCTCTCTTTCTCTCTCTCTCTTTTTCTCTCTTTCTCTCTCTCTCTCTCTCACTCTCTCTTTCTCTCTTTCTTTCTGTCTCTCTCTGTCTCTGTCTGTCTCTCTCTGTCTGTCTCTTTCTCTCTGTCTGTGTGTGTGTGTGTGTGTGTATATGTGTGTGTGTGTATGTGTGTGTGAGACCAGGGAAGAAAAAAATAATGAAAAAAATTTACTTAGTAGCTTTCTTTAAAAGTAATAGGCTTACAGGTGAATTCTACCAAACATTTAAAGAACAATTAGCCCCAATGCTATATAAACTATTTGAAAAAATAGGGATTGAAGGAGTCCTACCAAACTCCTTTTATGACACAGACATGGTACTGATACCTAAACCAGGTCGATCGAAAACTGAGAAAGAAAACTATAGACCAATTTCCTTAATGAATATTGATGCTAAAATCTTAAATAAGATATTAGCAAAAAGACTTCAGAAAATCATCCCCAGGATAATACACTATGATCAAGTAGGAGTTATACCAGGAATGTAGGGCTGGTTTAATATTAGGAAAACTATTAGTATAATTGACCATATTAATAATCAAATTAATAAAAACCATATGATCATCTCAATAGATGCAGAAAAAGCATTTGACAAAATCCAACATCCATTCCTACTAAAAACTCTTGAGAGTATAGGAATAAATGAATTATTCCTTAGAATAATCAGGAGCATATATTTAAGACCTTCAGTAAGCATAATATGCAATAGAAATAAACTGCAACCTTTCCCAGTAAGATCAGGAGTGAAACAAGGTTGCCCACTATCACCATTACTATTCAATATAGTACTGGAAACGCTAGCCTCGGCAATAAGAGCCGAGAAAGAGATTCAGGGAATTAGAGCAGGAAATGAAGAAATCAAACTATCACTCTTTGCAGATGACATGATGGTATACTTAGAGAACCCCAAAGACTCTGCTAAAAAACTATTACAAATAATTCAGAATTTTAGCAAAGTTGCAGGATACAAAATAAATCCACATAAATCCTCAGCATTTTTATACATTACCAATACAATCCAACTGCAAGAGATACAAAGAGAAATTCCATTCAAAATAATGGTCGATAGTAAAAAATATTTGGGAATATATCTACCAAAGGAAAGTCAGGAATTATATGAGCAAAACTACAAAACACTTGCCACAAAAATAAAGTCAGATTTAAATAATTGGAAAGACATTCAGTGCTCTTGGATAGGTGGAGCGAATATAATCAAGATGACAATACTCCCTAAACTAATCTATTTATTTAGTGCTATACCAATCAGACTCCCAAGAAACTATTTTAATGACCTAGAAAAAATAACAACAGAATTCATATGGAACAACAAAAGGTCGAGAAGTTCAGGGGAAGTAATAAAAAAAAATTAAATGAAGGTGGTCTAGCTTTACCTGATCTAGAACTATATTATAAAGCAACAGTCACCAAAACCATTTGGTATTGGCTAAGAAATAGACTAGTTGATCAGTGGAATAGGTTAGGTTCACAGGGCAAGATAGTGAATAAAAATATCAATCTAGTGTTTGACAAACCCAAACATCCCAACTTTTGGGATAAGAATTCATTATTTGACAAAAACTGCTGGGAAAACTGGAAATTAGTATGGCAGAAACTAGGCATGGACCCACATTTAACACCACATACTAAGATAAGATCAAAATGGGTCCAAGATTTAGGCAAAAAGAATGAAATCATAAATAAATTGGAGGAACATGGGATAGTCTACCTCTCAGACTTGTGGAGGAGGAAGGAGTTTGTGTCCAAGGGAGAACTAGAGACCATTATTGATCACAAAATAGAAAATTTTGATTACACCAAATTAAAAAGTTTCTGCACAAACAAAACTGATGCAAACAAGATTAAAAGGGAAGTAACAAATTGGGAAAACATTTTTACAGTCAAAGGTTCTGATAAAGACCTCATCTCCAAAATATACAGAGAATTGACTTTATAAGAAATCAAGCCATTCTCCAATTGATAAATGGTCAAAGGATATGAACAGATAATTTTCAGATGATAAAATTAAAACTATTTCCACTCATATGAAAGAGTGTTCCAAATCACTATTGATCAGAGAAATGCAAATTAAGACAACTCTGAGATATCATTACACACCTGTCAGATTGGCTAAGATGACAGGAACAAATAATGATGAATGTTGGAGGGGATGTGGGAAAACTGGGACACTAATACATTGTTGGTGGAGTTGTGAAAGAATCCAACCATTCTGGAGAGCAATCTGGAATTATGCCCAAAAAATTATCAAAATGTGCATACCCTTTGACCCAGTAGTGCTACTCCTGGGCTTGTATCCCAAGGAAATACTAAAGAAGGGAAAGGGACCTGTATGTACCAAAATGTTTGTGGCAGCCCTTTTCATAGTGGCTAGAAACTGGAAAATGAATGGATGTCCATCAATTGGAGAATGGTTTGGGTAAATTATGGTATATGAATGTTATGGAATATTATTGTTCTGTAAGAAATGACCAACAGGAGGAATACAGAGAGGCTTGGAGAGACTTACATCAACTGATGCTAAGTGAACCGAGCAGAACCAGAAGATCATTATACACTTCAACAATGATACTGTATGAGGATGTATTCTAAGGGAAGTGGATATCTTCAACATAGAGAAGAGCTAATCCAATTCCAATTGATCAATGATGGACAGAATCAGCTACATCCAGAAAAGGAACACTGGGAAATAAGTATAAACTGTGAGCACTGTTTTGTTTTGTTTTGTTTTGTTTTTCTTCCCAGGTTATTTTTAGCTTCCGAATACAATTCTTCCTTTGCAACAACAACAAAATTCGGTTCTGCACATATATATTGTACCTAGGATATACTATAAGATATTTAATATGTATGGGAATGCCTGCCACCTAGGGGAAGGGGTGGAGGGAAGGAGGAAAAAAGTTTGGAACAGAAGGGAGTAGAAGGGATAATGTTGTAAAAAAAAAAAAAAAAAAAAAAAAAAAAAATTATCTTTGAATATGTACTGTCAAAGAAAATGTTATAATTATAAAAATTAATAAAAAAATTTTAAAAAATAAAAGGAATAGGCAAGTTTTACAAAACAAATTTACAGTTCTATATGCACTTTTTTTTTTTTTTTTTGCTGAGGCAATTGGGGTTCAGTGACTCGCCCAGCCTCACACAGCTAGGCAGTATTAAGTGTCTGAGATGGGATGTGAACTCAAATCGTCCTGACCCAGGGTTGGTGCTCTATCCACTGTGCCATCTAGCAGCCCCTGCTTGTCTTTTTTATTTTTTATATTATTATTATTATTACACAATGTTATAGAAATGGTTGTTTTATTGCTTAAATTAAAAATAATGTGTAATTTATTTAAAAAAAAAAAAAAACCTGAGAATGTACCCCCTCAGAACCTAGTGACTCTACAAAGGCAGCTAAAGGCTCTGTTATCATAGCTTCCCCACCCTACCCCCCAGCTATTAATTTCACATTGTCCATTTTGTTCTCTCTATAGACCAATCAGTGAGCAGACATCTAGGAAATAACATTTAGACTAGAGTCAGGAAGAAGTAATTTCAAATTCATCTTAGTAATGTGGATCCTGGCCAGGTTATTTAAATTCTATTTGCCAGAATTTCCTCATCTGCAAAATGGGGATAATAACAGCACCTACATCACAGAGTTCTTGTGAGGACCAAATGAGATAACAATTGTAATGTGCTTAGTACAGTATTTGACACGTTTTAATTACTATATAAGAATTATTTTGTTCTCATTATTAATTATTCTGTCTGGAAAATAAAACAAGAGCAATTAAAATTGAGCAGTTCTACTTTATTCAAGTCATCAATTAAAATCACCTTATTCTCCTCAAGTGACTCTTCTTTAGCCAAACTCTATGGGCCAATATAATTTAAAAAGAAATATTCACATTTTTATTTTCCTCAGTATTTTTTACTGTTCTTTAATATTCAGTAATATGGACATTATCAAATCATTCTGTTTTTTTTTTAATTTTAAAATGATGTATTTTGTTTTTATATTATAAACATTTACAAATTATCCCCACTGAGATTTTTCTTGTTATAAAGTAGAAGTAGTAAAATGGATAATATTATTATCTCATCTCAAAATACATGCAATGTTACGCATTTGTAGTACCCTTGTCTACTTAAAAATACATAATTAACAAATGTATTCTTTCTTAACCTTTACCACATTGAAAAAAGAAAAAATAACAACAAATTCCTTATAATAAATATGATTAGTCAAGAAAAACAAATTGGCTCATTTGTTGTATTCAATTAGACACATCTGTTTCCATCTCTATTTGAATATTGATATAGAGATTAATATCAGCATTGATGTAGTCATGTAGATAATATAGACATAGAGGTAGATTATCTAGGTATTGATGTACATTAGGTATAGATAATACAGATAGAAATAGATAATGTAGATTAGATATAGACATAGCTATGTCTCAGTCTATAGTCTAAATTTCTTCACTCTATTAAAAGATAGTGTATTATATCACCAACTCTCTAGAATAATGAATAGAATATTGATCATAGTTATTAAAGATTTCAATTTTATATCTTTACAGTATTGTTATTGCATATATTATCCTAGTTTTGTTCATTCCATTTTTCATTAATTAATAAAAAGTCTTCTAATTTGTTCATTTTTACAATATTGATATTATAGTAAATACTGTTTTCCTGGTTTCTGTTTACTCTGAATTAGTTCACACATTTTTCCATGTCTCTTTAAAATATTTGATTTTCTCACTTACAGAGAAAAACATCATTCCATCACATTCAGATTTCATGATTTGTTCAGACATCAGCAAAAAAAAAACCTCAGCCAGAAGAAATTCCTTAAGGGACTAAATGAAATCAAAGGACTTTGGAACTAAAGTACAACAAAACTAAACAAAACAAAATAAACAAATACCTTTGAACAAAAGGATATATGCACATGCACTAGTATAATATGCATATATCTATATACATATACACACATATGTGTATGTGTGTGTATCCTCAGTGTAAAAAAAAAAAAGCCTCCAAGAACTTCTGTAATAAGAAGTCTTTTGTCTTTTTATATAATGTACAATATAGTAATATTTTAATTGATAATTAATAATTAAATATTAATTACTAAAATATGTAATATTTTAAAGAATAAAAAACAGGCAGCATGGGAAGAAGCTTAGCTGGTTGTGGTAGGGAAGTAAATCAAAATAAGTCTCTCCTTTTTCCTCCTCTCTTTCAGCAAAAAGATTATACCACCAGAGGATCATATATTTACATTTAATTGAGGATTTAAATTTTTCTTTTTTTTTTCTTACTCTCTCCTTGTTGAAAATAAAAAGTTTCAACTAAAGCCAATCACTAGAGAAGAAAACTTTGGTGTGTGTTAAGAAAAAGACACAGAAATAAAACCCTGATATAAGGAATAGAAAAGTCTGGTTTAAAGAAAGACCTCAGGGGCAAAGGAAAGAGACTTCAATTGATTTCATTCCCAGACTAGGGAGAGATCTTGAGTTCAACTCAAGACCTCTAAGGTTTAGGGCTTCAGCAACAAAAATATATAAACAAATCAAAACAAAAACATAAAAGGATTTTTTTTCGTGTGTGTGCCAAGAACAACCAAGACACACACACAAAAAAAGCTTACTCACAAAAAATTAATAGTCTTCCCAAAAAAAGTACACAAGAGTACAAAAAATTATAAAATATATGACAACAAAGTAAAAGAAATTTGGTGAAAAGACTAACCCTTAACAAAAGGCACATATAAAAATGTTACTACAGCAATATCCTTTCAAAAAATGAGTGGAATAAATAAAAATTAATGGCTTCAATTGTTAATTTAAAAACAAGAATTTTCAAAACAAATTTAAAAGAATGAGAAAACAGGAAAAATATGATCTCTCATATCAAAAATACATATAAATATAAAAACAAATCAAAAAGAAGTAAAAATCATATCTTGAAATCTATGAATAAAAACAAACCTCAGATATTATATTTTCAGAAACCACTAAAGAATACTGCTCAGACATATTAAATTATATGTAAAATGAGTTTGTGGAAATACAAATAATTGACTTCTCATCTCTTGAAAGAAATTCCTTAATGAATGCTCCCAGAAAGTCATTGTCCAAATCAAGGACTTCCAGAAGAAAAAACAAACAAACAAACAAGCAAAAAACAAAACAAAAAAAAAAAAAAAACCAACAACAACAACAAAAAAAAAAACAGATAAAATGCTGCAAGCAGGTAAAAAAGAAAAAGAAAAAACAAAATTCAACTATAGAGGAACATATTTTTATTCATTAACTGCAATTTCCAAAATAAGAAACAATCCTAAAGAGATTTTATAATCGTACAATTGTCTATTTATATATGTGTGTGGGACAGCGACCACTAACTCCAAATAATTCAAATAGATGGTTCTTAGAGTGAAAATAGAAAGCAATTTATTCAATTTCTATTGCAAAAAGGCATTACCTTCACCAAATTATTCAAGTGAAGTGAGGCAAAGTATAGGTAACACAGCAGGGTTTTTAATACCCTAAAACACTTTTTACTTCATTCTGGGCCCCAGCTATTCCTGAGTTAGTGTCAAGGCTCACAGTCTATCACAGGAATCCACTTCACCCTCAGGGTACAAGAACAGGGAGACTATAGATTACAAAGCATTTTGTGTAGATTAAGCAAAGATACAAAGCCAGGAGTTTTTCCTGGAATTATGCAGGGATCAGTTCTCTGAGAAGGCCTCACATCCATCCCACTTAATTCTTTCTCTTTTTTGATCCCTTCTCACACCAATTCTGATATAATTTCAACTTCTATATCTATCTCATCTTCTGGGCTTCCCCTATCTTCTTGATTTATGGACTCCCATCATCCCTGATTCTCTATTAATTGGTTGATAAAAAAGTTACAGAACATGAATCTCCACCTTTTATTATGATGAGAGTTAGGGAAGGAGGAACCCCTCTTGGGTTGGCGCAAAGGTAGTTGCGTGATGGCGCAGAGTCCCCTGTAAATTAATTTCCAGGCCCGAAAACCGAGATTGATAAAAAAAAAAAAAGGTTTATTGTAGGGATTTGGAAGTAAGGTTTAGTTAGTAAAGTTGAGTGTAGAGATAAAAGGGCACCAGATTAGGTCCGGTGGGCAGAAACCCTTGGCATGACTGAGATAAGGATGCCATGCTCAGGACTTCTGCAACATGGACTCCAAAGTAGCCCCTTTTATAATGGGGGCTCTTGGTAATCTTGAAGGTGGGTGGGGTCCCAGGCTCCTGGTGGGCTTTCAGCCAGGGTCAGCTTGAATAGAATTAAACTGTGGGGGTTGGGAAAACCAAGTTGGCTCTGGTGGGGGGATGGGGAAAGCCCCGGCCAGGATTTGAAAATCAAAGGTCAGCCATGGGGGGGAGGGGATGTCTATCACTTGCCTTAAGTCCTTAACTTGATTTCAAATCTTCCTAAGAGGTCCACACCTGGTACATACATAACCAATTTACATTTTAATCTTCATTTTCTAAATGTCTAGCCCTTGTAGCAAACCAAACATTATTCCAAGTTAGACAGGCAATTCCATACAAATCTCTTTCTCTACTAGGACACAATTGTACCTACTTATCGAGGCTGGTCAAGCATCTACAATTCTATAATTTAACAAGCATCAAACTGAATTATTTATCCTTTCCCAATAATATTAACCCAAAATATAACCTGGTGTACCCATCTTAAGCTCCAAATATTATTGCAGCAGGGAATAGAATTAATCCTACATAAACTCCTTCCTTCACAGGATTGATGGACTCCTTATAGGGAACCTATTCAGATACTGGGGTATTTTGCAGTCCATTCACCAATTAATTCCAGTCCTTCCCAAATAAATGGGGCCCAAAGTCTTTTAGGATATGAGATGATGATTTTATCTTTTGAAACTACTTTCTGCTGAGAATGGACATTGAGCTGGGTCATCTTACAGGGTCCCATTTGAAAGGGCCTGAGCTGATTGAAAATCCAGTGGTGAGTTGAGTCAATCCCCTGAATTTGGTCAATACAGCTGTCAAGTGCTTTTCACTTGCAGATGAATTGCTCATACTCTAGAGGGACTAGAGAGAGAAAGTACAAGAGCAGAATCTCGTTCTTGGGAGATATGCTTATATTTTCCCTGAAGATTCTGTAAAAAGTTAGGTATCATCTCTTGTTAGAGACTACATTATAAATAAAAGTGACTTTGCCATTGATGAAACAAAATATTCCATAAGTTACATCCCTCTAAGAAAACTTAAGTACTAAAATCCTCTCTCTAAACCATATAAAAGATATTTCAGCTTTAGTTTCAATAATCAATAAAATAACAGATCCCACACAGTTGTATCAATTGTTCTTACATGTACATAGGGTCCTCATGACTCTCTCCTCTCCTCTCCTCTCCTCTCCTCTCCTCTCCTCTCCTCTCCTCTCCTCTCCTCTCCTCTCCTCTCCTCCTCTCTTCTCTTCTCTTCTCTTCTCTTCTCTCTCTCTCTCTCTCTCTCTCTCTCTCTCTCTCTCTCTCTCTCTCCCCAACAATCTATCACATCAATAATCCTTAACAATTTTAGGTTTCAACATTATGATAATAACTGCAAACAACTTAATTAGTAATTTCACAATTAATAGCAAAATAGACTTAGCATAGCCTATCATAAAAATGAATAGGAACCTCATGTACAGTCAAATTTCCGATTTTAACATACACAAAATTGAGAAAAAATTATTTTAAAAATCAATACTTTAGCTTGTGAGATTCTAACTTGATGTTCCATTCAAATTACCAATTGCTTTTGCAAATCATTCTTTCTTGTCCCTTGTTTTTAAAACCACCTTTTCTTTAAACTTTTAAGATTCACAATATAGAAAATATCTAAATAACTTTGCACCAAATTTCATAAAATTTATACCATATGTCTAGCAGAGCTGACTAAATTTTAAGGCATGTCTCATAATTTTTATAAATTACCCAATATGCAATTTAGAAAGCAACATATTTCATCTAATTAAGAGATACAAATATATGTCTTTTTTAGGTAAACTACCAGAAAACTTTGTTTTAAAAAACATTTTTTATTAAAGCTGTTTATTTTCAAAATATATGCATAGATAAATTTCAACATTTACCAAAGAAGACTAAAGAACTAGAAAGCTTTATGAAATTCAAAATGGATAACTTTGATTACATTAAATTAAAGTTTTTGTACCCATAAAACCAAAGCAACCAAAATTAGAAGACAAGCAGAAATCTGGGAAAACATTTTTTTTATTTAATAGATTTTATTTACCAAATATATACATGGGTAATTTTACAACATTGACAATTGCCAAACCTTTTGTTCTAATTTTTCCCTCCTTCCCCCCACCCTAGATGACAGGTTGACCACTACATGTTAAATATGTTAAAGTATAAATTAAATACAATATATGTATACATGTCCAAACAGTTGTTTTGCTGTAAAGAAGAATCAGACTTTGAAATAGTGTACAATTAGCCTGTGAAGGAAATCAAAAATGTAGGCAGACAAAAATAGAGGGGTTAGGAATTCAGTGTAGTGGTTCATAGTCATCTCCCAGAGTTCTTTCGCTGGGTGTAGCTGGTTCAGTTCATTACTGCTCTATTGGAACTGATTTGGTTCATCTCACTGAAAATGGCCACATCCCAGCCCTTTTTGTAGTGGCTAGAAACTGGAAAATGAATGGATGTCCATCGATTGATTGGGTAAATTATGGTATATGAATGCTATGGAATATTATTGTTCTGTAAGAAATGACCAACAGGAGGAATACAGAGAGGCTTGGAGAGACTTAGATCAACTGATGTTGAGTGAAACAAGCAGAACTAGGGGATCATTATACACTTCAACAATGATACTGTATGAGGATGTATTCTAATGGAAGTGGATATATTCAACATAGAGAAGAGCTAATTCAGTTCCAATTGATCAATGATGGACAGAATCAGCTACACCCAGAAAAGGAACACTGGGAAATGAGTGTAAACTGTGAGCATTTTTTTTGTTTTTCTTCCCAGATTATTTTTAGTTTTCGAATACAATTCTTCCTTTGCAACAACAACAACAAAATTTGGTTCTGCACGTATATATTGTATCTAGGATATACTATAAGATATTTAATATGTATGGGAATGCCTGCCATCTAGGGGAGGGGGTGGAGGGAAGAAGGGGAAAAATTTGGAACAGAAGGGAGTACAAGAGATAATGTTGTTAAAAAAAAAAAAATTACCTATGCATATGTACTGTCAAAAAAAAAGTTATAATTATAAAATTAATAAAAAAAAAAAAAGAAAAAGAAAATGGCCACATCCATTAGAATTGATCATCATATAGTATTGTTGTTGAAGTATATATATAATGATCTCCTGATCCTGCTCATTTCATTCAGCAGCAGTTCATGTAAGTCTCTCCAGTCCTTTCTGAAATCATCCTGTTGGTCATTTCTTACAGAACAATAATATTCCATAATATTCATATACCACAATTTATTCACCCATTCTCCAATTTATGGGTAGTTTCTGGCCATTACAAAGAGGGCTGCCACAAACATTCTTGCACATACAGGTCCCTTTCTCTTTTTAAAAATCTCTTTGGGATATAAGCCCAGTAATAACATTGCTGGGTCAAAGGGTATGCACAGTTTGACAACTTTTTGAGCATAGTTCCAAATTGCTCTCCAGAATGGCTGGATGTATTCACAATTCCACCAACAATGTATCAGTGTCCCTGTTTTTCCACATCCGATCTCCAACATTGTGCATTATTTTTCCCTGTCATTCTAGCCAATATGACAGGTGTGTAGTGGTATCTCAGAGTTGTCTTAATTTACATTTCTCTGATTAATAATGACTTGGAGCATCTTTTCATATGGCTAGAAATAGTTTCAATTTCTTCATCTAAGAATTGTCTATTCATATCCTTTGACCATTTATCAATTGAAGAATGCTTGACTTCTTATAAATTAGAATCAATTCTCTATATATTTTGAAAATGAGGCCTTTATCTGAACCTGGGACTGTAAAAATGTGGGAAAACATTTTTACAGCCAAGGTTTCTGATAAAGGCTTCATTTTCCCTTTGATATGCTAGATTATATTTCTTTTTTCATACTTGTAAAAGTTTTCATTTTCAAAACACATGCATAGATAGTTTTTAATATTTACTTTCGCAAAGTTTTGTTTCAAATGATTTTTCTCCCTCCTTTCCCCCCATCCCTCCCCTAGATGGCAAGTAATACAATATGTTAAACATGTGCTATTCTTCTATATATATTTCCACAATTATCATGCTGCTTAAGAAAAATCAGATCAAAAGGGGAAAAATGAGAAAGAAAAAAAAAATGCTGGCAAACAAATATTGAAACATTGAAACTAAAACATTGAAAATATTATGTTGTGATCCACACTCAGTCCCTGCAGTTGTCTCTCTGGGTGCAAATAGCTTTCTTCATCACAAAATCATTGGAATTGGCCCAAATCACATCAATGAGAGAAGAGCCACATCCATCAGTACTGATCAAGACATAATCTTGCTGTGCTGTGTACAATGAATGTTCTCCTAGTTCTATTCACTTCACTCACCATCATTTCATGCAAGTCTCTCCAGGTCTCTCTGAAATTACCCTGTTACTTGTTTCTCATAGAAGTATAATATTTCATAACACTCATATATCATTCTTATTCAACCATTCTCCAACTGATGGGCAGCCACTCAGTTTTTAGTTTCTTGCCACTACAAAAAGAGCTGCTACAAAATTTTTGCTCACAAAGATCCTTTTCCCATTTTTTTGTGATTTCTTTGTGATACAAACCTATTAGAGACACTTCTAGATAAAAGGGTATGCAGTTTGATAGCTCTTAGGGCTTAGAATAACCAATTATTAAATTTAAAATCAAATCAAATACAGATTTAAACTTCCAATAGCAATACTATAATATTAATGCACACATATTTCTAAAATTTTATTCCCAAATGCATCAATTGAAAGTAATTCTATTATATGCCATTTAAATTTAAACACCATAGTAATTTAGACCACATTTTTTGGAGAAAACTCCTCTTCCCCCCTCAAAAATTCCATTCTCCTAGAGGGCCTACAATCTTTTAAATAAACTATGAGACCTGAGATGGAAACACAGGCCCCTGGAAACAAAATGGCCAACTTCTATCTCCTCTCCACTCCCATTAAATTTTATATTCCTCCCTATGTGGACTGTTGTCCCCAAGTCACATGGAGATAAACAAAACCCTTTTCCAGAATCCACCTGAAAAGTTGGAACTCTGGGGGCTGGGGAGAGAGAAACTGAGCCTGACTCCAGAGCATGGGGTTTTAGGAGATCCTACCATTCTTTGGAGAGGCTGGCTTGGACATAAGCCTGTAGGCAGTAGCCCTGGTCATTCCCAGTCCCTTCTAGGGAGAGAAACCTGAAAGCTTAAGAAAAAATTCAGGTTCCTTTGCATCTAGATACCTTACAAGCACTTTTAAATCCCAAAATGGCCATTTCTTTTACTTTGTAATTCAGCTGACTGAGAAAAACATAGAAGACAATACACAGACACAAACTGCTTTTAAATTCCTTTCTTTTGCAATTTTTTTTTTTTTTTTAGGTTCATGCTCCAATTTATCAGGCTTAGTCTGTCCCTCTCCTTCCTCTGGAGGGGGCTGGGAGGCAGAAGCTATGCCTGGGAGAAGGGGATGTGTAGGAAGAGGAAGAGACAGGAATAATGTGGGATTCCTATTCCTTCTTTCCAACCTTCCTCTGCATTAGAAGCTGCCACAGCCCAAGCAACCAAAGTGCTACATAGTAACTTTCTTCAGGATTGAAAAGCTCCTTAGCATTTACATATTAATTCCCAATACTGAATTTTACTCCCTTCTTAAAACCTCCTTGGACCCTGCCTCAGGGAGGGGACTCCACCCTAAACACAGTTTTCATTTTTGTTATCTGGCTCAGTCCAGAAACCCATTACTCCTTAGCTTGCCATGTCAAAGGATTTCTGCCCATTGGAACTCTGGTTCTGGTGCCTTTTATCTCTACCTTCAACTTTACTAACTAAACTTTACTTCCAAACCCCATAATTAACCTCTTTTATCAATCTAGGTTTCGGGCCTGTAAATTCCTTTACAGGGAACTGCTTGTGCCACTACTAGACCTCATTTCCAAAGGGATTGCAGGGGAGCTCCATTTGACTCCCTGTACCCCGAACCTGCCACTAGACCTCAATTAAACCTAATTTCATTTAGGTACCCCTTATCTAGTTCTCATCAAGAGGACTTTTCTACTAGTATCTCAGGTTTAGACTCCACCTTAAGTGGCTTAAATTGTTCCTTGACCATTGTACTGAATTTGACACAAGCCAATTACAGAGGGGTCAACTCCTTCCCTCAGTCATCTAAAGGGGCTTAATAGGCACTACCCCTTTCACTGGATCACTTTCTCTAACATCCCAGAGCCCATGTTCAGTTCACCTTACTAGATGCTGCCCTTCCTCAGGCTCAGGTCAGCTTTTCCTTCAGGTTATACGGGCATTTCTTGTGTGACTATTCCTTTCACCTGCTGAGATTTTTCTCTCTCAGTCTGTTGAATCTTCTTTTGTTTTCTGCTCTGGTGAGTTCATCTCTTCTTGCCCCTACTGTTCCCACAGCGGGATATCCTCCATCAAGTTCAAAAACTATCTGGGCTGCTCCCCTGCCAGGAACCTGCCATTGGGAGTGACAAGAGTGAGCTGCCACTGAGAGAGCACAAATCCCAGAATATCCCCTAGAAAACTGTGTGGGACAGTGACTACTAATCCAAAATAATTCAGATAGATGGTTCTCAGAGTCAGAGTAGAAAGCAGTTTATTCAATTTCTGCAGAGAAAGGGTATCATCTCCACCAGAATATTCTCATGAAGTAAGGCAAGGTATAAGCAACAGAGCAGGGTTTTTAGACCCTAAAACAACTTCACTACATCTTAGGTCTCAGCTGTCTCTGTCAAGGGAATACAGGCCACCCTCAGGGCACATGAACAGGAGGACTGTAAATTATAAAACTGTGGAAGATTAAGCAAGGGTACAAGCAAGGGGGGGGGTTCTTGATACTGTAGCCCCAAACTATGGCATAAATTAGTTCTCTGAGAAGGCCTCATGTCATCCTACTTATATATAAAAATCCTAAGGCAATCATAACGTATCTAAAGACTTTTGAATGCATAAATTCATTTAAACAAGTCATTTGGAGGTATGAAAAATAAAATCTGCTAATAATTTTAAAATGATATTGTATATATAGTAAAGACCATAGAGATATTCTACTCTAATCTGACCTTTCCATTTTTTCAAATGAAAACACTATAGCCCAGAGGAGTTCAGTCACTTGATCACAATCACCCAATTAATGGAAAGAACAAGAATGAGACCAAGAAGTTTAATCAACCATTTCCCATTTCTGGTTGTTGACAATATACATGTTTGTTTGAATGTAAGTGATTTGTTTTCCATAGAATTTGTGCATTTAGACATGATTAAAGTTTTTTGACAATAGTTACTAGATTTAACTAGCATTTAAGATAAAACTAGATTTAAGATAATTTTAAAAATCTGTATTTAGACCATGACTATATAAACTTTAGCTACAGGCAGTCAATCCACCAATGGTCTTAACAATTTAAATAGCTATTTTTATTATCATAATCTCTGAAATGTTAATAATTCAGTAGTTGATGTGATTATATAAAAAATATACCTTTCAAAAATAAGAGGTTTTTAATTGAGTGATTTTTATCTATTTAAAATAGTTAGAGCACCCTACTAGGAAAGCCAAGCTAATGGGTTCAATTCGTGTATAAAAACATAATCATTTTTCAAGTCTCTGGACACTGATTGCACTTGAAAATCCAACCAACCATCATTCAAAAGCATGCTGCTTATCAGAGGGCGAATGATGCAAGAGGGTATACATGGATTAGTTTAAGTCTAGCAATTCAAAACTTAAAAATGTTTTGCTAAAGAACATTTAGAAACAAACCAATTAGCAAACTAATGCTTCGAATCTGTAATTTCAATAATATTACTGACACAGAGGAAAAATCAGTGTATTTTCAATCTGTTGAGAAACAGTTTTAAAATTTCTACTCTGTTCCAAATAAATACAAGGCAGGCAATGCTGGAAACAATGTGTGACTCAGTTTTCTCTTAAGCATAATGTATAATAACAATTCCTACCTTCCACAGTAGTTGTACAGACACAATAAGATATTTGTAAACCTTGTTATTTTTCATCCTTTTTTTTTCCCAAAGAGGACCAATGACATCATAATATGAAAGATGATGCCTTATCTTGCTCATGAATTAGATTTAAGGAAGGCAAAGTTGCCCAAAGTCATCAGCCTCATTCTTTCTTACAGTCATTGAAGTCCAATGGCAGAACAAAAGTCAAGAGGAGTGCTGATAACCCAGGATGCAGTTAATAACCATATCATTTTTAATGTCTGTCTGATCAAGCTTTAAATGCTTCATAGTGTCTACATTAGCTGCCATCATAACCATTGAAACAAATTGTTCTCCTGTGTCCATTCCTTGGTAGAAATTTTCACATAATTGGGGTAAACATTCCCCTAACTCACAGACTGTAAAAATGATATTATCTTTAAGATAATATTATCCTTATAAACTTTGAAGCAGATATTATTAGCACAACTTATTGTTTTTCTTAGTTTCAGCCAACTGTTAGTGACCCTATAGAGCATACATGCTAATTCTCTCTATGGAGTTTTCTTCTTAGCAATACTAGAGTGGATTGCCAGTTCTTAGCCAGTGGAATTTAAATGACTTGACCATGTTTATACAGCATGTAAGTGCCTGAGGACAGATTTGAACTTCCTAACTACAAGCCCAGGGGTTTATCAATAGAGTTACCTGGTTCCATTTCCCTATGCTTTTTGGGGTACTATCATTTCAGAAATAAAGAAAAATTTTCTTCAATTGTAATGATGGTTTGAGTTGACTTTGGCTGTGGTCTTTCTGAAAGCTAAAAAAAAATAGGAAATAATTGCTCATGTCTTGATTGTTGTTGATATTATTGCAAATAATTGTATACTTAATAACTTTTATTATTATATTTATTATATTAAATTAATTTATATTATATTAAATATTTATTAGTAATTTTTATTTATTATTAAATTATATTATATTTATTTAATTCTATGAGATTAGGAGGGTTGGTATATAGAAGTCTGCATAATTATTTATAAGAACTGAGGTTTTTCTAGTTTATTAAAAACATAATATTTAAGCTTAGTTGATTAAGAGATAAGTTAAAATTTTAATAGTTGAGGAATAAATATACCCTTGGATTATTCTAGCATTTAGGGGGATGCCATTAAAATATGGGAATGAAACAAGTAGCAGCATATGGGGACTTTATGTAACTGTTTAATGTAAGCAGACTTTGTCTTTTAAGTCAGCTATAGAAATAATCTTAGTTTGTATCTAAACTGAGGCATCAAAGCATCCAAGAAATTCAGGGATTTTTTTTTTTTTTTAAATAAGAAGCATAAAACATGGAGATTTAGTCTAGAAACTTCAGTGCTGAAACATATAATTTAAAATATCAGGCTAAAAGATATGTTGAAAAATATATACACAATGGACTGAATTTTTTCACTGCTTATTTGGGTATTCTGAGATCAGGTAAATAAAACTGTACTGTACATATAGTACAGGTAACAATGTTCCCTGATTTTTACTGAATTTTTGCAGTCTCTGTCTTCCTTCTTATTACAGCAGTAATTATCCTTCTTTTCATTTCTTTGAATCTTCAGAATATTTGGCATCAAGTCTGTAAACATTTATAGTTACATAACTTAAAACATTAAATATAGCCAGCAACTGTATCAGAATAATTGTTTAGCTGAGTGCATTTGCACAATGTATATTTATTTCCATTTGAAGGCTCCTATTGGTAATTATGTTTCTTTTCAATTTAGTTTCCCTTGCCTCTCTCCAATATTTGAAGCAACTTGATAGAATGAAAACAAAACAAAACAAAGCATAATGAGTAGAAGAACATAAAGTTCTAACAATGACAATCCAAATTACTTTCAGAAAATAAACTCAGTGTGCCATTTTAACCTATCCTATGATGGACAAAGTTTATGCCTCTTCATTGCATCCCTGTCTCAAATGTAGCTTAATATTTGTCACTGGTGCAAATCAGATGGATAGATTAAACTCATCTTACTCATCTTAGTGGAAGGATATAGCTTGACCTAAAACAGTGGAAGTAAATGGGACTCATGATTTAAAGGCACTAATGCAACAGTTAATGGCTCTGTTGGCATGGTCCATTTTATGTCCCTAAAGGCTATTTCCTGTTTCCTTTTAATTGGCCGTCTTTTTTTTTAGGGAAGGTCTTTTCCATTCAACTTGACTGTCATTTTTTAGTTAATTACTGTTCATGGATAGTGAAGAGGTTTATTGAGGAGGAGGATGGAAGGGATCTATAAATTCAGTTCTTCCTTAAGAAAACAAGACTGCTGCTCCTGCAAGGATATCTTTAGAATTTTATCTATTCCAGTTTTAAATGTCTCCAGAGATGTGACTTCTACCACTTGTCCTAAAGACTATTGAACCCATTATTAATCTAGTAGACTTTATAATATTTCTTTTTCTTTTTCAACACAAAACTTAGATTGCAATTTATTCATTTCACCCCATTTTCTCCAGCTATGTTTCATTTAACTGCATTTAAAATTTTTTCTCCCTTTTCTATCATAAAAGTAGTTATAATTGCATGCTAATGTAATAAATTCAATTTTATCACATATTGTAGACATCATAAAAGATTAATCTTATTCATAAATGGATTGTATATTTTAACTCACCATTTTTGTTAAATTACAAATATTTAGTAGTTGGAGAAAAGATGCGAGACTCTTCTTTTGTAAATTTTACATGAGATACTTTCAGAATTTTGAGGAGTAGACCCTTCTAAATTGAAATTCTTCCAAATCATCCCTATGCCTGTCCTTGGATAATTGTGTTATGTAGTAGATAAGAGTATGGGCCCTAGTGTCAGAGGGACTTGCATTTAAATCTGGTCTCAGACACTTACTGTGTCACTGTAGATAAGTCATCTGAACCTGTTTTCTTTAGTTTATCTGTAAATGAGTTGGAGAAGGAAATGGCAAATCATTCCAGTATTTTTGCTAAACAAACCACAAAAATCGGTCATGAAGAGTCTCACAGGGATTGAAATGAATCAACAGTTCCAGCAATACCAGGGGTTCCAGTATATCTCTATTGGCCTGTGTTTATTTATATCAGTGAATTAAACTAAATAAACTAATGTTTTTTCACAGAAATGAATTACTTAAATTATGTTTTTCATTTCAACTATTTGTCAACTAAACTGTAGGGATATCAGAATATCAGAATAGCTTCTGTCAAAATACTCTAGACACAGATGCTAACTCTTTGGTCATTGAAGCCAAGACAATTTTTTTCATGGGTCTTCTCCAGTGATGGACTTTTCCTAATTGGTCCCTGCAATTTTTTGTTTTATTGTGTTTTGGTTTTATGGAAATAATTTCCATTTAGGATGCTAAAAGTGTAGACATGATCATTGTAGCCTCAAGTTACAGTTTTGTATTGTATTACTGTTTGTGCTCCTGTATTGTGTTACTGATTAGAGGGCATGTTCTCTCCCTTTCTTTATCCCCTTTAAATCTGGTAGACTTGAGCATAGCACAAAAGTATGCTCAAAGCAAAAGAGTAATTAATGACAAAAGTAAAAGAACAGTGATGAAAAATAGATTGGAATTGGAAGCTGCAGGGATCAGAGTAATGTGATAAAAATAATTTGAATTGGAGTCATAGCATCCAAGTTTGATGTCCAACTGTACCATCCCTTGATCTTCTCATATTTAAGTTTCCTCATCTGTAAAATATGGAGGATGAACCAGGGAACTTCTGAGGTGCTTTCAGCTATAAATCAGTGATCCTATAATACTAAATATAAATAATTTTTACAGCAAATATGAGAAAAATTTCTTTTGTAATCATTTTTATCATATGCCTAATTTTTTTTTCTTTTGATGCCATCTCATTTCAGTAGTATTCTAGTGTAGCCTAGTAATCTAATGACAGGGTTGAAGACTGAACTTCTGATTTGACTTGATTATGAAACCTTTTGAATGAGGAAACTCCTTTTACCATACAAGTCGATACCTTATCTGTAACATATTCTCTTACACTAGAACATTTGGAGGTTAAATATATGTCACCAGGTACATGTCACAGGTGGTCCAGATTTTCTGGGCTCAGAAGCCAGCTCTCTATTCACTATAATTGTATTCAAAGTCTCTCATAGAACCAAAATGATTTCTTTCTAAAAGGATGGTAAAACATATTGAATATAGAGACTGTTTTATGATGCTGAACAACTCATATATTCTAAGACAAGAATTTAAAAGTTGATACTCTGACTTTGCAGGGATTTTTCCAAATAAGGAGTTCTCACTTTGACTAAAATATAGTTCTATTACCATAAAAGTTATCATCCTATTGCATTCTCCATCTGTTGATTTGTTACAAATATTGACTATCAATGTAATCCACTAATTTAAAAGCTGTAATAAATTTTCAATGAGATATTTAGTAATTCTATACTATTTACCCCATAAATTGCTAAGTATTTATATATTTGTGTTTTCCTTATGATAACATATAACAAAAATAATCATTATTACTGCCACATATAAAATTATAAGGTTTGCAAAATATTATACAATCATTATTTCATTTCTTCCTTTCATTCACAATTGAATCTAAATGAATGAAATTCTAAATTGAATCTAAATCCAAATCTAATATGGACTCTGTAACATGGAGCACACACACATAAACTGTTCTGACTTTTTATAATTATCTTTCACTATGCCATACTTTATGTTTCCCCCTGTTCAACAACAATAAACCTTATTTTATAGTATTTAATTTTGTAAATAACTTTCTTCTAAGTAGTGCAAATATAGTTACTGATACTCCATAGTAGAAATTATCCTTCAGTGATTTTTCTAACTAAACACAGAATCTGAACTCAAGCCTTCTGAATCTAAAACTAGTTTTATTTATACCCATGTCATGTCATTGACCTACAGTTCAGTGGCATGATCCCTTCTTCATCCTAGCCCTTACTCACAGTAGTAAGTCCTATATCTTGGATTAAGTTGAAATCAAGAATTTGATTTTAATCTAATTAGCTTGACAATAATATTGTTTAATTTTGAACAAAAGTATACTGTTCATTAGCTTAGAAAGAGAATGAGATGAAGTGTTCAATTTATCTCTAGTATAAATCAGAAGTTTTACAATGTAACTACTGTGAGCCATTAACACGTACAGTTGGAGAAGGAACAGATCTGCACATACAAAATAGAGTGACTAGATTAAATTAGGACTTTCTTTATGACCATGAACACATATATTGGAAAGAGAATTCCTGTATCTTGTATTCATGCTCATGGGTCATATATGACATTAAATAACAAAGAGTTTGCTCCAAAATGAAATGAAACCCACTTTTAATATGTATATTCTATAATAACCTGAGTTCTATATTCAATTTTTCATTCAGATCCAAGAACAAACCATAAATATTTTACTGATCTTTCCTTAATTCTCATTTTAAGGTATATGTCACATGAGTTAAATTTGCCTATAAATCATTTTATGCTTCTGGGTAAATATTCATCAGCATATTCTAAAACTTGATATTTCCTTCCTTCATTCCAAAAGCTTGTCTAAGTTTTAACCAGTTATTGCACTTTAGAATGAGCAATGGTAGATTGGTCACTTTAAGCTCCAAATGTCTTATGGATAAAAGATAATTGACTAGGAACAATGGAGGCCAATCCTTAATTAATAAAAGGAAAGGTTTTATTTCCTTTTGTAATCCAGTTGTTATGAATTTTTATTGAAGTATTCTATTTTTCTTTCAAAGAATCTCATTCTTAAAAATAAAGAGAAGACAACAGTTTGGCTATTCTTCATCTATAAAGAACGCATTATAATTGCAATATGAGGATCTGATTTTAAACTGTCTTTCTGCTGTTATCTAAGTGGCCTCAGCCAAGTCCCTTAATTTCTTTGGACTCCCATCAGCAAAATGAGGGGATTAGGCTAGATGATCATATATTTAACTATTTTTCATTTTGTGTCAGTATCAGGACTTAAGGTGGCAAAAAGGAATGCCAAATCCACCATGTTGGGGAGAGACAAATGTGAAAATGAATAGGAGACTAGGAGTAGGAGAATAGGAGAAAGTCTGCACAGGTAGATAGAATTAGGTTATAAGCAGCATGAAACATATGGAAGGAAAAGTACAAAGTTACAATAGTGACAAGAAAGATCAAACCATACATTCAGAACAAGATAAAGTTAAAGCTCCTACATCCGAAGCCTCCAAGAAAAATATGAATATATCTCAGCCCATGGAAAGGCAAGAAGGATTTGGAAAATCAAGTAAGATTTAGCAGCTTTTAAATTAAAGAATTAGAAGATTGATTTCTAGTCATATGAAAAAATGCTCTAAATCACTATTGATCAGAGAAATGCAAATTAAGACAACTCTGAGTTACCACTACACACCTGTCAGATTGGATAAGATGACAATAAAGGAAAATGACAAATGTTGGAGGGAATGTGGAAAACTGAGACACTAATACATTATTGGTGCAATTATGAACGGATCCAATCATTCTGGAGAGCAATTTGGAACTATGCTCAAAAGGTTATCAAACTGTGCATACTCTTAGATCCAGCAGTGTTACTACTGGGCTTATTTCCCAAAAAGATCTTTAAGGAGGTAAAGGGCAGCCCTTTTTGTAGAGGCAAGAAATTGGAAACCAAATGGATGCCCATCAATTAGAGAATGACTGAATAAGTTATGATGTATGAATATTATGGAATATTATTTTTCTGTAAGACACAACCAGCAGGATGATTTCAGGGAGGCCTGGAGAGACGGACATAAACTGATACTAAGCAAAATGGCAGAACCAGGAGATCATTGTACATGGCAAAAACAAGATTATAAGATAATCAATTCTGATGGACATGACTTCTCAACAATGAGATGATTCAGGCCAGTTCCAATGACCTTGTGATGATGAAAGCCATCTACACCCAGAGAGAGGACTGTGCAAATTAAGTTTGTATCACAACATAACTTTTTCAATTCTTTTGTTGTTGTTTGCTTGAATTTTATTTTCTTTCTAATTTTTTCCTTTTTGATTTGATTTTTCTTTACATATATATTTACCATGTTTAACATATAATGGGTTACTTGCCATCTAGGGAAGGAAGTGGAGGGAAGTGGGAAAACTGGAACACAAGGTCAATGTTAAAAAATTATCCTTGCATAAGTTTTGAAAATAAAAAAAAGTTTCAATAAAAATAAGAAAAAGTTCAAACAAAAAGAAAAAGAACTGAAATTTTGAAATATGATACTCTGGAGGGCAAAAGAATTAGGATTACAACCAAGAATCACTTTCTCAGCAAAGCTGAGTATAATTATTTCAGGAAGAATTAGATATTCACTGAAATAGGGGACTTTTAAGCATTCTTGAAAAAAGCAGAGCTGAACTTTCAATTTACTTTCAAATACACAACTCAATAGAAGCATTTTATCTTAATCAGGAAATGGAAATCATAAAAGACTTAAGAAGGTTAAACTGTTTACATGCTTATGTGGGAAGATGATACTTGTAATTCTTAAAGGGCAAGAGCAACTGTGAAACAATTTTGAAGTAAGTTTCTCTTAGACCTCATTTCTAAAACACGTAGATAACTTAATCAAATTATAAAAATAGGAGCCATTCCCCAATTTAAAATTGATAAAATATATGAAGTTTTCAGATGAGATAATCAAAGCTATCTGTAGTTATATTAAAAAAAAACAAAAAACTATCTTACTATAGATTGGAGAAATGCAAATTAAAGCAATTTAAAATATATTATCTCATACATTTTAGATAGGCTAATAGGTTAGAAAAGGAAAAATGACAAATAGTAGAGGGGATATTGAGGAAATGAGACATTAACACATTGTTAGTGGAATTGGAAACTGATTCAACCATTCAGTAGAGCAATTTGGAACTGTGCCCAAAGGACATACTCTGACCTAGCTATAGTGTCCCAAAAGAGATAAAAGGAAAAGGATCTATCTATATGTAAAAAAAATATTTATAGCAGCTCTTTTCTGATATCAAAGAACTGGAAATTAAGGAGATGCACATCATTTTGGGAATGGCTGAACAAATTGTGCTATGTGATTATGATGGAATATTGCTGTGCTATAAGAAATGATAAACAGAATGCTTTCAGAAAAACCTGGAGAGACTTCATAACCTGACACAAAGTGAAAAGTATTGAGTACAAAATAACAGCAATCTTGGAAGATGATCAGCTATGAATGACTTAACTATCCTCAGCAATATACCAATATAATTCTAAAAGGCTTCTAATGAAAATGTTATCCATAGCCAGAAAAAGAACTGATTGTTTCTGATTCCAAATTAAAGCATACTTTTAAAAAATTATTTTTCTTGACCTTTTTCTTTCACAACATGACTATCATGAAAATGTTTTATATAACTAGATATGTCTTCTCAATGAAGTAGAAGACTGGGGAAAAAGGAAGGGAGAAAATTTGGAACTCAAAGTTCTAAAAACAAATGTTAAAAATAATTGTTTTTACATGTGAATGGGGGAAATAAAATAAAATACAGAAAAAATAAAGGACCATCTGAAAGTTATCATCATTCACAAAAACAGAAAAGAAAAGAAAAAATCTCTCTTCAACTTTGATTTTCTACAGAGATTTTCTACAAGATCATCTCTATAGACTACTTTGGTGAGTATACTCCTTCCTATTTTATACATTTCCTGTGTGTACAAAGGACTGGCTTTTGAACAAAATCATGACTGTTTTATCTCCCAAAGAATCTTGAATAACTGTAGTACAATAATATTCATTTCATAACCTAATTCTGAAGAGACAAGTGGCAAAATAGAGGAACAGAATTATAATTGCTTCCATTAATCATATTTCAAGTATTCTTACTGAGTTGCAAGGAAGAGAAATACATCCAATGTTATCATAAACACTTTATCCCCCTCAAGGATATTTGAAGCTACTTCAAACATAACTACATATTCTCTAAATTTCCAAACCTTTATTAAAGAAAGAGCCAAGTTTTTTCTACTTCTTTAGGGTGTGGGAAACATGTTTCTCATTTAATCATAGAGAAAAATATACATATTAATCATCAACCACAACAAACATTTATTTAGCCCACCCTATATGTTTGGTACTGAATTTGAAAAAGGAGTCTCAAATTGGACATTAAGGAAACCAGACCTACTTAAACACTTTAGCTAAAAAATTCTTTTTAGAGTTTACAGCTATTTTTCCATTCAGAATCATGCTTGCTCTCTGAGTCAAAAACCTCTGACCCCTGAACTTTTTTAATAAGCTCAGTGATCTCTCAGAAACACTTGCCAGAAAGAAAACCAGATGTTAGGTTTCCAAGTGATTCAAACACAGCTTTTTACTACAAAGTGTCTTTTCAATTAGGATGTTGGATCTCAGATGGTACTAGGATGTAAGGTAATGAGGGCAGTTGTGATATACTCACAGCCTAGGGCTCCTTGGGATTTTCCTTTAGTGTTTGATTCAAATCCTTGAAGGACCTGGGGTGCCCTGGATACCAAATACTTGCATTTCTCTGCCATATCTGAGGTTTCAGTGCTTTTGTGTGTTTTGTTATTCCTTCAAATCTATTGTGAAGCACTAATTTGTTAGAGCTTTTGTTTCTGGGAACAAAGCATTTTCTTTTCCAACAACAGAAAAATAGAAGCACTAAATGGTACAAGCCTAAGCCTGTTTCTAATCATGAGTAGATTAAATGAGGGTATCATTTGACAGTCTTTGTATGGTGGAAACATCAACTAATGACCTTTATTACTAATGACCTAGGCCCTCAGGCAATGAACCTAGACAACACTGATTAAGTAAGAAGCCTGCTGATTTTTTACACCCATATAAAATAAAAGAAGTCTTCATGTTAATTGATAGGGGGTAGGGCAGAGAAAGGAATGTAAAAGGGAATCAGCTATAAAAAAGAAATAATCTGTACCAGATATCAGAAAATTAATTTACCAATATGAAAGTTCAAAAGTAAAAAAAAAATATATATATATGCGGCTAAATCCCAAGAAAGAGAAAAGATGGAACTTGAAAGAATAAGAAGGATCATCAAATTTTGGGTCACTGCTTGATCCAATCATTCTGCCCTCTCTAAGAGATATCACTGCTAGTATACTAAAAGAGTGACAGCCAAAAAATTGGTTTCTTCTGGCCCAACAAAATGTGTTAAGGGCAATCCTAATTCTTTAGAAAGAACTCCTCTCTAGGCTTTTTTGTTGTTAGTGTGGGGTTTTATGGTGCTTAAAAAAAAAAAAAAGTCTTTAGTAATTCCATGTGATAGTTTTGATATTATTAGTGTGCTTTTGGCTGAGTATTCTGCAAGGTTGCCACCTACTTCGGGAAAAGGCTCTTTAATGTGCTCTATTCACCTGTTTTTAACCACTGTTAGTCCATGGATTTAGTCCATGGACTAGTCCATGTTAGTTAATCCATGCCTTTCTGCATCTTAAATTGGACTCAGCAGTTCTCTTCCAGTTCTAAAAATGTCTCCAAATATCCAATTCAAGTTGTTTGCTACCCAATATAATTTAGTTTTTTTTTTTAATTGATATAGATAGATAGATGATTTTTTTTCCCTGAGGCAATTGGGCTTAAGTGACTTGCCCAGGGTCATACAGCTAGGAAGTGTTATGTGTCTGAAAGCATTCTGTGCTCAAGGGACAGCCAGAGAAAATAAAGAGAGTTGGGAAGTAGTGTTACATCATTGTGTGAATGTCATCTACCATAAATTATTTATTCATTCCCCAATAAAAAAGAGCTTCCTTCATTTCTACTTCTTTTTCACTACAAAAATGCCATATTTTTATTTATTTATATGCATGATCATTTAAAACAAACTCAAATATCACCACTTCTATGAAATCTTACCTAGTAGGTCTTCCCAGTTGGTAATGAATGAGCTTTTACCAGAATCGATTTCATTAAATATATTTTCTTGTATTTCTTATCTATTAGGTATTATTTTGTGAGATATGACTCCCTTTCTATTTCCAGCTTAAGTCAAATAGAATAACTCTTTTTCTATAAGTTTAACTTTCATTGACATTTTTCTTTTAAAATAACCTATACTTCCTCCTTAGAGGAAATTTAGTGACACAGTGGATAGAACCTAGGACCTTTGGTCTGAGTTCCAATCTACTCCCAGGTACATTCTTGCTGAATGACCCTGGGCAAGTCACAAAATCTCTGGCTGCCTCAGTTTCCTCAACTGTAAAATGGGGATGTTTAATAGTACCTATCCTCCAGAGTTGTTATATGGATCAAATGAAATATTAATATAAAATATTTATACCCATGCATATATCTGGTAAATAAAAACTATTAAAACAAACAAATAAATAAAAGAATCAAACGTAGTATTTGAAAAATGCTTCATAAATCTTAAAGTGCTATAGAAATGCTATTATTATTGCTATTGTTTATACCCAAAAATGAAAATAAACTACTACCCAAAGGATTAAAAATAATAATGATAATAATAAAATATTTAGCATAGTATCTGTTATGTATTAAGTACTCAGTGTTTCTAATTTCTTTTTTCTTTCCTTCCTTGTATCTCTGACCCTTTCTACCCAAGAAAATCATACCATATATCAAAGTATAAGAAGCTCTCTTCTACCATATAAACAATGCACCTTTTTTGTTATGGGATAAATATCTCAAGACTGAAAGGACTAGCAGTAAATGATTTACAATGAGCTGTTTGTGTTTTGGTTTGGTTTTTTTACTTACCTCAACAAACTTTGAAAAAGTATTGATAAGTTTCTATCATTATTTCAATGAATCCATACTAAGTAAGCAATTGTCAGTCCCAAAGTCTTTCATAACTATATTGCATTCACTTCTTAAAAATTCTTCTATTTTTAGATGGGGAGATGGAAAAAGACAGAGACAAAGAGAAACAGGGAGAGAGAAAGAGGATGAAAAGGGAGAGAGCTAAAGGGGAGAGAGACCGACACAGAGAGATATCCCAAGTTAGTAATGACAATGTCATGACAGAAATTTGTTCATTTCCAACTTTTCACAAAATATACTAGAGTCCACAATTTGTTGTTGGTAGTATTGTTATTTGTTTTAATTTTAATGACTTTATTTCAATACCATTGTTTTTCTTTGAATTATGTCTTTTTATTTCTGCATTTGCAAACTGCCAGAGGGCCCATGACAGAAAATAGGACTTCTGCATTAGAATATACAGCACTGCAACAGAGTAAGTGGTTTCTGCATTCATATATTTGATAGCATTTTTATTTAAAATAGGCAATTATAGTAAGATATTGTTATACATTGTAGAATATGACATAGGCAAATTTTCAGGCTATCATAAAATCACTATGCACATTGATCCCTTTATTGAAGGCATTTATTATTATTAGCCTGTGGGGAAAAGAGGAAAAATAATGGGTTAGAAATCCAGTTTCTATAAAATAATCACTGAGGAGCAAAATTGCCAAGTTTTTATTCTAGGTTGATTTATTTGGAGGTTATGATGTGTGCAATGTCCAAGAAAGTATCTTTGAATCTGTATCACTTTATGGATTTTTTTGTTTTGTTTTGTTTGCTTTTTCTCTGATTTCTTGATCAATCTCATTCCATTGACTGAATCAAAGTAGCCCCATACTGAACGGTTTCCAGCCTACTGATTTGTCAGTGCCTATTATAGGCATGATCTCCTAATCTCTTGAGTTGTTGAACTGGGGCACATCCAATTAAACTGGACATTAACTTTGGTCTCTTTCTATTAGACATGTTCTTAACCCTTGGTTAAGGATATATATCTCTTATAGTAATGTCACATTAATTCTGAATTAGTGGATCCCCTACCATTCTGAGTCCTTGTTTCCATTTTCCTTAATTCTCCCACCCCAAAGTTTCATCTCACCTTCATCCATGGGATGGTATCAGAGATGACTGGAACTGGATCAAGAGGAGTAGCCTTTCTGTGGTCCATAAGAAGAGAATTTTTTATAGCACCATCTCTCCAAGAATCTCTTGTAGTACTGTTCTTAGTCCTCCCTTAAGGAGACAGGGAATTTCTTTCTCTTTTCCATGGGATCATTTTTTGAGTCAAATGTTAGTTGCCTACCAGGAAATTATTGCTGTAATAGTATTGTTTCTTGCAGGAGAAACATGTCTTCTGGGAGGAATATTATATTCAGGAAAAAGAAAATATATGATATACTGTAGCTGGTCAGCAGCTCTAGGTCATGTGAATTGCTTAGATAGTTCAAATCTAAGATGAAAGTGAAAAATTTATTTCAGCAATTCTACAACATTTTTCTTTCAATTTCTGAGACAGTGTAATGTATATGATAGGTTTTTGCAGTTTTAAAGTCTCTATTAAAGCCTGTATTCTTAATTTTCTGTATTTTAAACATTTTAAAGGATGGAAGAAATATACAAAATGAAATTCTTGTTGTGTAATTTAATGTTTCCCAACAAATACTTTATTATTCACCTGTGAGAAATATTCCAGATATTAACTATTCTTAACCTTATTTTAGAGATTTTCTTGGAATTATTCCACAATGGGATAATGAACCAGAGAAACAGGAAAAAGATGATGAACCTAATTCCTGAGAGTTCAATGCCAGAATCATATGCAATCCATAGAGTTTCCCTATTGCAGTATCTTTTTTGACAACAAAAAGCTTTTTCTTGACCCTCCTCCTAATTTAATGACTGCTTCTCCTCATTTTCCATTTTTATATTATCAACCTCCTCCCATCTATTGTGTGCACATTCTCCAAAGTTGTATTCCTAGTCATTATTCTTTCAAACAAATCTACTATTAGAAATGAAAAAGGTTATGATAATATAATTAAACTCCATTTTACAATAAAGAAACAGATCAAGAGAGGTTATGAGTTTCTCAAAGTCATATAGATAGTAAATCTAAATTTAAATCTCTAATGCTAGACATGGAGATCTTATGATTTAAGATGGTTATCTCCTTCAGACAGAAAAAAAAAAAAAAAGCCTATTTAGCAAAGGTGGTCTTTATTCATTGACATCTGGATTATAGGTTCAATATGTGTTCTAATTACCACTTTGCTCAAATTTGTATCATACAAACAGGTAGGTGACAAAAAGGGGAAATGACACCTGATGTCTTAATTCTCAGCCCAAGGCTGTTTATATGAAAACTTTGGCTCTCCACTTTTAATGCTATAATAACTTCATATGGTTTCAAATTTGCAAAGGAAGTTTTTGTTAATGTATTACAACCCATACCTCAAAATGAACCCCCACAAGGACATTATGAATATTGACTTAGCTTCTGCCTACAACTCCCAGTGAAATGAGCCACTGCTCCCCAAGGCAGCCTGAACTACTTTGGTGGAGCTATAAGCTATTGGAAATTTGCCTTTTTTCTTTGGGCTATTTTTATTTATTTAATTTGATTATTTATTTTATTTTTAGTGATTTGTTTTTACTTTGTTGTTTGCCTGAATTTACCTCTTTATAACTTCTAGAGTCTGGAAGCAAATGAAAGAAATTTAATTCTTCTTCCACGTGACAACCTCTCAAGAATTTTAAAAGAGCCATAATGTACCATCTGAATCCTCTTCTTCAAATTCAAAAATCCTTTATTTCTTCAAGTGATGCTGATGACATGGACTTGATGTGATTTACCATCATTCTCCTGGAGATGCTCTCCAGCTTATCTGTGTCCTTTCTTTACATAGTACCTACAACAAAATACCAAACTGCAGAGGACATCTGATAGGGCAGAGTGCAATAGAAAAAATCATTTTTAATTATCAGAAGTGCTGCCATTCTTAAGGTAGATAAACATTGATTTTAATTTTGGGAGGTTATCAAATAGTGCATGTATACATTTAAATATATGTATGTACACGTATATATGGTACTTTTCATAATTTATATACACATACATGGAGATAAATAGGTAGATAAATAAAGAAATAGATAGGGAGATAGATAGATGAAAGTGAGAGAGGATATCCCAAAAGTCTTAATGTACTTTTAAGTTATTAAAATTTAAAATTGCACTAAGATCTTCTGGATAATACATATATATGAAAACATACACACATATACTTATATAAATGTATATGTGTATATATGTATATATACATACACACATATCTATTTATCTCTATCTTATCTAGATAAACACACACATAGATACATATATACATATTTGCTATTGAGCATTGGTCCTGAACCTTCCATCTTCTACTGGGTGCAGTGTATTCCAGAAGAAAAGCTGTTTGAGGCCAGGATGAGTATTTTCCATCTATCCCAGAACAACCAGTTTCATATGTACAACCAAGGCATCCATCATCTCTTTTCATCTCTCTCTCTCTCTCTCTCTACCTTCCCTTACAAACCCTACTCTTCATTCACATTATGATCTCAAATCCCTTAACTCATCTCTTCCAGACCATGCTCTCTGCACTAGTTATTCTCTCCTCTTCTCCCCATTTTGACTCCTTAGTGAATTCAACTCAATATTGTTCTTCTCCCTTGAATCCCTACTTCCTTTATCATATAACTGATTGTGTCTAGCCAAGACTCAACCTCGGATCACTTTCACCATCCATCACCTTCATTCCAACATAATAATGCTGAATGAATGTGGAGAAAATCATGTTCTGACTAGGTCCACTACAAATATATATTACATAACATCAACTAGGTCCTTACTGATGCTAAGCAATCATATTTTACCTCCTTATCAGCTCTCTACACTGACTCTTTTCATATCAATTCATCTCTACTCAATGCTACCCTGCTGCTCCCTTCTATATTGAGAAGCTTACTTTAAATTTTACAGAAAAAAGATTGAGGCAATTCATCACAAACTCCCTTTTCTCTGCTCTTATTCATCTCTATCTCTCTCTCCTCTTTCACCCTTAACTCATGTGATGAAATAGCTTTAGCCTTACTAATGTTAAATGTCCTCTACTTATTCAAGTAATTCCATTCTATCTCATCTACTCCAACATACTTGCCCCTTTGCTATCTCAACTCTTTTACTTATTTTCAATCTTGTCTCTTTACTGGCTCATTTCCCATAGCCTACAAACCTGTCCAAGTCTCCCCAATCCATAAAACACTCATACTTGATCCTTTTATCTCTACTTATCATTCTAATCTCTTCTGCCCTTAAAGATAGGTGTCTCCACATTCTCCCAGTTAAAACACAAACTGACTTCTAATCTTATCATTTAATTTCTGTTATGGGATCTCTAATCCCATTAAGTATTTATTAGTTCCTAAATCCAATCCTTTTCCTCAATCTTCATTTTCCTTAACCTCTCCGCAGATTTGACATTATTAGTCATTTTTTTCTCCTTGATACACTTTTATCTCTAATGGGGACACCATTATCTCCTGTCTTTCTTTGGGTCCTCTTTTCTCTTTCCTCTATACTATGTCACTTGTTAATCTCATTAGCCCCTATAGATTTAATTATCATCTTTATGTTAATGATTCTTTTTTTTTTTATTCATTTTTCCAAATTATCCCCTCCCCCCCCATGACAGGCAATCCCATACATTTTACATGTGTTACAATATAACCTAGATACAATATATGTGTGTAAATACCATTTTCTTGTTGCACATTAATTATTAGCTTCCGAAGGTATAAGTAACCCGGGTACATAGACAGTAGTGCTAACAATTTACATTCACTTCCCAGTGTTCCTTCTCTGGGTGTAGTTATTTCTGTCCATCATTGATCAACTGAAAGTGAGTTGGATCTTCTTTATGTTGAAGATTTCCACTTCCATCAAAATACATCCTCATAATGATCTTCTGGTTCTGCTCATTTCACTCAGCATCAGTTGATTTAAGTCTCTCCAAGCCTCTCTGTATTCCTCCTGCTGGTCATTTCTTACAGAGCAATAATATTTCATAACCTTCATATACCATAATTTACCCAACCATTCTCCAACTGATGGACATCCATTCAACTTCCAGTTTCTAGCTATAACAAAAAGAGTTGCCACAAACATTTTGGCACATACAGGTCCCTTTCCGCTCTTTAGTATTTCTTTGGGATATAATCCTAATAACATATGCTAATGATTCTTAAATCAGCCTTTTCTTCCCTAGTCTTTCTCTTGAGCTTCAATTTGATATGTTCAACAGTTTTTCAAACATTTCAAATATGCACTAGACATGTTAATCTCATTATGTCCAAAACTGAACTCATTATTTTTTCTTCCAAAGAACTCTTCTCTTCTACCTTACCTATTACTGAAGAGGATTTTAGAGTCATGCTGGGGGTTTTACAACTCTCACCCCTTCCATATCCAAGCTTTGTAACATCTCTCAAATATCCTTCTTCTTTCCTTTGATATTGCTATGACTCTTGTGCAGACTTCATGATTTCATGCCTTGATTATTGGAATAACCTTCTCTTCCCATTCTAGTCCATCGTTCATTCAGTAATTAAAGTGATTTTACTAGAATGCCAATCGAATCACAAAGTCCCCTTAGTGAATAAATTCCAGTGATTTCCTTTGCCTCCAGAAGCAAGTGCAAAATACTGGTTGGTCTTCAAACTCTTCATAGCCTACTTTCTTCTTTTCCATTCTTCTCATCTGTTATTCCCTGACAAGTACTCTTCTATCTAGTGACACTGACCTTCTAGCTATTCTACAAATAAGATACTCCATCTCTCAACTTTGGATATTCTGACTATCTTCTGTGCCTGGAATGTTCAACCTCCTCTTTTCTGAAAACTAACTTCTCTGACTTCTTTTAAGATTTAACTCAAAAGCTATCTTCTATAAGCAGCCTTCCCCATACTCCTTTTTGTTTTGTTTTGTTTTTTTCCCCTCTATTATTTCCTATTTATTCTGTTGCTTTATATGTATTTATTTATATGTTGTCTCTCCCATTAAACTGTAAGTTTTTTTCCCTCTATTATTTCCTATTTATTCTGTTGCTTTATATATGTTTATTTACATGTTGTTTCCCCCATTAGACTGGATGTTTCTTATTAAGCACAGAGACTGCTTAGCATGGTGCTTGGTACTAGGAGACATTTAATAGATATTTATTGATTAACTCATTGATTGTCCTAGTTAATTCATCTTCTTAGAATCAGGCCAATGTTCTGGACTGTCAAAGTCTTATTGTTTTTGATTCTGCCATCTAGTGTCTTAGACATTCCTCAAAGCTTTGCACTTCTTCAAATGTGATGATTATATTGTTTGTGCTTTTATCAAAATAGTTGATTAAAAAATATTAAAAAGCACAATCCTAACAGCTGATCTACTCCAACTGCTACTAAATTCCAGCATCATATAGAAATAACACTATGAGTTTAGACTTAGGACCATTACTGAATTTTTATATTTGAACTATCATCTATCCTTCATCATTTCATCTTTTATGCAAGAAAAACATGACGACTCACTCAATATTTTCTTCCTTGGTGACTACAACAGGCTTAATTTTAATTTTTTCTGTAAAAGTTTAAAATTTTTCTGTAATTTTTCCCAAGTCTATGCATCCAGCCCAAATTTTTCACTTAAATTTCAGTGAAAATCATTAACTTATTGCTGAAAGTATTTAGATGTTTTATAGACATTTCAAATTCAATATATTCAAAACGGAACTCATTTTATTTTCCTCCTCCAAATGTCACTATTTTTGCTTTTCCCTACTTCACAACTATTCTGTAATTAATCAATCAAAAAGCATTAACTATGTTCTAGGAAATATACTGAGCACTGGTCATACAAAAAAAAAAAAAAAAAAAAAAGCAAAACTTCCCCTTTCCTTGAGTACCTTATATTCTAACAGTGAAGGCAACATATATAAACCAAAATATGAAAGACAAGTACAAATAGAGGAATGACAGTCACAGAGGGGCTGATACTAACAGCCTGATATTAACAATAATGGCCTCCTGGAGAAGTTGTCATTTGAGCTTAGTCTTAAAGAATCCAAATTTCTGAGTAAAAGTTTAGGAGGGAAATCATTCCAAGCCTATGGTATCATGTGCAAACAAAGTCACAGAGAAGGACTGATGGAATTACCATGGGGATGAACATTGAAAAAGTAGATCATTCTCACTTTCACTGCAATTTATAGTCAAAGAAAGTAACTTAGGACACTGACAGGCAATGTATCTTATGTAAGGTTATACAATCAATATGTCAAAGATTAAGGAGCCTTAGACCTAGATCTTCTGGGTTCCTATTCCCTACATCATTTTTTTCGTGATGCTCGACACATTAAAATTAATAAATTTCTTTGGAATTGTATAAAACTCAGGAAGATGCTTTTTCAGAATATCAAATCAATCTTGTATTTTTATTCTATTATAAAATGTCATATGTGTGGAATTAAAACATATATTTGGGAAGAAATTAACCAATGTTTATACCTATTGGTGTTAATAATAGAATAATTAAAATAATGCCTAACACTTGGTTTTTATTCAAAAAATACTCAATGAATTAATGAAGTTGGATGTCTTTGAGGATAACACAGTTTCAAGTAAGACCCTCTACCTGCTTAGTTCTTCTGTAAAGATATGTTAAAGAAATTGTGGACCTTTAGCTTGGAGAAAAAAATGCTCTGGAAGAATATTACAGCTGTGTTCATATAGTTGAAATGTTATCCTATTTTTAAAAAAGCAGGAAATGTATTCCTTTTAGCCCAAGAGGACAGAATTGGGAACTCTTGGTGGATGATGCAAAGTGACAAACTTATGTGTGATGTGATGAGGCAAAATTTCCTTCAGTTAGAACTGTCACATTAATTCAACTAAATTAAAAGAATAATACACATCAACACAAAAGAAGAATGAATTGCTTCAGAGGAAATAATCTTTAGGATGTTGGATGGGGGATGGATTGGTATCACTTATATTGCAGAAGGGGATATGTTTTCAGATGTAGGTTGCACTACTTGGCCCCTAAAGTTTTTTCCAATTTTACAAAAATATCATTGTTTTGTTGAGAGTTATATATCACATTAGAAAATGCATTACTAGAAGTTTCAGAAAATGTGCCACTTTAAACCTACTTGAGAGATGGGGTATTTTTCATTTATTTTGTTTTGTTATGTTTCCTATGAATCTGGGTTATGAACTTTTAGAGAATGACATACTCTCAGAAAAGCTACTGTATTCTTCACCAGATGTACTCTCTGCATGGTTTTCTGCTCTAGTTCCAGGAAAGCACATTGAAAAAGATACATCTGAACATGATAAATGGCTAGATCACTGGAGCACAATCTTTGCTCGGTAGGAAAGAATTCTGGCATTCTATTGGATGAAGAATTTAATAAGCCATTTTGGCCATCTAGGCAATTTGAAATCCATCAAAAGTGATAAATCTAGCAAAATCGCAGGTCATGTTCCAACTTCACAGTTTGAACATAACCAAAGTTCAATTTGTGATCAGATTTTTTTTTTCTACGAGACACTATCAAAATAGTAGGTCTCTATTTGACAACATTATTTCATTCCCACTGTAGTCTCACTCACTCCATTGAAACTAAACTTGAAATTTCATCAATTCTTCCATAATTTATTCCCAGGAAAGATATTTATCGCTCCATTATGTAAAGCACAAATATTCACAACTACCTTGGAACATACATATTTAATGTTTACTTTAGGTTGTCTTTATGAGTCAATCAAACAAAAACATTTATGAAACATCTACCAAGTATGACTGTGCAAGGCACTGGACCTACAAAGTCAAAAAAAGGAGCAAGCTCTGCCCATTCATTTATGAAATGGCACTAGCTTCTGAGGAGATCGGGAAAGGCTTCATGCAGAAGACAGTACATGAGCTCAACATTAAGAGAAAGTATTCTAGGAACAAATGAAATACATAAAAGGTATTTGACATAAGCAAAAAGTATTGGGGGTAGGATGGGACTGTATTTGCTCTTTGTGTGACAGTGGCAGCAGAGAGAACAGTATAATTACAATTTACAATCATGCTTCGATTCAGTTTGGTCTATGGATTGGAGGGAAAGATAGGTCTAGGAGAGGAATCTCTTGGTGATGGCTCCCTGGCTGTGGTGGCTACCTTACAGTGGTAGATGCCATAACAAAGGAGCTCTGAAATAAAGTAAAGTGATAATAGTCAGGACAGAAAGTAATTTCTCTCCTCCCACCCCAAATGTCCAAATTCAATTTGGCCTGTGTCAGAGTTCTGCATATAGATTATCCTATAATCCAATGGCCTTTGTCTGGGATTCTTTACAGAGTTGGAGGAGAAAGAGTGGCAGCTCAACGTAGCTTTCCATAGCTAAGGAAGTGAGAACAAGGCAGTATGCATATAGGATAACTCTCCAAGTTGTGGTGATTGGTCATTTCCAGGAAGGAAAGAATTAGGTCTTTTTGTTTATTTGTTTGTTTCTATTCTTTTATATAATTTCTTTGGCATGACCTTTCAATGAGTATAGAAATACAGTGTGGCAATCATCCACAGTTAATTTTGAAGTCACATGAAACACATGAGTCCATTCCTATTAAAAATATTAGAAAGTATAGGAATAAATGTAGTTTTCCTTAAGATAACTAATAGCATCTATATAAAATTATCAGCAAGCATCATATGTGACGGGAATAAACTAGAACAATTCCCAATAAGGCCAGAGTTGAAACAAGGTCAGCATTACTATTAAATATTGTATTAAAAATGTTAGCTTTGGCAATAAGAGAAGAAAAAGAAATTAAAGCAATTAAAGTAGGTAATTCTTTGTAGATGATATGATGATATACTTACAGAATATGAGAAAATCAACCAAAAAAAACTTCTAGAAACAATTCACAACTTTAGCAAAGTTGTAGGGTGCAAAATAAATCCACATAAATCATCAGCATTTTTTATACATTACCAACTAAGACCAGCAGCAAGAGATACAAAGGAAAATGGTGTGATGATAATATAAAATATTTGGGAGTCAATCTGCCAAGGCAAAGTCAGGAGCTGTATGAACACAACTATAAAACACTTTCCATATAAATAAAGTCAGATCTAATCAACTGAAAATATATCAAGTGCTCATGGGTAGGCAAAGCTAATATAATAAAAATGGCATTACTACCTAAATTAGGCTCTTTATTTAGTGCCATATAAATCAAACTCCCCAGAAAAGATTTTACAGAGCTAGAAAAAATAACAAAGTTCATCTGGAAGAACAAAAGGTCAAGAATTTCAAGAGAATTAATGAAAAAATGCAAATAAAGGTGGCCTAGCTGTACCAGACCTAAAATTATATTATAAAGTAGCGATCATTAAAATCATTTGGTACTGGCTAAGAAATAGAGAAGTCTATCAAGGGAATAGGTTAGATTCACAACACACTATAGTCAATGACTATCATTATCTAGTGTTTAATAAACCTAAAGAGCTCTGTTTCTGGGATAAGAACTCAGTATTTGACAAAAATTGCTAGGAAAATTGGAAATTAGTATGGCAGAAACTTGATCCATACCTAACACCATATACCAAGATAAGGTCTAAATGGGTTCATGATTTAGACATAGTGATATTATAACCAGATTAGAAGAACAAAGAATAGTCTACCTCTTAGATTTGTGGAGGAGGAAGAACTTCATGGCCAAAAAAGAACTGGAGTACATTATGGAATGCCAAAATGGATCATTTTTATTATATTAAATTAAAAAATATATATATAAACAAAAACAATGCAAACAATTGCAAGGGAAGCAAAACCTGGGGAAATATTTTACATTTAAGGATTCTAATAAAAGCCTCATTTCTAAAATGTAGAAAATATGACTCAAATTTATAGGAATTCAAGCAATTCTTCAATAGATAGTCAAAGGATATGAATAGATAATTTATAATGAAGAAAATGAAACCATGAAAAGGTGCACTAAATTATTATTGATCAGAGAAATGCAATTTAAGACAACTCTGAGGTACCTCTCAAATTGGCTAAGATGACAAGAAAAGATAATGATGAATGTTGGAGGAGATGCAGGAAAACTGGGACACTAATACATTGTGGTGGAGTTGTGAACTGATCCAGTCATTCTGGAGAGACATTTTGAATTATGCTCAAAAGGTTATCAAACTGTGCATATCCTTTGATCCAGAAGTATTCCTATTAGTCTTATATCCCAAGGAGATCTTAGAGGAGGGCAAGGGACCCATTTGTGCAAAAATGTTTTATAGTGTCTAGAAACTGGAAACTGAATGGATACCCCATTGGTTGGAGAATGGCTGAATGGTATAGAATATGAATGTTATGGAATATTATTGTTCTATAAGAAACAATCAGCAGGATGATTTCAGAAAAGGCTGGAGAGACTTAAATGAACTGATGCTAAGTGAAGTGAATAGAAGCAGGAGAACATTGTACATGGCAACAGCAAGATTATATAATGATCAGTTCTGATGGACTTGGCTTTTTTCCACAATGAGATGATTCAAGACAGTTCCAATGATCTTGTGATGAAGAGAGCCATCTGCACCCAGAGATAGGACTGTAGGGACTTTGAATGTGGCTCACAACATAGTATTTTCACTCTTTTGTTCTTGTTTTTTTGCATTTTGTTTTTATCATTTTTGTTACTTTTTGATTTGGTTTTTCTTATGCAGCATGATAATTGTGGAAATTGTGGAAGTATAGAAACATTGCACATGTTTGATATATATATTGGATTACTTGTAATAAATAGAAGGAGATGGGGGAAAGAGAGGGAAAAAATTGGAATACAAGATTTTGCAAGGATGAATGTTGAAAATTATGTATGCATATGTTTTGAAAATAAGTTTAATAATAAAAATAATAATAATAAATAAAAACACATGTAGATGGAAGTCCAGTAGAAAAATGCCCAAACAATCCCTGATTCATGTTGTCTTTCTATGAACTACACTTCTATGCCAATATCAATTATTCAGTTTTGGAGAAAATAAAAAGCTCCTTTGGTTATTAAAAGTAGAATTTTCAATAATGCAAATATATCAAAAGAATGTATATTTTCAATGGAATGACAAATGAACTCTATATGAGCTTCATAATTGTGATCATGTTAGACCCAGTCTCAAAATATAATATTCCCTCCAAGCTACCATTTCAATGATATATTGTGGGCATTTAGGGTTATTATCAAGGTGCATCTGAGGTTAATTTTCTTCTCAAGAGATTAAATGCCAAAGGCTTAAGAAATATAAACTAATTTAACTTCCACAAGATAAAAAGTCCCAGTTCCATAGAAGTAAATAAATTTCTGAATATTCCAATTCTTTTCCTAGTAGCAGAAATAGATAAGTCCCCCAAAGGAGTCTCAGAAACTGAATGAGTAAAATATTTCCTCTAAATAAGATCTTGTACAGATTTTGATGCATAGCCATCAGTATTAAGCCTTGCAGTGGCCAAAGGTAACTTGTTTAAGGAATGGACAGTCTGGAACCAGCAAGGTACCAGAGGCTAAAAAAAAAAAAAAAAGCACTGGGACTATAACAGCTGCCTCCTGATTTGACTTTTGAGAGTAAAGCTATAGAACAGAATATGAAAATTTGAGTTAATTTTGCCCTCCAGTGGATTGGTCTAAAACCTGAGCAGTGAGTCTTTGGTCAAGATCATATAAGAATTGTACTATGTATTGGATGGAAATTTCGGTGTACACTCCCTTCACACCAAGAGCAGAGAATATAATAAAAACACTACCTGCTAGGAAAATATGAATTCTAATTCTAATTCAGCTTCAGACATTTATTAACTATGAGACCCTGGAAAAACCATTTAACCTCTGTCAGTTCAGGTTACTTATCCATAAAATAGGGATAATAATAGCATTATCTCAAGGAGTTGTTGTCAGGATAAAATAAGATATTTGTATAGTCCCTTCCACATAATAGTTACTTAAAAAATGCTTTTACTATAGAGACACTGAAAATGTTTTAAATAAAATAAAATTGTTTCTCTGAACCCTCAAGCTTAAAATGGTCAATTTCACCAAATATGGAAACCTCTCTTAGAACAACATACAGAAATCAGAGTGAAAGGAATACTTCAATATAAGCTCATATTCATGCATCATATGATGATTCAATGAATCAATAAATAATACCTATGGAGGCAGTTCTGCAGATGACAGATCAAGTCTCCAAGTACTGATTGCATTATACCTGAAATTTGTAGTTCATTGTCCCAAAGAAGCATCACAGAAGTATCTTTACCAAATGGTGGAGAGAAAAAGCTATCATACTCCTAGAGAAGATTTTGAGGGGTAGATTGCTGAGCAGTGACTCAGAGCATCAGCTTCTCTGCTTTGACCACAATCATTTTCAAATGTCAAGGTTATAAAATCTCACTCAGCAATGAATGAAGGAAGGAAGGAAGGAGGGAAGGAAAGAAGGAACAAGAATTTATTAATACTTACCATGTGCTTGATACTCATCTAGGCCCTGAGAATGCAAATGCAAAAAACAAAACAGTAGCTATTCTTAAGGACCCTAAGGAGACACAATACATATTTTGAAGAGAAGGTCTGTGAAGTAATATTGTGAAATGTTGTGAGTGAAGCCATGGGACAGTCAGTTAAGCAATTATACTAAATTTATATACTAAACTTATTCAGCAATGATACTAAAATATATTTGATGACATGGAAAACGATTATAAGGTTATATAAGTTTCTACTCACTCATTTTAATGACAGGTCAATACAGCTCAGAAGAAAGGACTAAACCTCAGAAGATTACTTAGTGAAGAGAAGCTAGGAATAGCAGTGGTTTCTGCAGGTCCTGGTATTGAAGGTCAAAGTTTCTTCCAGAGAGAAAGAAAGGTATATAGCAAGATACTCACTCTTGAAGTGCTAGTAGACAACTGGATAGGATGTGTAAATAACCATAAAGAGAAAGGAAGCCACATGTTTAGAACCTTATTAGAAATAAAATAAAATGTTCTTGAATAGTATTAAAAAAAAAAAAAAAACTTGAGGGGTCTAATATGGATGTAATATTTGGAAGCAACCTTCCTTAACCTAAAATTAAAGCATTCTTTACATTTGTGCCCCTACAATTATAATTCATTAACCTCCACTGGATATGTTAACATCTAAATAGTCAGCCAGAGTACATAATTAGTTTAAAGCAAAGGCATTTAACAAATAAGATAAGTAGCATCAAAATGTTTTCCCCATAATCCATTATCACTCTCCCACAAATAACAATGGGAAGAATGGACACATGGTAGAGAACAGAAGTGGAGTATAATACACATACGTATTATGTTTAGTCAAGGAACACATGGAAGGAACACATTGACCAGAATACATATGTGACAGAAGGATATATATGGGAAAATCATGTATATGGGCAGCTCAGACTTCAGTGTTTCAGATCCTTTGGTTGTCTTATAGTGATATCATCCCACTGTTCTTCCTGACGCTAATCTCATATATTTGCCATTTGCAGCTCTTCTGGTCTCAGATGCTCCTCTGCTGGATGTTGCCATGCTAGACTACTATCAGCCTGTATTCTGTCTGACAGAGTATTTCTGGGTGTTCATTCCTTGGTATTCCAACAACTCTAGCTTTTGACTTAGCTGAAATTCTTGCCTAAAGATTTATCATATTTTTAGCCAGCTCTTTTATAAAAGTCTTTTGCCCTGAGATTAGTAGAAAGCTCCCTGTGTTTTGTTGAATTCGATTTTGTATGCTGGAACCTCAACTTGCATGAAGCTCCTTAGAATAAAGGTCAGTATAATGCCAGCTAATCAAATACTTTATTTTGTTTTTTTCACTTTGTTTCCTTGATAGGACTAAATTCTTTATATGAGACTTCAACCTAACATCATGAATCATCAATTAATTTCCTAGATAGTAATATCTTACAGCTATGATCTAGAGAATAAATATTTGCCTAATAAAAGCTAAACAGCTTTAAAGATTTCAGATTCCCTAATTTTGAGTGGGAGATGTAAAGGTATAGAAGTAAATCAAAACCAAGGAGTGAGGTATCTCCTACCTGATAATCACAACTCTGATATATGTGAATATGGCATATCTAAATCTGACAAGGACTTGCTCCATGCCCTTTTATAGATAGAATGAGAGTTTATGGAAAATATGGCTAAACCTTTATCATTCTCATTGTGAATTTGTGTGTATGTGTGTGTCTGCAAGTATATGTGGGTAAGCAATGTAGAAATCTGTCATTTTCCATTCTTCCTTATTTCTAAATGATTTTTTGGACAACTCACTATATGTGAAAAGGATAAGATTTAAATATCTTTTTTTACAACTTGAATAGATTTGTTTGCTTTTGTATAATAAAGCAACACAATGGGAATGAATAGAGAACTACGAGGGGGTAAATAAGAAATTATACGGCACAGAAACTGAGGACAGGAAAAGCTCAGAAACTCATGCACTGAGGCTACCATCAGAAAGATGAAGAATATTATTTGACTATTAGTAAGGAAAGATAATTCTAGGAAAGGTAGGGAGGCCTAAAGGGGCAGCTAGGAGACCATGAAACCAAAGAACAACTGGCATGCCTGAAAAATCAATCATGAAATGTACATCTCTATAGAGAAATGATTGAAACTTTAAGTAACTCAGGGGATTTCTTTCTTTCTCCCTGCCACTCATTCTCTGTGGTGTTGAATAGATGGATGCTTTGCCTAAAGTAAAGTAGGAATTATGGTTAAAGCTCTATCACCAGGACATTCAATACTTGAATTATGGCTCTAGGCTTGTCTCCAGGAATTAGGCAAATAACAGAGCCACAGCAATGCTTTCATTCTATATAAGTGTGTTGTACGAGGTGGGGAAAGTAAAGTGGCCCAAATATAGCTAGCATAAATTGATCCCTCCCTATTGTACTTTCACTTGCCTTCTCTTCCCTTCCTTTCCCTTCCTTTCCTTTCCCTTCTCTTTCTTTTCTCTTCCAAATGGAATATCAAAGAATGTTTCCTTGCTGGTGAGTTCAGTCATTATCCTGGAATGCAACCCTTTAAAGATGGCAAATGCTCTTACAAAAGCCACAGCTACTAAAGACTCTGAAAAGAAAGTTATTGTCACTAAAACCCTTGTCACTGTCACATGGTTTAGTATCAAAAAGTTATATGATTTCATCAGTGGAAATATCAATAAAGAAAAGATATTATCTGCTTTCGCAGTGCACCATGAAAACTTCCATCTGACATGCAACTGAAACCTCTTATATGTGCTGTCTCACCTATTATAATGGGAGCCCCTGAGGGAAGTGATTATTGTATGTTTCTATTTCTATTCCCAGCTTTTAATACAGTGCCTTGTACCTAGTAAGAAATTAGTAAAGGTACCTTTTTCATTCATTAATTCACTCATCAATTATTCATTGATTCATTTATCCCTTTGATTTGGTATATTTGCTAATGCTACTGATTTGCTCCTTTCTCAATATTTCTCACTTCATCTCTTTTAATCCACTATGATTCTTAGCACATACTTGGACTTAGAACACTGGACTGACTGCACCATTCACTAACTTAAAGAGGGACCCATTTAAGTCATTATCCATTTAAATAGCAGATTAGCTGCAGCTTGTCCATAAATATTGTTAATGTTCCTTTTGTGCCAATACTTTTGTGCCAACTGGAGAAAGCCATGATGATAAGTAAGTTAACAGCAATAACATATTGGGCCTATAAACATTATAATATTATCTTTGACTTCTCTATGAGTAAAATATTTCATAGTTATAATTGAAAAAAATTTCATAAAATTCCACACTTGTATTGGGTGCCATTCAAAACCTTCATCGATATAAATCATTATTTAATTTATTCTTAGAGTTGTAGGACTCAGTGCCACATAATAGATTTAGAGTTGAAGAGAACCTGAAAGACTGTCCAGTCCAACCCTTTTGTGTAATAGAGAAGTTCAGAATGTTTAATTGACTACCTGTTGTGACAAGTAGTCAGAATTAGGTTTCAAAACCAAATCTCTAAAGAAAAAAAAAAAATCATTGACTCCAAATCCAGCATGTTTCCCATTGTATAATGCTGCATCCTAAAGTGGAAGAAGTAAAGTGGTTTGCCCAAGAAGAGAAACAGTATGTGATAGTGGGTATTTGAACCCAGGAACTCTGAATCTCTATCCCCCACTATACCACACTAACACTGCAATTTAGTGAAACTCAACTGAGAAAAAGATTGTTTATTTGTTTCTTAATGTAAGTTCAATTTGATAAAGATTATATTATATATCTACTGCATAATAAGTGCTTTTCTGGACAATGGAAGCCCTAGATGCTAAAAACTGAAATTGTTCCTGTCCTTGAGAAGTTTATTACCTAATAAATAATATCTGATATATCTGCCCAGATAGTCTGCTTTTGTTTTCTTTGAGTTTTTTTGGTGACACTGCCCAGTTTATCTCATGTTCCTTTTAAGGATCATTGTCCTTTAGCTATGGGTTACCCCCCAAGAATCTTCTAGACTTTCTCTCTCTTCTCTATGTATTTTCTTTTTTGATTAGCTTATCAGCTTCCATGAGTTTAATGATCATTTCTATGCAGAATTTTTCCAGGTACATAGCTTGATATTTTTCTTAAATTCATCATTCTAATCCTCCATAAGAAATTAGAGCTGGGGAAGAGCATTGACAAAAAAAAAAAAAAAAGCATTTTTAAGAGTAAACTATTTTTAAAGTATTGTTCTTTAAAATTAACTTTATGAGGAATTACAGGTAACTTTTTAAATCAACTATATATTCAGAAGCACAAACTCATAAAACCCATAATCCTATTCCAATAACCCTGTGTATTTTCCCATGCAATCAGCCATCTCTGTTCTTTTACATTAAAATAAATACAAAATGATTGATTCTCTCATTCCTAAAGATTCCCCCCCCCCAAATTGATTATTTTGTGTTGTCACCAGGTTTCAATATCATTCTATGTGGTCGTACAATCAAAGGACTTGGTACTTTTCAATCCAAGGTGCAGCCTGAAGACACTGTGCTACACTCTTCAGTTCCCCTGGGTGATTCTCCCCTAATCATTACACCAAGGCAGCATAATAGGGCAAATCACTAACCCGCTGAAAAATAATGAGGAATAGTAAGGAAACATAATAGCTATTTCATGCTGCAGATTTAACAAAAATATGTCATAATGCATGGCATTAACGGCAGTGTTAAAGTTAAAAGTTCATATTCTTCAGTCTCCTAGAAATTTCTTCCATTTGACTTTCATGTAATTTTCAGAAGTCTTGAATATAGCACGGCACTGCCATACATTAAACATTAAAATGTTAATTTTGTGTTTTAAAAAACATTACTCTTCTGAGAGAAACATTAAGCTAGAGACAACAATGAAATCCATTCCTGACAAAGAAATAGCAAAATGCTCTAAAAGGGATGGAAAACCCCACATATGCTCTCTTCCATATCAATCAGTCAACTGTGATATATATTAAGTGCCTATTATGTACCAGACCTTGTGCTAGTCAATGGGAATATAAATAGAAAAATTAAATAATCCTTATTCCATATAATAAGAACCTTAATAATTAGTATGTTACTCTTACATAGTTAACTCTTAAGAGTACAAGACATGAAATGAAAAGACTATATAAATTATGGGTAAGGCACTTACTAGCTGTGTGCCCCCCCCCAAAAAAAAGTCACTTGACCTTTATTTGACTGTTTTTTTCAACTGTAAAATGAAGATAATAGTAAGATTTTTTTTTATAGGATTGTTGTAAGAATTAAAGGAGATAATATTTGTAAGGTACTTTGGAAACTTTAAATACACCTTTAAATTTCTCCAGTGAAAGATTGTGGATAAACAAAGAAAACTTCGTTCATTGATTTCAAACAGTGTAAATGGAAATAGCAAAAATTCAAAAATCAACAAAAACTGAATACAAAATAATTATAGTGATGAAACTTAGTCCTGAAGAAAAGATAAGAATCTCTTGCTCTGGAGACTCTGGAGATGAAACACTATATTAAAAAAAAATTAGGTCAATATATTGGTGTGTTGTATTGAAATACTTCACAATATCTTTTGTAGATTGGTGTGAGGGATGGCATGCAAAAGAAGCAAGATATTTGGAAATCAAGGTGACATAAAACTAAATTAATAAAATTATTTTATAAGAAAGATGACATACTTAACAAAGCAAAAAGAAAGGATGGGTTTGTGTAATTAGGTGCAGCATATCACAATTGACTAAGAGGAAACTAAAGATAAAATCCTCTATCTCTCATTAATAATATGTGCAACTTTAGACAAATTAATCTATCGAAGCTTCTGTTTTTACATCCTTAAAATGAGGAAGTTGTAATAGGTAGCCTCCTATATCTCCTGTAAATATTCACAACTCCTTGTTACTCTCACATGGCTATGCAAAATTTGTTTTCTCTTGTTTGTAGATAAATATACAAACTACATAGAAAAGTCTCTATCTATCATGATTGACCACAAAAACTTTAGCTAATATATTGCTTTAACTACTACAACAAAACTTTTCCTTATAAGTTTGGTCATGCAAGACCAAATGATCCATTTATCATTTTCTAACACCTTTTCTCCAAGTGCTTAAACATTCTATTGAAATTATATTTCTGGTTCAGAGACTCCCACCATTAGAATGAATAATTTAAGTCCTCAAAAAGTTCAAAACTTTGGTTTCCATAATTTTTCTAAAGGTGAACTTTTGCAAGTAACAACTATATTATAAATAATACAGAAATGGCAGACAAGTATCAGACAAATGGACAATGAGTATATTTCTAGCAAATTAAGATTCCATAAAATCCCTTAAACTCACTGGTCTCTATACCATTCTCTTTGGTGATTAAAGTGAATTTTATAGCAACTGAAGCCAAAAGAGGCATTCATATATGTGTGTTCACCACTTTCTACAGGAATCTGGAATTGACATGGTTTCTCACTAAATTTTGTCTCCATTATGAAGTGCCCCAAGCACGTAGAAATTTTCCCTCTGGGCTGTATAAATTGGTTTATGTAAGTTCTAACTATTGTTGCTGAGCTGTGCTTCAGTTTTTTCTCTTGGGATATTATAATAAGGCAGGCACTAGTATCAGTCTTGATATTCACTGTCCAATCATATAAGAATACAGTGTGCCATATCCCAGTATTATTATGCCTCATTTCATGCCACTGACTTTAAATAAGAAGAGCACAATGGTGACTTCAGTCTGTTCCAACTTGGGAAAATAATGCTTCATGGAAGAAAGAATAAACTTGTATATGTGTATGAAAACTGGCTTGTCAACAATGAAGCCTGCCCATGATGAGAAAAGCAGTTGATTTGAAAAATTTTAGTTTGTTCCTTATAATGTGGTAAATTCATGAAAGAAGCTTGGTGCAATTGAGAGGGAACTGGCCCCGGTATTAGGAAAATTTGGATCCAAGTCCAGTGTCAGGGAACAGTAATGTGATTCAAGCTAAGATATTTAGCCCCAAAAGAAAGACTCCACTGTTCAACTCCTGAAAAAGATCCCAAAATGAAAACTCCAAAAATATTGTAGCCACATTCCAGAATTATCATGTCAAGGAGAAAATACTTCAATCAGCCAGAAATAAACAACTCAAATATTAAGGAACCACAGTCAGGATTACAAAGGATATAGCAACTGCTACATTAAAGAATTAGAGAACTGGGAATATGATATTGTGAGGAGGGAAAGGAGCTTGGATTGCAATTAGGAATCAATGACCAAGAAAAGTTGAATTATTTATATATATAATTCAATAAGGCTAAACTGTTTACATCCCTTTATGGGAATATGATAGCTGAAAATCTTGAGAAATGAATCTCTATTAGGGAAGTTAGGAGTATATATAGATAAAGAATGTTGGTATAAGTTCATTTTGATGTGATCACATAAAAATTAAGGAGTGAAAAAAAGGAGTGTACTGGGAGAAAAGAAAATGGGGAAATAGACTAGAGCAAATTATATCACATAAAGAGATGCAAAAGACCTATTAAAGTAAAAGGAATTAAGAAGGGGGGAGTATTAGGATTCTTACAAGGTGCTAAGTCAGTGGAATTGATAGAGACAATGATTATGCATTTAGTACTTATTAGAGTTCTACAAGATTCACACCTTTAAGAGAGCATATATAAGCTAGGAGCTTCAATCAAGATTCAGTGTGGGAGATTCAAGAAGTCAGAGAAGGCAGTGGAGGAGAACTAAGGAAGACAGAGAAGAAGTGGCAGGCTGTCCTGTGGAGAACACTGAAACCAAGACCTGGAAGGCCTCCAGAAAACTAGCCAAGCCCCAAGTGAAAAAGACAAGACTCTGAAGGAGACAATAAAAGATTTGGACTTTAATACCTGGCTGCATTTGGGGTGATTACTGAACTAAAACAAAGGCTGCTCCCAGAAGCCCCCCCAAGAAACCTGCTCCCAGAGAACTTTACATTTTAAAGAGAATATTACAGGGGCGGGGCAGGGGAGTACGGAATGAGCATTGTTTAAACTTTACACTAGGTTTGGCTCAAAGAGAGAATAATATGCATACTCTGTTGAGTATTTAAATTTGTCTTACCCTATGGAGATATAAAAGGGGAAAGAAAAGATGGGGGGCTGATAAAAGGGAGGGCAGACTGAAGGAAGCAATGGTTAGAAGCAAAACAGTGGTGATGAGAGAAAAGATGAAAGGGAGAGAGAAAAGCTTAAGCAGAAGGGAATTAGGAAGGAGAGAAATTAATAGTTAATAATTATAACTGAATGTGAAAGGAGTGAATCACTCTTCCATAACACAAGTAGATAGAAGAATGAATTAAAAACCAGAATCCAACATATTGTTTATAAGAAACAAAGTTGAAGCAAAGCGATCAATATAAAAATAAAAGACTAGAGCAGAATATGCTATACTTCAGCAGAAAAATAAAAAATAAAAAAAATAGGGGTAGCAGTCCTGATCTCAGAAAAAGCAAATGCAAAAATAGAAGTAATTTAAAAAGACAAGAAAGAGAATTCATTTTGCTTTAAAAAAAATACCATAGACAATCAAGTAATCTCAATACTAAACCTATATGCATCAAGTGGTACAGCATCCAAATTTTTGTAGGAGAAGTTAAATGAATTATAGGAAGGAATAGACTGCATTTAGACAGAAGAAAGGAAATAGCAGTTTAACAAACAGATCACGAACCTAGTTCAGAGACTTGATATAGAAGACTTGGGGGAGCATTCATTTAAAAAGCACCTGTTGAAAATCACTATAATGAAAAAAGACCTATTAATAAATTTTAACATAATGGCAATTTCATCCTTCAAAAGATGAAGAAAATAATACAGATAAGTTCTTTTTTGTAGCTAATTCTCACTAAGAAGAGGAACTAATTACTGACAGAAATTATAGAAAACCTCAGAGGAAGTGACTTCCTAGAATTCAAAAGAGATAAAGAAGAAATGTGTTTTCTGAAAACAGCTTTCAAAGGGTTAAGAGGAAGGATAATTGAGATCCCATGGGGAAAGAAGAGGGAAAGTCTATAATGAAAATCAGTCCATAAGGGACAAATGATGTTTAAAATAAAATTCTGAAAATTCAAAAGAAAACTATTTCAATGAAGAAAACAATGGAATTCATCTGAAGAGAGAGATATGAATTCATAAGGACCTCATTAACCAACTTATATTTTTAAAAACAAATGTACAGAAAACAAAATTGAAGAAAAATAACAGTGAATAAATATAAGAGCAAATTAAAACAGCAATAGAAATGTTACTGTGAGATAAAAGATAAGGGGGAAAAAAGAGTTATCCTATGCATTTGATTTCTGATCCTGAGAAAATTCTAAAATGGGTCATATAGTGGCTAGAAAGAGTCAGTATAGTATTATAATGAAGTTCATGCCAGACCAGTGAAGTTGGTTTCTAAACAAGAGTACAAATGAGGAGATGAGTAAAATACTGTGGATATAATTTACCTAGATATTAGTCTTTAACAAAATATCTCATACTATTCCTAAGTAAAATATAAAAATATATGCACTGAATGATAATTCGATCAGGTATAGCACAGTTAGTTATTAATTTGTCAATGACTCAATGTCAATATGGCAAGTGATCTCCAACAGATAGCCCCAAAGATATGTCCTTTGTCTTATGGTGTTTTTTAACATTTTTTTTTAATCAATGCTTTGGATAAAGATGAATGATATACTCCTCAAATCTGCACTAATCTGAGAGGGATAGCTAACAAAGAAGACAATAGTGTTAGTATCCAAAAAGATCATGACAGGCATTGGAATAAAGTGAATTCAATAGAAATGTCAGAGATGGTATGACACAGAGAAGAGAGAAATAGCTTTGAAGCCTGTACAAAAAAATGGAATTAAAGAAAAAAAATAATGAATAAATATAAGTATAGAATAAAATAACCCCAGAAATGTTACTGTTGAAAGTAAAAACTAAAAATAATAGCTAACAAAAATCTTTTGACTCAGGTAAACAATATGACTCTAACAAGGAATTGGAAACTAAATGGATGTCCTCAGTTGGGGAATGGCTGAATAAGTTATGGTATATGAATGTGTAACAGAATATTATTGTTCCATAGAAAACAATCACCAAGCTGATTTCAGAAAGACTGGAGAAACTTACATGAACTGATGCTAATTGAAGTGAGTAGAACCAAGAGAACATTGTACACGGCAACAACAAAATTATGGGACAATCAATTGGCTCTTTTCAACAATGAGGTGATTCAGGGCAATTCCACTAGACTTGTGATGGAGAGAGCCATCTGCATCCAGAGAGGACTGAATATGGAGCAAAACAGAGTATTCTACTTTTGCTTTTGTTGTTGTTGTTGTTTGCTTGCTTTTTTGTGTCATTTTTTTCTCTTTTGATGATTTTTCTTGTGCATTCAGGATAAATGTGGAAATTTTTAGAAGAAAACTATACATGCTAAACCTACAATAGATTACTTACTATCTAGGGGAGGGGGGAGAGAAGAAGAGAGGAAATTTGGAACACAAGGTTTTGCAAGGGTGAATGTTGAAAATTATCTTTGCATGTATTTTGAACAATAAAAAGATATTAAAACAACAACATGACCCTGAGCCCTTAACTGCTTAAGACAATTCTGTCAGCATGCCATTGCTGAATATGTTCTGAGGTGCAGTGGTAAAGGGAGTTTCTTCATCTGAGCGTTCCCTATATCAGTGCCATCATAGGCCTTATTCCTAAATGTAAATTCTTGCACTTAGGTATTTGAAAGGTTCTCATACTCAATTCAGAATGGTTTATAATTATTCTAAATGGGCTCTAAATGCAGAAACAAAGCCATGTTTATAGAAAATTTTCCATAGCCTTCCTCCTAATATTTCTTTAAATCTTAGATAGTAAACAAATTTTGGCTTAAAACTTCCTAACAATTAAAGCTATCCCTATGTGCTGCCTCAGCAGGTAGTGGTTTCTCCTTATTTAGAGACTTTGGGAGGGTGGGGAGGGTTTAGTGAGTACTCATTAGTTGTATTATGGGACAAAGTCTTTCAGGTATGAGTTGTTGATAATTGGATCCAACTCTGTGATTTAGCATTTTGAGGGTTTGAATCTTGAGCTTTTTTACTTTTCAAATTAGGTAAATATATAGAAAGATAGAAGACATTTAAACATATATAAATATATACTTGTACATGGGTATACATACATATGTATGTATGTGTATATATATATATATATATATATACATGTATATTTTTCCCCCAGACACTTCAAGACTTTAAAACAATAATATAGATATTTATTTGGACCTCTTAAGTATTTCACTCCCCTAGGGAATTTCATGTGACTTTTACCTTATGTGATATTTCTATTTTCTTGCCCTATGGACATGACTATATGATGAATTGGAATTGGTAACCATGTTGGATTTGGAGTCAGGGGATCCAGATTCATATCTGCCACTTAATATTAGTATAATCTTGAGCAATCTACAAATTCCTCAATTGTAATGTGAGGGATTTATACCAAGAGGACTTGGCTCATCTTAATCATTATAATATTTTATACTCTTTATAATCTTATATAAACATAAATCTATGTTTTTAAGTTATTTCATTGGAGGGATATGTGGACCACTACTCTTCCATCTTGCTCACCACATCTACATATTCTCCTAATTATGTTTTATATTCATGGTCCAGCACAAGATCAGACAGGCTCATCAGGACTACTTTACTAGATTTAATTAAGTAAAGCAAAATAGGTAGGGTATGGGAGGGCATGGGTACAGACTCAAGTGGTACTAAGAGTGGAACATGTTAAAAACTGAACACAGGCTTAACATTTGCAATCTAAATTTTGAATTACATCAGAATTGAATAGCAAAAGCCTCTTACAAAAATAGATTTAATAATACAAGTATAGGCAATATAATAGTGTGAGCAGCATCATTATAATGTGCCCTCCTTTCTTATTCCTGTTTAGGAAAATGTCAAATTGCTTTCTGACTTCCAAAGGATAATAGGGGAATCAGGTGGCCACAGGACATGGCATTCATTACTGGATTTGAACACATTATGATAAAATTGCATGCAGCTTAATAGCTCCCAAGTAGCATATGTTATAATGTTTTAAATGAAACATTAGTTGTAAAGCATTGTTCTGTCAGAATCTTTTATGGTTAAAATGTTTTTTTTTTTTTAAATTTTTATCTTGTATTTAAAGAAATATTAGGAGAAAGGCTTTGGAAGCTTTATTTTAGGCACCTACTTTCAAGACTCACAGAATAATTATTTTCTACATGAGAACCAGAATACCTTTGGACAAATGAGAGCCAACTAGTCATTGAATACTACATAGCAAAGAGATTTTGGAAAACACAAACTCTATGTTACCTGAGCATAAGCCAGGCATGCAGTTTTCCAGCCATAGGCAGAGATGATAGCTGTAATTCATGTCATTTTATGACATTTCATGGAACATTTGGTCATTATGACATTTATGATGCAATGAAATAGGCTATAAAGTGTTGTAAATTGTTGGGAACAAAAGACATATTCATATTTGTGATGGACACTTTAGTTTCAATCAAGATGTTGATCTGTGAAATCAAAACTCCAACTGACAGCTTAAACTTTTAGGAGCATTGAGGAAATTTTCTCCTCTTTCATACAATGGAATTGGAGCTATAAGAAAGAACACAAGATAAAAGTATGCATTAGGAATTTATTCTTTATTTAGTATTTCAAAATAATGACTTGATTACTATAATTAGGAAATCTAGAACTAAGAAAAAAGAATGTTCATTGATTATTTAGGTGTTTTAGGCTGTTATTTACTTGCTTTTCTGTCACATTCAACTTTTTATAACCCATTTGATATTATCTTGACAGAGTAATTTGCCATTTCTTTCTCTACTCATTTTATAGGTAAGGAAACACAGGTAAACAGGATTAAGTGGCTTACCCAGAATCATCCAGTCAATAAGTGTTTGAGGCCAGATTTGAACTCAAGAAAAAAAGCCATCCTGACTCTAAACCCAGTCCTGTAACCTCTTTACCACTTAGCTGCTCCTTAGCGAGTTATAAGTATGGCTAAATGTAAATATTTCAGATTATTCCAAGGATGAGTGATTTCTTTAGTCATTTTTAGGTGATTCTTTGGGGTTTATCTTCTATCAAAGGATCAGATACTCAAAATGAATTTTTGTCTGATTTTTTAAAAATTTAAAGTTTAAATTCAGGAAGCAAATAATAATCACAAGTGATACAGGATGTCATAGTGGATAGAAAACTGACCTCCAAGACCAGAAGATCTGGGTTCAAATTCTACCTTTGGTATTGATAGGCTTTGGGATCCTGGTCAGGTCCTTTAGAATTTTCAATATTCTTGATAATTCTCTAAAATAATAAGTAGTAGAAATGGGTTGACCTGCATAATTAGAAAGACTTCCCTTCTTCAAAAGCTCCCTATGGATTTTCTGACATAGTAAAAATAGCCCATTCTTTGCCTCAATTCATTGTTGAAAGCATTTTTTTTTCTCTTTTGCACCTCTAAATTCTCCCAAGATATTTTAGGGTTTACTGACTGGATTTCTTTCTTAAACCAAAACCAACATGATTTTCATTGTCCATAAATAAGGCCTAAGCCAAGCCCTCTTTGGCCATTATTTGGGTCCCCAGATTGAATGTAAATAGCAAATATATCTGATTTGGCCCGAAACCATGAGGGTTTCCCCTCCCAAATTCATTCATTCCTATATTTATTTATAATTTTTGGAGCAGGTAAAAAAGAGATTATTTTTATCAATAACAACCTAGCCTTAATTACTGAATGGGTGCAGCCTCAATCAAATTGAGTCTTGTTGAAGAACTGAGCTTAAAAAGCCCAAGGTCTCTCAATGAATCCCCAGACCTTCTCCAGTCATCCTGATCTCCATCTGGCCACTGGACCTAGATGTTCTGGCCTTGCAAATCTTCCTCACTCAAATCCAACTCACTTGCACATCAAGGTATCACCTCCCTAATGTCATGGTCCTCTTCAAGGATGAAAGACAAAGAACAACCTCCTGGCCTTAATTATTGAATGAGTGTTGCCTCCCTCAAAGTGAAACTTATTAAAAAAATACCTCTGCTTAAAGATCAAGGTCTCCCATGTCACCAATTGTTCTGATCTATATCATGCACAAATAACTCTAGAGGAAAAATTGAATCTGACAACTTTGTACAATCCATCCACATTTAAATTCAATTCACTTACATATCATGGCATTATCTCTCTGATGTCATGTTCATGCTGGCTGAAAAAGGAACAGTGTTTTCTTAGAGTTAATTGTTAGATCAAAATTAGCACAAGCAGCAGAGAATTGATTCATAACTTTGTTGCATCTCAGCTTCAGAGGCTGCATTGAGCGCACAATCATCTGTGTATTGTTCCTTCTTTAATTCATTCCACATGTGAGTAGGTTTTCAGAACTACCAGGTCTCCTCCTCCATCTAATTCCTCTGTGTTGGTTCATATTCTCACACCTCATTTATATAGCATAATTACAATTTTTACCTTTTCTTAGGTGGTTTTGCTTTCAGTATCTCACACACACACATACACACACACATACACACACACTCTCCAATCTTTCTTTTGGACTACCCAGTTACTAATGTAATTAGACACATGATTTACTTCCACATATATAAAATAGTGTCCTTATTGAGTGCCTTGAAATTATTCTTTCACGTTCACTCTTATATGTTAAATTTTCTATTGAATTCAGGTGTGTTTGAGACAAACTCCTGAAAATCTGAGAGTTAATTAAATGTCCATTTTTTTCATTCAATATTATATTTAATTTTGCTGGATATAATATTTTGGGGGACAATTCTAATTTTGGGCACAAAAATTCTAATTATTTTTTTTGGTTGAGGCAATTATAGTTAAGTGGTCACACAGCTAGGAAGTATTTTAAATATCTGAGACCAGATTTAAACTCAGGTCCTCCTGACTGGTGCTCTATCCACTGCACCCTCTAGCTGCCAGAGAGAGAGAGAGAGAGATACATATAGATAGATAGACATAGGTAGCTATAGATATATAGAGAAAGAGGAGACAGACAGATAGATATGGATATAGATGATATGTATGTAACTATTGATAAATTTGTACAATTCTAATTGTAGTTCCAGCATTTTTTGAATTCTTTTTTTGTTTGTTTGATTCTTATAGAATTTTCTCTTTTATGAAGGAGTTTCAGAATTTAACAATAATATTCTTATGTGTTTTCCTTGTAGGACCTCTTTGATGTGCTGATCAGTGGATTTTTTCTATTTCTACTTTTTCTTCTTGTCCTATCATTTCAGGACAATTTTCTTTATTTCTTTTATTGTGTCAAACTTCTTTTTTTTTGGTCACAGCTTTCAGGTAGCCCAATTATTCTTATGTTTTCTTAATCTGTTCTCTAAATCTGTTGTTTTTCTTATAAGATGCTTCACATTCTTTTTTATTATGTCTTTATATTTTGTTTTATTTATTCTTCTCTTATAGCTTCACTGGTTTTCTCTTGCCCAATTCTAATTTTCAAAAAGTTATTTTCTTCTGTAAGACTCCATACCTTCAGTTGACTTTGAATCTTTTCATAATTTTTTTTTTTTTTCTTGGATGATTCTTACTTTTTTTTTTTTAGTTTTTTCTTAGTCTCTCTCATTTTATTTTTAAGTTCTTTTTGACTTCTTTTGAGTTAAATTCTTCCTGGGAAAGTAGCCATTTAATGTTACTCATTAGTGTAGAAGTTTCTTTTACTTCAATGTCCTCCTCTGAATATGAGCCCCTTGTCTTCCCTATTCCCATAGTAAGTTTCTATGGTTAAGTTCTTTCTCTTTTGTCTTCTGATTTTTAAAAATAATTTAAAAATAAGAACTTATTAGTGTAACCACCTCAGTCCTGGGATGAGGAGGATTGTGCCTTTAGTGTCACTTCAGTTCTCCTTTTTGGCCTGAAATCAAAACAAAACAAAACAAAACAAACAAACAAGAATTCCTCCCTCCTTCAAGTGTCCACAGCCAACAGTGTCCCTGTCTTGCTGCTTCTGTACTCACTAATTGAACTAGTTTCTTCACACCCAGGGCCTCCTCTCTGCAGTATGTTTAGGCCTCAGGCTCCTTATCAACCAAAGTTTCATCAGTCTTACTGGACTCAGACCCCCAATTCCCACACTGTCTGGGAGGTGAAAATTTTGGAAGTTTAGGCTGAGATTACCTCCAACCCAACTATTATTTCAGTGGAGCAAACCTAGAAGTGTTTACCCTTCACACTGGTTAATCCTCCTTCTGGAAAGGGATCTGTATGGGAAAGGGACCTGTATGTGCAAGAATGTTTGTGGCAGTCCTCTTTGTAGTGGCCAGAAACTGGAAACTGAGTCCATCAATTGGAGAATGGCTGAATAAATTGTGGTTTATGAATATTATGGAATATTATTGTTCTGTAAGAAATGACCAGCAGGATGAATTCAGAAAACCTGGAGAGACTTACATGAACTGATGCTGAGTGAAATGAACCGGACCAGGAGATCATTATATACTTCAACAACAATACTATATGATGATCAATTCTGGTAGACCTGGCTCTCTTCAACAATGAGATGAAACAAATCAGTTCCACTAGAGCAGTAATGAACTGAACCAGCTACACCCAGCAAAATAACTCTGGGAGATGACTATGAACCACTACATAGAATTCCCAATCCCTCTGTTTTTGTCCGCCTGCATTTTGGATTTCCTTCACAGGCTAATTGTACACTGTTTCCAAGTCCGATTCTTTTTGTACAGCAAAACAACTGTTTGGACATGTATACATATATTGTATTTAACTTATATTTTAACATATTTAACATGTATTAGTCAACTTGCCAACTGGGGGAAGGGGTGAGGGGAAGGAGGGGAAAAGTTGGAATAAAAGATTTTGCAGTTGTCAGTGCTGAAAAATCACCTATGCATATATCTTGTAAATAAAAAGCTATAATAAAAAAAAATTTTAAACGGAAAAAAAAATCCTCATTCTGAGATTTTTAAGGTCTTCTCTGCTTGTCCCAGATGAGCCCTTGTTCTGCTCCAAGCCTTATTTGATTTTTTCACTTCTTAGCCTCAGGTGAACTAATGAAAGACATTGGAATGGTAGAGATTTTTTAATTTATCACCTTCCAATTTAAAGAAGCAGAGGGCTTTGAATATGATATTCTGAAAAGCAAAGGAGCTAAGAATACAACCAAGAATAATCTCAGCAAAACTGAGTATAGTTCTTTGGAGGAAAAAAAAAAATAATTAATGAAGTATAGCACTTTTAAATAGTCCTAATGTAAAAAAAGACATAAAACCATAAAACATAGAAAATTTGACATTCAAATGCATGACTCAAGAGAAGCATAAAAAGAGAATCATAAGCAAGTTAATAAGGGTAAATTGTTTACATTCCTATGTGGAAAGATGATGCATGTAACTCCAAAGGACTTTATCATTATTGAAGCAGTTAAAAGGAGTCTACATAGCCAGAGGAATCAGATATGAGTCAATTATTTTGAGGTGATCTAAAAAAATGAAGGGGTAAGAAAGAGGTATGCACTGGTAGAAGGGGGAAGGAGAGGAAGAATAAAGAAAAATATCTTACACTGAAGATTTGTAAAAATAAAGTAAAAAGAGAAAAAGGATAAACTGGAAAAAAATAAGATGGAAGGAAATAGTATTCACTGCTATGAATGTAAATGGGATAAACATCCATAAAAACAAGGTAGCTATAGATTACAAACTAAAACTGAACAACATGTTCTTTACAAAATATGCTCTAATTATATTTATATAGTTCTGCAAGGGGAAAGTTGAGGTCCTATTTCCTCCTATGTTTGATTTAACTTTTCTTTCAAAAATTTGGATGCTATGCCATAAATGAAGATACTATGAAAAATATCCCCAGGCATAGATGTATATGCACGTGAATCTTAGCAAATATTTAAAGAACAATTAATACATTACTATATAAACTACTTGAAAGAATAGACAAAGTAGGAGATTAACCAAATTCCTTTAATGACACAAAAATTGATTCTAATACTTAAAATAGTAATACTATTACTATATCTGTATCCCAAAGAAATCAAAGGAAAAAGAAAAGGATCCAATATGCACAAAAATATTTAAAGCAGCTCTTTTTATGGTGGCAAAAAATTGCCAATTAAGGATATACTTACCACTTGGGGAAGGCTGAATGAGTTGCTCTAAATGATTGTGATGGAATACTATTATGATATAAGAAATAATAATAAGATGGGTTCAGAAGATCTTGAAAGGCTTATGCAAACTTATGAAGTAAGCAGAACATTGTACATAGAAATAACATTATAATGATGCTCAATGGTGAAGGACTTAGTTATTCTGATAAAAATAGTGATCTAAGAAAAAAGACTCATGATGAAAAGGTATATCTTCTGAGAGAGAATTGATAAAGCCTTAATCCAGATTAAAGCACTTTTTTGTTTATTTTTCTTGCTTTTCTTTTTGCAACATGAAAAATATGGAAATGTGTTTTGTATGACTTCACATGTATAATTAATATCACATCGCTTCCTTTTCAGGAGAGATTTTAAAACTAAAAAAAATTAAAATAAATGTTAAAAATAAAGAAATAAAAGCATTTTTCTTTAAAAAAAAAAAGAGAGAGGGTTCACTTAGCTGAATCTGTGCATGTGTGCTCAGTTTCTGTTGTTAATGTTTCACAATCATTTATTCAAAACACACAAAATATGATATTGATTCAAATACAAGAAACCAAATTGAATTATCAGATTCAAATAAGAAGACAAAAGGATCATACAAAACTTGAATTATGATTTAGGAGCCATTGGCTCAGATTTTGGTCATCACAGAAAAAAAAAGAGATTTGTAGAGATACAAGTTCTTCTCAAGAAATAGTCTCTTTTTCTCTAAATTTTGAAACTCATGCCTGTAAGTGTTTTATGACATGTCATGCTTATAAATGAAGCTCCATACTTGAGACTGCATTTTTAAGTAAGGAAACTACCAGGACTCACTCTGGGGACCAGATATGCAGGCTCTGAATAACTTACATTCTCAAGTGGACTTATTGCTCTTTGTCATCTTCAACTTAAGGCTTCTCTGGAGACAAGTTACAGAAAATCACCTCAATATTCACAAAGAAAATATGTCACTGTGGCAGATCTGGACAAGAACAAGGCATGTATTCAAACAGAGCCAGATAACATCTGTCATCAGAAGTGCAAATGTGAGATCTTTGGAATTGTACTATTTCAGTTCTTGCTCCAGCAGCAAATGAAGAGCATAATCAAAGATTAAAGATATTGGTTGAATAAGCAGTACTCTGTTCTTGATTACTTAAATTTATATGTCCTTAACAGACAGATAGTATTTTTACCAAGATGAAGAAATAAGTCTGAGGCGCTATTAACACTAGAGCGCTGGTAATCACTTCCAATTATGGGGTCATAGATTTGGAGACGACAGGGACTACAGAGGAAATCTATCTATATAGCTTCAAAAACTTAGTCTCAGTGTGTTGTGATACAGGAGCCACCTGCCAGTGGCTGCTGGAGGTCTAACTCAGACCTGTAAAATGGATCACTTCATGTGAGAGGATGATGATGATACAAGGAGACTGAGCAACTCAAATCACACTATCCACTCAGACGAGTTTCAGATATTGGCATGAAATAAGGATACACAGAAAAAAATAGAAGTATTAACATGGAGAAAATGACCAACTTGATTGGGGATAAAGAGGGTTTAATCAATATAGGCTTTAAAGAATATAGTGAATTGAACAGAGAAATGCAAATTAAGACAACTCTGAGATACCACTACACACCTGTCAGATTGGCTAAGATGACAGGAAAAAATAATGATGAATGTTGGAGGGGATGTGGGAAAACTGGGACACTGATGCATTGTTGGGGGAAGTGTGAAAGAATCCAATCATTCTAGAAAGCAATCTGGAATTATGCCCCAAAAGTTATCAAACTGTGCATACCCTTTGATCCAGCAATGCTACTACTAGGCTTATATCATGTTTGTGGCAGCCCTTTTTGTAGTGGCTAGAAACTGGAAAATGAATGGATGCCCATCAACTGGAGAATGGTTGGGTAAATTGTGGTATATGAATGTTATGGAATATTATTGTTCTATAAGAAATTAACAACAAGATGATTTCAGAAAGGCCTGGAGAGACTTACATCAACTGATGCTGAGTGAAATGAGCAGAACCAGGAGATCATTATACACTTCAACAACGATACTGTATGAGGATGTATTCTGATGGAAGTGGATATCTTCAACATAGAGAAGATCTAATTCACTTCCAATTGATCAATGATGGACAGAATCAGCTACACCCAGAGAAGGAACACTAGGAAATGAGTGTAAACTGTTTGCATTTTTGTTTTTCCTCCCAGATTATTTTTTTACCTTCTGAATCCAATTCTTCCGGTGCAACAAGATATTCGTTTCTGCACACATATATTGGATCTAGGATATACTATTATATATTTAACTTGTATGGGAATGCCTGCCATCTAGGGGAACATGGAGGGAAGGAGGGGAAAATTCGGAACAGAAGTGAATGCAAGGGAAAATGTTGTAAAAAATTACCTATGCATATGTACTGTCAAAAAAAAAAGTTATAATTATAAAATTAATTAAAATATAAAGTAAAAAAAAAAGAATATAGTGAAATAATGTTCAGTCCACAGAGTCCAAAAGACATGAAAGAAGTGGTTGTGTGGATGACCATCCCCTCAAGCTGCAGAAATCTAGAATTAGGGTCAAAAATATGGGACTGTAAATGTGGAAGCCTAGATTATCCATATAAGAACCATAGAGTATTATTCTCAATTACATTTTTATTTCTTTCAGATTAAACCTCAACTATCTTGAATTCTACCAAGTTTCATAATTATAAAACAGAATTGATCTTGATGACTTTTAGGTTGATATAATATGAATATTATAAGAATTCAGAAAGCAGATTTTACAGATGCTCTTATTTTATAGAGGAAGAAACTGAGTGGCAGAGAAGTTTTAAAAAGTTAGCAAATGTTAAAGGTGGGATTTAATCCAGGTTTTGCCTAACTCCCAGTTGTATGTTTTATATAGCCTGTCTATGGTTTCCCATAAATAATCTGTCAGTTGCAATAAATGTTTGTTTTTTTCTTTAATACTACCTTTATTTTCCTTTTTTCTAGCTAAAACAATGTGAATATTAGTACTATCACTATAATATCAAACTAATAGTCATTTTTCACTCATGTTTGACTCTTCATGACTCCATTTAGGTTTTGGCAAAGGTACTGAAGTGGTTTGCCAGTTTCTCATATACTTATACCTGCTTTTACAGATGAGGAAACTAAGTCAAAGGGGGTTAAATAGATTGCCCAAGATCACAAAGCTAGGAAGTGTCTGAGGCCAAATTTGACATCTCCTAGCCTCACTTCATTTCTTATATGCCAAATAGGGACAAAACATTTGTATGACCTACAATATCTCAGAAGATTATTCTGAGAAAAGCATTTTGTATATACAAAGTACTATGAATTATTATTATTATTTTATAAAAATAAACAATTACAACAGTGGTTATGCAGTAAGGCATTCTAAACTGCAGAGAATGTTGTAATCTGCTTTGGTCAAGGGTATATGTCATGTCAGTAGAAACATAGGATAGGACATATCCTATCCTATGTTTCTATAGGACATATCCTTTCCCCCACATTAACAAAGAAATATCTATTCTCTGTCAGAACATTAAGCATTAAGATGAGATTTGGGGGAGAAGAGAGGAGGATTGTAAAATAACCAATCCATCCTGATACATAGACATCACTGAGAGGCAGCTAAATGTGTCAGGAAATGGAGATTTGGGGAAGTAGTCAAAAATTCGAGTTCAAATCTTGTCCCAGATATTTACTAGTTTTATGACCTTATACAAGTCATTTTATCTCTGTCTAAATTTCTTCAGTTGTAAAATGAAGATAATAGTAGTATCTGTCTCCCAAGATCAGTTTGTGAATCAAATGATATAGTATTTTTAAAGCATTTTGTACACTACTTGGTATATAACAAGTCTTTGTTTCTTTCTTTCCTGCTAAGGATATGGCAAGCTATTCAAATTCTTGCTATCCATTTTTGGTTGGCCCACAGTTTGGATATTTTTCCTGTTAATTTTATTTCCACTTTAGTTGATTTTTTTTTCCTCTTTGTTAGCTTTCCTTAAGACAAGAACTCTACTAGACTTTCTACCTGAACTTTAAATCACAGAATCTCAGAACTGGAAGAAGCCTCAATATCTAGTCCATCAAGTTTATACTAAAAGAGAAATTTCTCTAGTTAGCATAATGGAGAAAGGCCCCATGAGTTTCACTTTGTAAGATTGATAGTGCCAGCTGGTGCCTATTTGTCCTGAATGAGCAAGGTAGTATTGATAAGATGATGATTTCTACTTATACTTAAACATTGTTATTGATGTCCCTTGTGAAATTATCTTGGCAAATTGTGTCCATGTTTCCTGTCTAGCAATCTTCTAAACTATAAATTCTTAATCTGGGGTTCATGAATACCTAAAGTATCCAGAACAAAGTGATCTATGATGCAAAATATTTAAGAAATCCTGGTCTACATTGAAGCCCAGCAACTGTTTCTGATTTGATGCTTCCCTTGTAGTGTTCTTTCTTGGTAGTTTTCAATTTGTGGTTTTCCATCCTATCACCACTATAGGATGAAATTCTTCACCAGAAAATGACTGAAACTCAAGAATCCCCATGACACTTTTAGTCCATGGCCCTGGCCAGCTGAGTGATAACAAGAATGAGAGAGGTTGTTGACTGATTTTTTAAGTAGCTACTACAAAATCTGAGGAGTGCATACAAAAATTTATGGGATGCATCTTAAAAAAATATTCAAAATGGAATTTCTGAATGAATTATTGGTGGATTGATCTGTTTCTAGACCTGTGATTTATCAGGTAAGAAATTATCAATATGAAAATTTCTTTCACTCTCATAGTATTTCATTGCCTAGAGTGCTTTAAAAAAGAAAAAAAAAAAGAAAAAGAAAAAGAAAAATCTATGGTCACACAACTATGTTTCAGAAGGCAGTACTTCTCTACTTTGAGACTGAGCCCTATATATGAGACCAGAGAATGTTATATATACTGCCTGATGGCCAGTATATATGACCACAATATCCCCGTTGCAGCCTGATCAAGACTAAAATATAATTAGAAATAATTAACAAAAGAAATTAAAGTAGAATAGAATGAAAATAATTTTAGTAAGTGTTTTGCTAAGTCAATATTCTTATGTGTAGTTTAGTATCCCAGCAACAACATAGAAAAATAGAGGATTAAGGAACTGAGAATCAATTTATAAGACCACCCCCCAAAAAGCAATAAATAAATAAAGAATAAAAAACACTTTACAAATCAGAGGAGAAATGCATAAATATAAAAATTATTAAATAAAAAAAGATATCAGATGGCTAGCTTTTTAATCAGAAATATAAATTTCATTAGCTAATGAGAAAGTAAAATTAATTGGGGAAATGAAAAAATGAAAAAAAAACTAGAACTCATGATGAATATAAAATAACTAAAACATTATCAAAAACTAATATATGAAATTAAGACAATTTAAAGAGAGCAGATGATTTATTTACCAAATTTTAAAATAGCCAAATTAACAAAGCAAATAATAGAGATTTTCCCTAACAGAGAGTTTCAAAGATAATTGAAAAAACCATAGGCAAACTAAAGGAAAAATATCAGTCCAAATTAATATATGCATTAATTTATTATTATTATTATTATTATTATTATTATTATTATTATTATTATTATTATTATATTTTTTGCTTACATAATTGGGGTTAAGTGACTTGCCCAGGGTCACACAGCTAGGAAGTTATCTGACACTAGATTTGAACTCAGGTCCTCCTGACTCCAGGACTGGTGCTCTATCTACCTATCTGCTCTATGCACATGTATTAATTTTAAAAAGGATTTCATATCTATGCTACAAAAATTGTTCTCAATACTGCCAAAGAAGAGATTACCAAACTTGTTTTATGAGGCAAACAAGTTCCTAATATCATCACTAATGAATATGTAAATATAATTTTGTCAGCCTAGGAAACTCCTGGCATAGATACAATCCCACACCACAAATAACATGTGTCTATGACCTAGTATACACATTTTTAAAAATCACAATATTGAAATTTAGAAGAGATACTAGTGAATTAATGGTGTGAGAAAGGAATGCCATAAGCTCTAACAAACTTGACAGATGGTCATCCAGACTGTGAGAAGGTTGAGGGGAAACCCATGCCTTTGACAGGATCTCCATTACTTTTTTTGAATAGCTTTAGTTGTTATGAAGCTTTTTCTCAACATAAAATATAAATTTGTCTTTTTTCACTTCCCAGCATAAGCTGGGAAACCTAGTGGTGGTTTCCATGGACAGCCCAAACTTAGTTTCATCCCTTTTTCACATGACAGTCTAAGAAAAACTTGAACATAATCATCATATCACCCCTAAGTCTTCTCTTCTCTAGAATAAATATTCCTAGTTATTTTTACCAGTTCTCAAAGGTCATGAACTCATGTCTTCCTCTGGAATGCCCTTCATATCAAAACACATTCTTTAAGCTTTTTCTATGTACCAGCCACTGTGCTAGAGGCTAAGTTCTACAAAGAATAAAGTCCTCTAGGAGCTTATATTCTTTTGGGGAGCTATGGGTGAGTATTTCTATATCTATATATCTATCTGTATCTACATTTATACATAATACATATGTATATATGTACATCATTATATAAATACATAAATTTATATACATATATATACACACACATGCATGCAAAATTAATGCAAGATAGTTTTGAGAAGTTACTACTGTGGGAAGGAGGTTGGAGAGGCTTTATGTTGAAAGTTAGCTGAGTTTTGCAGGAAGGAAGACATTCCAAAGAGAGGTAAGGACAAAGTGCTTTCCAGACACAGATAATAATACAAAATTACAGAGAAAGATGTATCATGTCATGGAACGGCAAGTAAGCCAATATAGCTGGATCTCACAGCGTTTGTGAGAAATAATGTGTAAGAAAACTAGAAATGTAGGAAGGAGCCAGGTTATAAAGAACCATAGTCAGGATTAGGTTGAAAAGGCTATTTAGACTTCTAAGTAATAGGGAGCAATTGGAAGTTAATAAGTAGGAGGGAAGGCAATATGATCAGATATCATCTGTTTCCTAGGGCCAAGTGTTAAATTCTTTTCCCCTTCCTAGTCTGTTTAACTTTCTTCTACCCTCCAAATGTCTAGAACAGGTCTGTACTTTTTTCTTTTTTTTTTTTTTCCATACCACATCATCACATTACTTTTCTTCTGCTTTAAAAAAAAAAAGGAAAAGAAAACTTACATTTTAAACTACTTTGTAAACTGGAGAAAGGTAAGATATGGAGACTTTACCTTTTCTTCTAGGAGGAAAACCTCTATCTCTTCTGAACATAGAAAGAAATTACTTTTATATGTAATGTAAACATTGCATAGTGACATCCTTAGAGCTTATAGTTCTTGCTAGATGTTCTCTAGAAGAATTTTTGTTTTTATTCTCCTCACTATATTAACAACTTATTATTACTGTCATTATCAAAATTCCTTTCACTTCTTTTATAGGCCACTGAAATATTCTTTTTTACTATTCTTCCTAATATTGTCTTACATTCACCTTTTTGTGTCTTATTTTCTTCTTCTTCCTTCTCTACCAGAATTCCTTTCTTCTCTTCCTTCTCCTAAATAGTTTCCTTTAATTGAAGCCAGAAGTAAAAACCTTAGGGCATAGGAAATAAGAGATGGATAAAACCTTGAAGATGCCTTCCAGAATATGGGGGAAAGGAGGAAGGAAGAGAAATAAATGGAAAATTTCTGATGAAATCATTAATCTTTGCAACAATTAAAAGGAGAAATTTGGCATCTAAGACAATGCATGAACAGAAATAAGTGTTATTATTTGTTTCATTTTGTCATTTCATTCCAGTTCCTGTTTATTCCCTTTTACCTATCAATGCTATGATTCAGTTGAACTTTGTTGTACCAATATTTTCCAGCATATAATATCAATTGCATAAGAAGACAAAAACCTTCATATTATAGTTCTTTCCAACAGTTGTAGATAGAGAATAAATAAATATGAAATGAGAAATGCTACAAAAATTCTTTTGTCAGTTTCAATAGGTAGAAAAAATAGGATTATGTTGTCTCTGAATTAAAAAACAAACATGTTTTGAAAGAGGAAGTTTTTAGATTCATCTTCTATTCATGATTTTAAATATGATTATAACCAAGTCTTGACATAGAGTTTTAGATAATACCTTACTTTATTTTATGCCACATAAAAGATTTCCCATTCTGCCAAAGTGCCCTTTACTGAGATTACTTAGTCCTATTACTGTTGGAATTCTGCCTCAAGCACTCCCTAAACCTTTTGAGTTTCAGCTTTTGATAGTAGAGGTATAATTCATAGCATAGATTTCTGGCCACATACCTGAGTGAGAGCTCCTCTTTCTGCCTAATTTTACTTCATCTCAAACAGGAAGAAATAATCCCAGACACAAAAGTAATAGAACAAAAACAAACAATAAAGAGGGAAAAGGAAAAATTCATCATCACAAAGAAAACTTCACAGAAAACGCATCAGAGAAACTGAAAAAAAAATCAATATAGGTTGAAGGGACAATGCATATTTACATGATATAATAAATTATAATCTATATAAGATTATTTAAAAGGAAGGGTGTGAGCTAGACAGAGAACTGGAGTGTGCATTATGTCACAAGATCACTAGAAATCCATTTTAAGGTATTTGGATGTTTTCCCCATGAAAAGGAACAAATAGAATTCACAGGGTTTAGAGCTAGAAGGGACATTAAAGATGAACTAGTCTAATCGTCTCATTTTATAAATGAGAAAAGTAGAGTCTGAAGACATTAATCAACTTGCTCAATACCAACTCATCTAGCTTTTCCACTATAACACGAAAGAGGAAGTAGGGTCAGAGATTTGGCCTTAGATCCCCTAATTTCAAAGATGTGTGTCTTCTCTATTATATTTTGCTTCCTCTTAAACATCAATTCTCTCCATCTTAAGACAAAACAGTTTTAAAGACAAGAAGTTCTATATTCAGGGTTCAAGGCCTTGTCTCTGACACATGTTAGTTATGTGGCCATGGACAAATTATTTATCATCTCTAAATTCTGGGTGGCTTTCTAAGCCAATAAATTCTACTTAAATTGTTGGTCTGAATTTGTAGAGGGAGTTTCCACATGAGAATATATTCAATACCATTAAATGATAGGCTTTAAGAAAAAAATGAGCAAATTTAATTATATCTTTTGTTTTGTTTTGTTTTGTTTTGTTGTTTTTCAGTCATGTCCCCAATTTGAAGTTTTCTTTGCAGAAATACTGGAATGTTTTTTTCCATTTCCTTCCCCAGCTCATTTTATAGAAGAAATTTGACAGTTAATAAATTGTTGCTCTGAAGAACTATATAGAGAATAGTAGTAGTAGTAGTAGTAGTAGTAGTAGTAGTAGTATTAGAAGAAGAAAAATAGTAGTATAGTAGAAGAGTAGTAGTAGTAGTAGTAGTAGTAGTAGTAGTAGTAGTAGTAGTAGTAGTAGTAGTAGAAATCGTAGTAGTACAGTAGCAGTTATAATACAATTCTATTTTCAGTAGTAATAGTTTATATTTGTATAAGCCATCATATTTTGTAAAGGGGTTACAAATATCTCAATTGATACAACAGCATAGTTAAGTGAATGATATTTTACCCCCATTTTATAGATGAGTAAACAAAGGTTGAGAGATTTAATGATTTGCCCAAGATTACATGGTTAGTAAATCTCAGGATTTCCTTGGTCCAAGTTCAGAACTTTACTACTACATGAATATAACAATGGAATTCCCTCTGAGCTCAGTCCTTGTCAGCATGGATATAGTACTTCTGCAGTTATCAATACGAAAGACATTGACCTGCTTCTGGTTCAGAATATGATGGCTTTTCAAATAGCCTAATTCACCTGCTTCCTTCAGTGGACCTCTCTTTAGTCACAAATATTCTTGCCTTTACTCATTCTTCCATAATTAGCTTATTCCACATCCAACTGATTATAAAATTTATTCTTCTGCTCTCCTTTTACCTGGTGTCATAATATGTTATACAATAATAATAATTTATTCCCAACTATTACTATTTGCACTCTTATACAATTCTACATATTGACCTAGAGAGTCGCAACTTGAATTTTATATATTAAAATACATCTCTTTCTTAGGCTTTTTGAATGAAAATCTATAAAATTTCAGTTGTGTGAAATAGATATAATCTTTCTTCAACATTCAATGATCAATCAAATATTTATTCAGCATCTATTATGATTCACCATTATGCTAAGAACTAGAAATACAAAGACAAAAATGAAATAGACTCTTCCCTCCCCAAACTTGCTCTTTATTTGGGGAGAAAATATATACATAGTGTATATGTGTATGTGTATGTGTGTGTGTGTGTGTGTATGTATACACATATATATGTGTGTGTGTATGTGTGTATATATATATATATATATATATAAAAATACAAGATAAGCTTAAGTACTAACAGCTTAATGATCATTTCTTAGTACCTACTGTATTCTTAATAATACAAAGTCCTATGATAAACACTAGGAGAAAAATGAAGGTTAATTATTGCCTTATCTCTGATCTCATTGAGCTTGCAATATAGTATTAAGGTTAAGGGGAGAAGACTATATGGATATTTGCACTTTCAAAGGTGAAATTTTTAGGAAAGCTATATTAATTTTAAAAATTTCAAAATACTTATAGATATTAAAATTAGCATTAATTTAAATATAGTTTAAAAATCTAAATAATTAATTTTTAAATAATTATTTCTTATGGGTAGCTTTATCCATGCTTTTTTTCAGTAATTATTGACTCAAAATCCTATTTAGTGCAAAATTCCTTCATTGTGGAATATCTTGAATCATTAAATATTAGTTATTTTATTAAGAGATCTCTAAAGTCCCTTCAAGCTGTAAAAGTATGAGAGTATGAAAAGTCAGGAGATTAAATTTCCAACATTTGTATGAAAATGGTAATATCTGTAATAAGTATGGTTCTAATTGTTTCACAAACAGAAGATGAGACTAACAGGCTTTGTCTGTTACCAAGAAACATCTCTCTTAATGCCAAAAAATTATGGTTCCTAAGTGCTTAGAAGGGGCCATAACTTCAGGAAGATGATCCTTTGGAGAGCTGTTCCATTTTCTTTCAGGTACAGAAAAATCAAACAGAATATTGAAAATGTATACCCACTGATGAATGGAAATTTCTCATAATTCTCCTCTTTGACATCAAGGGAATTTGTCCTGACCATGGATTATCACATTTGGCTAACAAGCTAGCCTTTCCAACCTAGGTAGTTTGTGTTCTGAGATCATAATGGGACCAAGGGCTGATTGAGGTCAAACTCTGAGACTAAAAGAGAGGAATACAACAAAACTTTCCTTTAGGTTTTCAGCTCTAGCATATTGATATACTCACAAATAAACAAGTGAATAAATATACAAACAAATAAATAATAAATGTGATAGTTTATAAAGTCACAACTACTGTTTCTAAATCGGTTATTCTAAGGCAATGATGGTTTTTCTAGGAAGGATATAGCAACAACCCTCAAGCTAAGTGCCATAAACAATGCTGGCTGTCAGATAACTATCTGTTGGTCAATAATAAACTTTCTGGGACAATCTAAGCCAAGGAATTCAATAATGGGGTTCAAATCCATCTCTAAGCCAAAGAATTCAATGATGAGGTGCAAGTTCACCTCAAAGCCCTAGTATTCACTACTCCTAGCACCTACAAGACTACTACTCAACTCTACCTTTAAGCCATAAAATTAACATATCAGTGACTTGAAGCACCTGATTTTTCTATCTTTTCCCTATAAATTTATCTTCTTGTTTCTGGTTCTTTGCTAAATTCTTTTGGAACTTAGCCTGCTTCAATTATCATTACAGTTACAAAACTTTGTCCTTTGACTTGGAGATGAATCCAAGCCTGCAAATTATTTTGAAATATCTCACAAACTCCAATCTGGAACCCCAAACTTTTGGGGGTCTCCTTTGAACCCCTACTTTAAGAATACTGAAAGGTATTTTTATTTAACAGTTTGTTTTTGTAATAAATAGCTTGAACACAAAGCCAAGGAGAAATTGAGTGAAATGCTAAAAGGACTAAGTAGTAAGCTAATTATTATAGGATGCTTAATTAATATTTCTCTATAAGAATTTGACAAATACATCAAAAGGATAAACAGGAAAATACAAACTTGAAGACATTGTTAGAAATTAGTTTTGATAACCTTAAGAAGACAATTTAATGAGCACGATACTTATTTTTCAGGCTAGTATGGTATTTTTTTTTTTAAATTTTGCTAGTTCACTAAATTATAAGTAAATGTAGAAAGGCCACAAATTTTAAACACATTCTTTACAGATGATAAAATTACAACAAATAAAGAAAATATGAACAAAAAGATGCAGGACTAAATTGACACTAAATCACCATTATAATGCAAAGGCTAATAAGTGAGACAATTGGCAAAATTTATGAAATAAATCTAAAGTAATATAGAGAGGAAAAATTATACCTTTGAACATTTGATCTATTTTGTCTATAGATATCAGCATAACTCATGTGCAAAGACAATTATAATCACTGAACTTCTATATATATATATATATATAATATTTCTATATGATCTAAAAGGAATAGGGGTATTTTCAAGAAAATATTTATGAATGAAGGTGACAAGCATTTTTAATCATTTGCTATATGCCAGGGTCTATGTTAAGGTAGTTGAAATCATATAAATAAAAATAGAAATTTTATGCAGAAACTAAGGTAGAATATATGTTACAGAAAATCTGCCCCTAAATTTTCAGACTTTCTTTGGGAAATGGCTGTAGGCAGTATGCAAGTCCTGAAGAGAAGAAACAGATGGAACTGATTGCCAGCTCAGTGTGAAGTAAGAAATGTATTTGCAGACATTCCAGCTTGGTATGGAGCAGTCATCATGGCTGTACCAACAGCCTGCACTCAGGATGGAAGAACCAGACTGGTGAAGAAAAGGCAAAAAGTTCAAGCAAAAGAAGCTAAAATCATCCTAGTAATTATTTGATTACAGAAAAGAAAATAATGCTCATGGGGGTGGTGGGAGTGCTGTTTTCAGTGAACTGAGAGAAAGAGACATACTGGACTCAGTAGGATTCAATTAAAATGTTGTAAGATTTGCTTTGCTGGCACTGAGAGATAGATGCCCAGTGGAAATAAGTTGTGAGGCTCCACTATAGCTAGGAGCTTTGCATCTAATTCATGTTCTGATATCTCAAGACCCCCTAAGTCTCCCAAGAAAAAATATCCCACTTTAATGGCAAATTAGTATCAAATATCCATTCTATCCATAGTAGGAAAAGAATCCTTTTAAGTACTTCTTAGTGTTTCAGAAATGCTCTTTAGAAATTTAGAAATGCAGTTTAGCTTATGGATGAGATCAATCCAAGAACAAGTTATACTTCATTAAAATGATAGGTAGCTAAAACCCAATCACTATCTAAGGATGGAGTGGACACTAACCTGCTGGCACACATACACAAACAATGCCTACCCAGAAGTCTAAGCAGCTAGGCATGTGAGCTATGTACATGTTATTAAATAAATGGGATAAATAAATAAAATTACAATTTGGGTTGAAAATGTCCAATGTGATTTTCCATGAAAAAGATATGAAGGAGACAAGGTGTTCCTACATGCCATTCTTTTTGTTCTATTTTTATTTAGCAAATTAGGCTGCATTGTGTTGTAAGAAGATAATCTGTCCTATAATATGACTGTGTTACCCGATATTGCAGTGCTCAGATTCTAAAACATGATATTCCTTTTGCACCTGGCATGCAATCTCAGCATAATGCCATGCTGGAACTAGTCAGCAGACCCTTTCTTGCAATGAGCCAAAATTTGCTACAGGGCACTTTTGTGTACATTCAGCTGTGCTCTTCAGAAACAAGAACATCTGCAAAAAGTGTAGAATGCTATAGGAGATAACCTAATGATGTTTGATAAGTAAGAGTGCTTATATTTCTCCTAGAGATCTTGGCATTGCCTATCACCTAAGGGTGTGATCTTGCAAGAGCTCATTAGAAGAGAGAGACAGCACCTGGTAGCATCTGGAAATGTTATTGGTGACTCAGTAGGCAACATTCTTTTGGGGATTAGGCAAATTTCAAGTTATCATATCTTCTTCCACACTATGTACTCTAAAAGTACACAAAATTTTCCTTTATCATTGCCATTGATATTATTGCTTCCCGGATCAAATATAAAGTTTCATATTTGACATTTAAAGCTCATCACAACTTGGACTCATCTTCTCTTTCCAATCATCTTTTATTCTATTCTCTTTTACACATTTTAAAATCTAGCTATACTGACCTAGTTGGTATTCTTCACACAGAACACTTTATTCTCTGTCTCTGTATCTTTCCACTGGCTGTTCCCCAAGTCTGGAATGCTCTCCCTCCCAGCCTCCAACTCTTAGAACCCCTAGCTCGCTTTATGATTTAGCTCTAACATCAATACCTTCCAGGTGCCTTTTTGGGTCATCTACAGCAGGTGCCAAGTATCTAAAGGTTACCTTCTATCTGATGTATCTATTTTTTGTTCTGATTTAGGATTCACTCTGTCCCTGTTCTGTGAGAGCTAAGTGTTATATTTCTCCTGCCTACAGAATTCTCCATTCTTGTGAGCCAATTGGGTAGGGACTTGGGAGGAGGAGGTCTTTCATGTCTGCTATTGTCTAGAGCTATTAACAATTTCTGTTTCCCCAGTTTGGGGTGTAATTCTGGAGAAACTGAGGCAAGAGTTATTTGGATTTCTGAGTGGGAGAGATTTTCTGTGACTAAAGGATGTATTTTTGTCCCAGGGTTGATGTCTCAAAGCATTCAGCATTAGCATTAGCATCAGCATCGAATGTGAGATCCCAATGAATTAAATATGTGGCTCTAAGCAATCAGGGTAGACAAAGGCAGGGTGTGGAATCTGAGTATTGATAAATGATGGAAATTTCCAAGAAGGGACCATCAATCCACTTCTTACTGGTTGGGGATAGGGCCATAAATTCTGATAAACTGAGAGTGAAAGGAGTAGTCAGTTAAAGAGAGAAAGTCAGGAACTTAGAAATAGAGGATGCCAATTAGGTATCTGAGATAGGACATCTGGAGTTTTATCTTTTGGAATGCCACAGTGGCCAGGTCTCTACAGCCCTAATCATCTCAGCCTTAATAAACAGAAAAGGGGAGTTGCAACTAGGGGGACTGAGGCAGAAGAATTCAAGAAACAGAGGCAGAACAATTTTGGGAAACTAAGGCAGGACAATTTAGGGGAACTGAGGCAGAACAATAAAAGGGAACTGTGGCACAACAAGGGCTCCAATCACCCCAGTTCCATTTAACTACTTTAATCTGGTTAGTTTTGCAAAGCACTATTTGCTTCAAAGATATGACAAGAACAAATATACAAATGTTTCTCCAAGTATGTTGAGGGCATAAACTCTTACTTTGTGAAAATTTCATCTCTGGAGACGGAGATAAGTCTCACAGTATAACTCAGTTCCTACAAGGCCTTAATATCACTAAATACAAGTCCAAAATCCCCTTTGGACAGTCTCCAAGTTGATGTTTGTTTCCATGACACTATCCATTTTATCCCCTACTAAAGCCTTTTCATTTTTATCTTCAATCTTTTTTCAACATCATTGTCTTTTTTCAGTGAATCTTGTCTTCTCATTATGTGGCAAAAGTATTTCAGCTTCAGCTTCAACATTCAATTTCCAACTAAGATCTTGGATTAATTTCTTTAAATACTGACAAAATTAAGATTTTACTTTCTTGCTATCCAAGGGATTCTCAAAAGTCTTTTCTTGAACCACAATTTGAAAGCATCAATTCTGTATCTCTTAAATTTCCTGGTAGGCCAACTCTCACAGACATCCATTGCTACTGGAAAAAATATAATTTGACTATAAACATTTTTGTCCCAGCAAGTTGATGTCTCTACTTTCTAATTTATTATCCAGATTTGCCATAGCTTTCCCTCCAAGGAGCAAGCATCTTTTAATTTCATGCTAGCAGTCACCATCTGCAGTGACTTTTGAGACCAATCTGACCCTATTTTTATTTCTTCTCTATGTGCCAGGAATCAATAGAACCACTTACCAAGATATTAAGATTGTTTGGTTTAGTTGCTTTGGTTTGGTCTTTGTTTTTGTGTTAAGCTTCAAGCAAGCTTTTATACTCTTCTTTTTCACCTCCTTCAAGAGGTTTCTTAATTCCCCTTCATTTGCTCTCTCCAGAATGATATAATCTAAAAATTTGAGGCTATTGACAATTTTCCCCGGCAACTTTAATTCTAGCTTTTAATTCATTCAGACTGGAATTTTACATGATGTCCTCTGCATATATATTAAATAAACTGACAATATACAGCTTTATCTTACCCCCTTTCCAATCTTAAATCAATTATCCCATAATTGGTTCTAATTGTTGTTTTTTAGCCTATATTCAGGGTCCTTAGGAGACAAGTCAGATGATCTAACACTCTCATCAATTTGAAGACTTGTCACATATTGTTGTGAACCATACAGTCAAAGTGTAGTGTAGTCAATGAAGCAGAACTAGATGTTTTGTTTTGTTTTGTTTCTTTTCAGGAACTCCCTTGCTGTTTTCCCAAAGCCAGCAAATGCTGATAATTTGGTCTCTAGTTCATCTGCCTCTTCAAAAATCAGTCTGCTTCTTCTGGGCAATTTTCAGTTCACACATCACTAAAGCCTAGCTTGAAGACTGTACTTGCTGGTATGTGAAATGAGCTCAATTGTTCAGTAAATTGAACATTCTTTGGTTTTGCCATTTTATAGGATTGGGACAAAAACTGATTTTTTCTAATCCAGTCAGCACTGTTGTGTTTTTCAAATATGCTGGCATATTAAGCACTTTAACAGGACTATTTATTAGGGTTTTAAATAGCTCAGTTGGAATTCCATCACCTCCAATAACTTAATTGTTAGAAATGTTTCCTAAGGTTCCTTTGCTTTCATTCTCCAGGATATCAGGGAAATTAGGAACTATATCATCATAGTTATCAGGAATAGTAACATTCTTATTTAGTTCTTTTGTATATTCTTGCCACATCTTTTAATCTCTTTTGTTACTGTTAAATATCTACCATTTTTGTCTTTTGTTATGCCCATTTTTATAGGAAACTTTCCATTGATATCTCTAATTTACTTAAAGAGATCTCTTCTCTTTTTCATTCTACTGTTTTCTTCTATTTCTTTGACATGCTCACTTAAAAAAATATCTTACTATTCTTGCTGTTTTCTGGAATTTTGCATGCATTTTCTTTTATCTTTCACTTTCCTTCTTTCCTTTGCTGCTTATAAAGTCTCATCAAACAGCTATTTTGCTCTTCTTTTTCTTTGATTTTTTTTTCATTGTTGCTGTTTCTACTTCCCATACAAAATTGTAGATCTCAGTACATAAGTCCTCAGGCACTCTGTTTACCAGATTTGAACCCTTAATCTTAATTATCACTTCTATTTCATATTCATGAGATAACATTTTTATGATCTAATGATTTACCTTACTTTATTCAATTTAGTTCTTGTTTTAACTGACTATATAGGATGTCTCTACCTTTGGCTTTAAAGTATATAATCAGTATAATGTACATATTGACATTTTGGTTATGGCCAAGTGTAAAGTCACATTTAGTTGTTGAAAAAAAAATATGTTATATAGCCAGCAAATTATCTTGACAAAACTCTATTCCTCTGTCCTGCTTCATTTTGTATTTCAAGGACAAATTTGTCTAATCATCTTTTGTTTGCCTACTTTAGCATTCCAATTCTCCATGATAAATGTGACTTTTTTTGGCTATTATTTCTAAAAGATGTTGTAAGTCTTCACACAACTTATCAATTTTTGTTTTTTAGTTATCAGACACACACACACACATACACACACATATTCTCTTGGTCCCTATCCTCATTATTTCCTTCCTTTCTTTCTCCAATCCTTCCATAAATCTTTGCATGCTTTAAATCCAAATCATTGTGAGTATCATTGATTGGTCAAGAAAAGGCCTTTGTTCTTCCTTTTATTTGGCCCTGATTGCTGCACAGTAAATGTAAATAATTTTGTTGCTATTTTTGGCCAGAAATCCTGAATGTTCTCCCCTCCCAAATTGATGATGATGATGATGATGATGATGATGATCTTCTTCTTCTTCTTCTTCTTCTTCTTCTTCTTCTTCTTCTTCTTCTTCTTCTTCTTCTTCTTCTTTTTCTCCTCCTCCTCCTCCTTCTCTTCCTCCTCCTTCTTCCTCCTTTTCTTCCTCCTCCTCCTCCTCCATCTCCTTCATCTTCTTTTTCTTCCTCTTCTTCTTCTCCTTCTTCTTCTTCTTCTTCTTCTTCTTCTTCTTCTTCTTCTTCTTCTTCTTCTTCTTCTTCTTCTTCTTCTTCTTCTTCTTCTTCTTCTTCTTCTTCTTCTTCTTCTTCTTCTTCTTCTTCTTCTTCTTCTTCTTCTTCCTTCATTTCTTTTTTACCTAGCCTAACTCACTGAATGGGAGGTTGCCTCAGGCAAACAGAGCTAATAAAGACCTGTTAAAGATTAAAAAGACCAAGTTCTCCCACTGCATCCAGAATCCAGAGCCATCTCCAGTCATCCTGATCTATATCTAGCCACTGGACCCTGCAAAGCCCTCCCTCAGTTAAATCTGATTCACTCAAATGTCATAGCATCACCTTCCTGATATCTTCAAGAAGGAAAGACAAACACAATATATATATCTATATATATAGGTATCTATCTATAGATATCTATCTATCTATATATATACATACATACACACACCTATATAAACATGTATACATACATGATGATAGATGGATAGATAGATGATAGATGAATGAATAGATAGATAGAGCTATAGCAATTCTTTAAAATTATAATTTGCAGATCGGCATGGGTAGAAGTTGTTTCTGCACTGTGAGTTCACTGCATAGAGAAGAAAGAGTTTGCAATCAGAACAGATCTGTCAGCGAACCTGGGAAAGTCACTTGAATCATGTGCCCCTCAGTTTCCTCATTTATAAAATGAAGATGGTAGGGGACATTTTACAGCATTGCTATAAGTATGAAATGAAATAATATTTTAAAGTACTTTTTGAAAATTAAAAGTACTATATAAATATCAAATAAACATTCCCATTTTACAAAAAACTGAGGCTGAAAGATTAAGCAACTTGATCAAAGAGTCACAGGGAATAAATTTGTCAAGTTTTTATAGTCTTTCAGAAAAGCCCATAAATGAGAAGAAAAAATCATATATTTCTGTAAGTGTGCATAAAGTATATTTGTTTTATTATTTTAAATTAATCTACATGAGTTTTTCCCCCTTCTGATTAATTCCAACAAATATTTTGTGGATATGAAAATATAGTTTCTATTCTTGATTTTCTATTTTTCTGAGTGTTTCAAGACCAGTGGAAAATTGAAGAAACTTGCTTTTAATAAAAAAATTTATCCAAATTATCATGAATGTATGTTTTTTAGCATTAATTTTCTCTCAAACTTTAGCTTTGATATCGTGTCTATGTCTGTGCCATTCTATAAGCAATGTAGGAATGATGACATGGTGAATTTAGCTATAGCATTCTCTGTCTCAGTCTTAATAAAACATGTCTCTGCTTGTCATTATTGTCTGTTCATAAGCAAAATTTTTTTTTAATGCAATGTAAAATTTCCTCACAAATAACTTAATTTGATCTAAGATGTAGTAGCACATCAAAAATTTTTCATGAAGTGTAAATGAATGATTTCATTGCTCTATCCATGTCAAATTCTCATCAGCTTTCCAACTTAAGGAATTTAATTGACTTTTTAAAGCCTTATGCCTTTCTTCCCCTTATCAATTCAGAGTGATTTTTTTCTTCTGACCACTCTGTTGTTGCAAAAATATTCTCATATTTTAGCCATGATTTATTGCTCTAATGAGCGGCAGAATTAAATAGTGGAGAGCACACTAACTTTGTAGTCAAGAAAACTGCACCACCTTTGGTGACTAACTTAACCTGAGCAGGATTAGATGAATAGTCAGTCTCATTAGTGGCAAAAATGTTTCCAATTCAGAAGTTCTTGACACTGATGAAATCACAAGTCCAGAAACACTCTGTGTGTGTGTGTTTGTAACTGTGTGTGTGTGTGTGTGTGTGTGTGTGTGTGTGTGCCTGCCTATTTGTGTGTTTCTATCTCAGTGTATCTCTCTCTCCATGTGTCTCTGCTTGTTTGTCTCTCTTTGTCTTTCTTTTTTTTTCTTTCTGTCCATCTCTGACTTGACTGAAACAGAAAGTTTTGGTGGTTGAGATTTAGCAGGAAAGATAGGGAGTTCAATTTTAGATCTCCTAATTTTGAGAATTTGATATATCCACTATGAAATATCTAACAGATGATATAATAGTGAACCTCAGAGGGTCACTATTTTATATATATATATATATATATATATATATATATATATATATATATATATATATATATATAAGTCATCTGCGTAAAGGTGATAATTAAACTATAAGATCTGATTAAGTTACTGAGAATATAAAGAACAGAAAAGAACTTAAGATAGAAGCTTGGAATATACCTAGTTAAGGAGGAAGATATGAATAATAAATCAGCAAAATGATCTATCAGACAAGAGGAGACTGAGGAGTGAGAGAGATTTATTGAAAAGCAATGATTTAGGGACATCCAGAGTAGCCCCTTTTTCTATAGTCCTCATTTCAAAGTTTTTTGTTTTTTTTTTTAATAGTTTTTATTTACCAGATATATGCATGGTAATTTTACTACATTGACAACTGCCAAAACTTTTGTTCTAATTTTTCCCCTCCTACCCCTCCCCCCAGATGACAGGTTGACCAATACATGTTAAATATGTTAAAGTATAAATTAAATACAATATATGTATACATGTCCAAACAGTTGTTTTGCTGTACAAAAAGAATTGGACTTTGAAATAGTGTACAATTAGCCTGTGAAGGAAATCAAAATGCAGGTGGACAAAATTAGAGGGATTGGGAATTCTATGTAGTGGTCCATAGTCATCTCCCAGAAGTCTTTCACTGGGTGTAGCTGGTTCAGTTCATTACTGCTCTATTGGAACTGATTTGATTCATCTCATTGAAAATGGCCACGTCCATCAGAATTGATCATCATATAGTATTGTTGTTGAAGTACATAATGATCTCCTGGTCCTGCTCATTTCATTCAGCATCAGTTCATATAAGTCTCTCCAGGCCTTTCTGAAATCATCCTGCTGGTCATTTCTTACAGAACAATAATATTCCATAATATTCGTATACCACAATTTATTTAGCCATTCTTCTATTGATGGGCATCCACTCAAAGTTAAGTATCTTGAAGGATATTACTGATAATGAAGATATATTAAACCTCCTCCTTCTTAGTCAGACCCCACTCAAACTGACAAGAAATTTAAAGTAAGATGGAGAAGCCCTTTGTGTTCTACCCAAATTTGGGTGGGAGTAAATTCTTTGATTAGATTTACCAAGACTGGGAGTAATTTGGGTGTGGAGAAATAGTCTCTTTGTCTAAGAGTAACATAATGCCACTTTCTCATCCCCTTATTAAGTTCACCTCTCATTACAATATTTATTCTTTCATTAATTGCTAATCTTTAAAGTTGATTGACATCTTTTGTAATACCAGTTTTTCTAAGGACATATAAATCACAAAGCAACAGTCATGATAGTGTTTGGCATTCAAGAGTGCCACTGGACTTTTTCATTAAAATGCTAGGATTATTAATAAAATAACTAACTACCCTAAAATTATATCTCTCAAACTTTTTAAACATCACAAGAGAGAATAATATTCCAAGAGAGAGAGAGAGAGGGAGAGAGACGAGGGAGAGAGAGAGAGGAGAGCGCTGGCGCTCGGATTCGCGGGAGAGAGAGGAGCGAGTAGGATAGTGTGGCAAGTCATCATTTGTGTCTGGTAGGATCAAGACTGAGAAAAGAAATCAGGCTTATTAAACTAGTTTTAAACCATACCTTCTCCTTTCCTGGTATTTCATCTCTACTATCTTTACCTGCAAGTAACCACTGTGAGACCCCCACAGGTGATTTTAAGTAATCATGATAGCCACCATAGCCTTGCTCAGTCTCCATCATAATGATTACAAATCCCAAATGGGATAGGATATAAATGAATAAGGATTTCTGAAAAATAATAAAGATGAAATTATATCCTGGCATTTTTCTTTATGTGATTCCCCCATTGCTTAAGCAACAGGAGAAGTCTAAGATTCTATTCATCCCATGTTAGTGCACACCAGCAATAAGAAGCTTGATTTTACATGCATATTTCACTTGAACTAGAACCTCTTTTCAAATGCTGCTATTTGGAGAAAATATACTAGAGGGATTAATTAAAGAGAAAAGGAAAGGCTGACTTCTAGGAATATATTAATTTAGTTACTTTACACATGAAAGTTTTTTTTTTAATAGAAATCTTTTTAAAAATTATTGTATTAAACAGTTGTTCTTCCAACTTTACAAGAGCATTTTTTTTTTTTATATTTTTTTTTTTTATTTTTTATTTTTTATTTTTTATTTTATTTTTTTTTAATTTTTTATTTTATTTTATAATTATAACATTTTTTAACAGTACATATGCATGGGTAATTTTTTACCACATTATCCCTTGCACTTACTTCTATTCAGATTTTTTCCCTTCCTCCCCCAACCCCCTCCCCCAGATGGCAAGCAGTCTTATATATGTTAAATATATTACAGTATAATTTAGATACAATATATGTGTGTAGAACTGAATTTTTTTGTTGCACAGGAAGAATTGGATTCAGAAGGTAAAAATAACAGTTTACATTCATTTCCCAGTGTTCCTTTTCTGGATGTAGCTGGTTCTGTCCATCATTAATCAATTGGAATTGGATTAGTTCTTCTCTATGTTGAAGAAATCCACTTCCATCAGCATACATCCTCGTACAGTATCATTGTTGAAGTGTATAATGATCTTCTGGTTCTGCTCATTTCACTCAGCATCAGTTGATGTAAGTCTCTCCAAGCCTCTCTGTATTTCTCCTGTTGGTCATTTCTTATAGAACAATAATATTCCATAACATTCATATACCATAGTTTACCCAACCATTCTCCAATTGATGGACATCCATTCATCTTCCAACTTCTAGCCACTATGAAAAGGGCTGCCACAAACATTTTGGCACATACAGGACCCTTTCCCTTCTCTAGTAGTTCCTTGGGGTATAAGCCCAGTAGTAGTATGGCTGGGTCAAAGGGTATGCACATTTTGATAACTTTTTGGGCATAATTCCAGATTGCTCTCCAGAATGGTTGGATTCTTTCACAACTCCACCAACAATGCATCAGTGTCCCAGTTTTCCCACAGCCCCTCCAACATTCATCGTTATTTGTTCCTGTCATCTTAGCCAATCTGACAGGTGTGTAATGATACCTCAGAGTTGTCTTAATTTGCATTTCTCTGATCAATAGTGATTTGGAACACTCTTTCATATGAGTGGAAATAGTTTTAATTTCATCATCTGAAAATTGTCTGTTCATATCCTTTGACCATTTATCAATTGGAGAATGGCTTGATTTCTTATAAATTAAAGTCAATTCTCTGTATATTTTGGAGATGAGGCCTTTATCAGAACCTTTAACTGTAAAAATTTTTTCCCAATTTGTTACTTCCCTTCTAATCTTGTTTGCATTAGTTTTGTTTGTGCAGAAACTTTTTAATTTGGTGTAATCAAAATGTTCTATTTTGTGATCAATAATGGTCTCTAGTTCTCCCTTGGACACAAACTCCTTCCTCCTCCACAAGTCTGAGAGGTAAACCATCCCATGTTCCTCCAATTTATTTATGATTTCGTTCTTTATGCCTAAATCTTGGACCCATTTTGATCTAATCTTAGTATGTGGTGTTAAATGTGGGTCCATGCCTAGTTTCTGCCATACTAATTTCCAGTTTTCCCAGCAGTTTTTGTCAAATAATGAATTCTTATCCCAAAATTTGGGATCTTTGGGTTTGTCAAAGATTAGATTGCTATTTTTATTCACTATCTTGTCCTGTGAACCTAACCTATGCCACTGATCAACTAGTCTATTTCTTAGCCAATACCAAATGGTTTTGGTGACTGTTGCTTTATAATATAGCTTTAAATCAGGTACACTTAGACCACCTTCCTCTGACTTTTTTTTCATTAGTTCCCTTGCAATTCTCGACCTTTTATTCTTCCATATGAATTTTGTTGTTATTTTTTCTAGGTCATTAAGATAGTTTCTTGGGAGTCTGATTGGTATCGCACTAAATAAATAGATTAGTTTGGGGAGTATTGTCATCTTTATTATATTCGCTCGGCCTATCCAAGAACATTGAATATCTTTCCAATGATTTAAATCTGACTTTATTTTTGTGGCAAGTGTTTTGTAATTTTGCTCATATAATTCCTGACTCTCCTTTGGTAGATATATTCCCAAATATTTGATACTGTCGACTGTTATTTTGAATGGAATTTCTCTTTGTATCTCTTGCTGTTGGATTGTGTTGGTAATGTATAAAAATCCTGAGGATTTATGTGGATTTATTTTGTATCCTGCGACTTTGCTAAAATTCTGAATTATTTCTAATAGCTTTTTAGCAGAGTCTTTGGGGTTCTCTAAGTATACCATCATGTCATCTGCGAAAAGTGACAATTTGATTTCTTCATTTCCTACTCTAATTCCTTGGATCTCTTTCTCGGCTCTTATTGCCAAGGCTAGAGTTTCTAGTACTATATTGAATAGTAATGGTGATAGTGGGCAACCTTGTTTCACTCCTGATCTTACAGGGAAAGGTTCTAGTTTATCACCATTACATATGATGTTTACTGAAGGTTTTAAATATATGCTCGTTATTATTTTAAGGAATAGTCCATTTATTCCTATACTCTCAAGCGTTTTTAGTAGGAATGGATGTTGGATTTTATCAAATGCCTTTTCTGCATCTATTGAGATGATCATATGGTTTTTATTAATTTGATTATTAATATGGTCAATTATACTAATAGTTTTCCTAATATTAAACCATCCCTGCATTCCTGGTATAAATCCCACTTGGTCATAGTGTATTATCCTGGGGATGATTTTCTGAAGTCTATTTGCTAATATCTTATTTAAGATTTTAGCATCAATATTCATTAAGGAAATTGGTCTATAGTTTTCTTTCTCAGTTTTCGATCTACCTGGTTTAGGTATCAGTACCATGTCTGTGTCATAGAAGGAATTTGGTAGGACTCCTTCAATCCCTATTTTTTCAAATAGTTTACATAGCATTGGAGTTAGTTGTTCTTTAAATGTTTGGTAGAATTCACCTGTAAATCCATCTGGTCCTGGGGACTTTTTCTTAGGAAGTTGGTTAATAGCTTGGTCTATTTCTTTTTCTGAGATGGGACTATTTAGACTACTTACTTCTTCTTCTGTTAATCTGGGCAAGCTATATTTTTGAAGGTATTCTTCCATTTCATTTAAGTTATCGAATTTATCGGCATAAAGTTGAGCAAAGTAGCTCCTAACTATTGTTCTAATTTCCTCTTCATTAGTGGTGAGTTCACCCTTTTCATTTTCAAGACTATCAATTTGCTTTTTCTCTTTCCTTTTTTTAATCAGGTTTACTAAGGGTTTGTCTATTTTGTTGGTTTTTTCATAAAACCAACTCTTAGTTTTATTAATTAATTCAATAGTTTTTTTACTTTCAATTTTATTAATCTCACCTTTTATTTTTTGAATTTCAAGTTTTGTGTTTGTCTGGGGGTTTTTAATTTGTTCCTTTTCTAGCAATTTTAGTTGTAAGCCCAATTCGTTGGCCCTCTCTTTCTCTATTTTATGCAGGTAGGCCTGTAGAGATATAAAACTTCCCCTAATTACTGCTTTGGCTGTATCCCACACATTTTGGTATGATGTCTCATTATTGTCATTTTCTTGGGTGAAGTTATTAATTATGTCTATGATTTGTTGTTTTACCCAATCATTCTTTAGTATAAGATTATTTAGTTTCCAATTATTTTTTGGTCTATTTTCCCCTGGCTTTTTATTAAATGTTATTTTGATTGCATTATGGTCTGAAAAGGATGCATTTACTATTTCTGCCTTACTGCATTTGATTTTGAGGTTTTTATGCCCTAGTATATGATCAATTTTTGTATAGGTTCCATGAACTGCTGAGAAGAAAGTATATTCTTTTCTGTCTCCATTTAGCTTTCGCCAAAGATCTATCATATCAAACTTTTCTAGTATTCTATTTACCTCTTTGACTTCTTTCTTATTTATTTTGTGGTTTGATTTATCTAATTCTGAGAGTGCAAGGTTGAGATCTCCCACTATTATAGTTTTGCTATCTATTTCCTCTTGCAGCTCTCTTAATTTCTCTTTTAAGAATTTAGATGCTGCACCACTTGGTGCATACATGTTTAATATTGATACTGCTTCACTATTGATGCTTCCCTTTAGCAGGATATAATGCCCTTCCTTATCTCTTTTAATTAGATCAATTTTTGTTTTTGCTTGATCTGAGATGAGGATGGCTACTCCTGCTTTTTTGGTTTTGCCTGAAGCATAATAGATTCTGCTCCACCCTTTTACTTTTAGTTTGAATGTCTCATCCTGTTTCAGGTGTGTTTCCTGTAAACAACATATAGTAGGATTCTGACTTTTAATCCAGTCTGCTAACTGCTTCCTCTTTATGAAGCAGTTTGCCCCATTCACATTTATGGTTAGAAGGATTAATTCTATATTGCTTGCCATCCTATTAACCCCTGCTTATGCTTTTCCCCTTTCCTTCCCTTTTACCCTCCTATCCAGTATTAAACTGGTAAACACCACTTGCTTTTCACAGCCCTCCCTTTTTAGGATCCCTCCCCCACCTTAAAGATCCTCCCCTTATTTTACCCCTTTTACTCGAAATTACTGTATTCCCTTCCCCTTAGCTTACTCCTTCCCTTTCACTTTTCAATGAAGTGGAAGAAGTTTCACCATAAATCGAATATGTCTATTGATACACGCTATGTTCATCTCCCTCCTTTCTTTCTCTCAGATATAATAGGTTACCTTTGCCTCTTCATGAGATGTAGTACCACCACTTTATACTTTTTTATGATATAATCTCCTTTCCACCTCTATTTTCTAAGACAAATTGTACATATGTTCTTCACATATTTTTTTGACAGAAGTATAGTTCTCAAGATTTCTTTTTACCTTTTTTAGAAGTCTCTTGAGTTCTGTATTTGAAGATCAAACCTCTTATGTAGGTCTGGTTTTTTCATCAAAAATAGATGGAATTCATTTATTTCGTTAAATGTCCATCTTCTTCCCTGGAAAACGATGCTCATTCTTGCTGGGTAAGTTATTCTTGGCTGCATACCAAGTTCCTTAGCCTTTCGGAATATCATGTTCCAGGCCCTGCGTTCTTTTAATGTGGATGCTGCTAGATCCTGTGTTATCCTTATTGTGGATCCTCCATATCTGAATTGTTTTTTTCTAGCAGCTTCCAATATCTTTTCCTTTGTCTGATGGTTCTTGAACTTGGCCACTATATTTCTTGGCGTTTTGATTTTAGGGTCCCTTTCAGTAGGTGATCGATGAATTTTCTCAATGTCTATTTTACCCTCTGTTTCCAAAACGTCTGGGCAGTTCTCTTTGATAATTTCCTCGAAAATGGTGTCCAAGCTCTTTTTTTCCTCCCATTTTTCAGGAAGTCCGATTATTCTCAAATTGTCTCTCCTGGATCTGTTTTCCAGGTCTGTTGTCTTTCTGGTAAGGTACTTGACAGTCTTTTCAATTGTTTCATTTCTCTGGTTTTGCTTGACTCCCTCTTGGTTTCTCCTTGAGTCATTCATTTCTACTTGTTCCAGTCTAATTTTCAATGATGTATTTTCTTCACTCACTTTTTTTATATCTCTTTGTAATTGTCCAATTGAGTTTTTATCTTCTATGGAATTTTTTTCCATTGTATCCATTTTATTTTTTAGAGAGCTGATTTCTTTTTCCAGCTCTCTAATCCTGTTTTCCTTGGAGTTGTTTACCTTTTCCAGCTCACTAATCCTGTTTTCCTTGGAGTTGTTTACCTTTTCCAGCTCACTAATCTTGTTTCTCAATGATTTGATTTCTTTATCCATTCTGTCTTTGAATGCATGGGATGACTTCTCCAGGCTCTCTTGCCAAGCTTCCCTTTCTTTTTCCCATCTCTCTTCCAGCTCTCTTGTGAGAGCCCTTTTGATTTCCTCTATGAGGTTCTTTTGTATTGAGGAGCAGCTTATATCCCTCCCAGGGGATACATCTGGGGACATTCTGTTCCTAGTCTCCTCAGCATTTGAAGTCTGCTCCCTCTCCACACAGAAGCTGTCAATGGTTAGAGCCCTTTTGAATTTTTTGTTCATTTTGTCAGAGTATGAATCAAAGAAAACAAACTGACAAGAGAAACAATTGGTCTGTTTTGCGGGGGATAAGGCTGGATGTTATTAATGGGCTTCCTCTACAGACTGGGGCTAGGGCAGCAGAGAGCCACTAACAGAATAGCAATGAGAACGCACCGAGTCAGTCCAGGTGGGGGTTGGGGGTGGCCGGGCTCTGAGAGACGCTGGCTTTCTGGGGTTTTAATCTTCACCTCCGGTGTTTACACCCTCTCTGCTGCTCCTGGCTTGCTGCCAAGACGGAGCATCCACACTGGGGCAAAAGCCCTTTCGCAGAAACGGCAGAGATCACACCCCTCCCCCTCTGGTCTGAGCTGTGTGAGCTGCCTGTCTTGCTCTGGCTGTCTGCCCTCAGTCTGCGCCCAGTCTGATTGACCCTCCCCCGAACAAACACAGACCTTTTCTGGCGACTTTCAAGGATGTCTTCTCTTGGTGATAATTTGTGGATTTCTTTCTGGGTCAAGCATCAAGTCAGAGGCTTGTCATGAAGTAAGTTCTGAGAGAAAACGAGGAGCTCAAGCAGCTGTCTGCCTCCACGCCGCCATCTTGGCCGGAAGTCTCCTACAAGAGCATTTTTTAAAATTCATTTTTCCAAATTATCCCCTCCCTCCCTCCACTCCCTCCCCCCCGATGGCAGGTAATCCCATACATTTTACATGTATTACAATATAACCTAGATACAATATATGTGTGTAAATACCATTTTCTTGTTGCACATTAATTATTAGCTTCCGAAGGTATAAGTAACCTGGATAGATAGACAGTAGTGCTAACAATTTACATTCGCTTCCCAGTGTTCCTTCTCTGGGTATAGTTATTTCTGTCCATCATTGATCAACTGGAAGTGAGTTGGATCTTCTTTATGTTGAAGATTTCCACTTCCATCAGAATACATCCTCATACAGTATTGTTGTTGAAGTGTATAGTGATCTTCTGGTTCTGCTCATTAACAGTTGATTTAAGTCTCTCCAAGCAACTCTATATTCCTCCTGCTGGTCATTTCTTACAGAGCAATAATATTCCATAACCTTCATATACAATTTACCCAACCATTCTCCAATTGATGGACATCCATTCAACTTCCAGTTTCTAGCTACAACAAAAAGAGCTGCCACAAACATTTTGGCACATACAGGTCCCTTTCCACTCTTTAGTATTTCTTTGGGATATAATCCCAATAACAGCAATGCTGAGTCAAAGGGTATGCACAGTTTGACAACTTTTTGGGCATAGTTCCAAATTGCTCTCCAGAATGGCTGGATTCTTTCACAACTCCACCAACAATGCATCAGTGTCCCAGTTTTCCCACATCCCCTCCAACATTCATCATTATTTGTTCCTGTCATTTTAGCCAATCTGACAGGTGTGTAGTGGTATCTCAGAGTTGTCTTAATTTGCCTTTCTCTGATCAGTAGTGATTTGGAACACTCTTTCATATGAGTGGAAATAGTTTCAATTTCATCATCTGAGAATTGTCTGTTCATATCCCTTGACCACTTATCAATTGGAGAATGGTTTGGTTTCCTATAAATCAGGGTCAGTTCTCTCTATATTTTGGAAATGAGACCTTTGTCAGAACCTTTCCTTTTAAAAATATTTTCCCAATTTGTTACTTCCCTTCTAATCTTGTTTGCATTAGTATTATTTGTACAGAAACTTTTTAGTTTGATGTAATCAAACTCTTCTATTTTGTGATCAATAATGATCTCTAATTCTCCTCTGGTCATAAATTCCTTCCTCCTCCACAGGTCTGAGAGGTAGACTATTCTCTGTTCCTCCAAACTATTTATGATCTCATTCTTTATGCCTAAATCATGGACCCATTTCGATCTTATCTTGGTATATGGTGTTAAGTGTGGGTCCATATCTAATTTCTGCCATACTAATTTCCAGTTTTCCCAACAGTTTCTTCCAAATAATGAATTTTTGTCCCTGATGTTGGTATCTTTGGGTTTGTCAAAGATTAGATTGCTACAGATTTTGTCCTTTGTATCTAATCTGTTCCACTGATCTACTGTTCTATTTCTTAGCCAGTACCAAATGGTTTTGGTGACTGCTGCTATATAATATAGCTTTAGATCAGGTACACTTAGACCACCTTCCTCTGACTTTTTTTTCATTAGTTCCCTTGAAATTCTCGACCTTTTATTCTTCCATATGAATTTTGTTGTTATTTTTTCTAGGTCATTAAAACAGTTTCTTGGGAGTCTGATTGGTATAGCACTAAATAAATAGATTAGTTTGGGGAGTATTGTCATCTTGATTATATTCGCTCGGCCTATCCAAGAGCACTGAATGTCTTTCCAATTATTTAAATCTGACTTTATTTTTGTGGCAAGTGTTTTGTAATTTTTCTCATATAATTCCTGACTATTCTTTGGTAGATGGATTCCCAAATACTTTATACTCTCAACATTTGTTTGGAATGGAATTTCTCTTTGTATCTCTTGCTGTTGCATTTTGTTGGTGATATATAAGAATGCTGAGGATTTATGTGGATTTATTTTGTATCCTGCCACTTTGCTAAAATTCTGAATTATTTCTAATAGCTTTTTAGCAGAGTCTTTGGGGTTCTCTAAGTATACCATCATGTCATCTGCAAAGAGTGATAGTTTGATTTCCTCATTTCCTACTCTAATTCCTTGAATCTCTTTCTCGGCTCTTATTGCCGAGGCTAGCGTTTCTAGTACTATATTGAATAGTAATGGTGATAGTGGGCAACCTTGTTTCACTCATGATCTTACTGGGAAAGGTTGCAGTTTATTTCTATTGCATATTATGCTTACTGAAGGTCTTAAATATATGCTCCTGATTATTCTAAGGAATAATCCATTTATACCTACACTCTCAAAAGTTTTTCGTAGGAATGGATGTTGGATTTTATCAAATGCTTTTTCTGCATCTATTGAGATGATCATATGGTTTTTATTAATTTGATTATTAATATGGTCAATTATACTAATAGTTTTCCTAATATTAAACCAGCCCTGCATTCCTGGTATCAATCCCACTTGGTCATAGTGTATTATCCTGGGGATGATTTTCTGAAGTCTTTTTGCTAATATCTTATTTAAGATTTTAGCATCAATATTCATTAAGGAAATTGGTCTATAATTTTCTTTCTCAGTTTTCGATCGACCTGGTTTAGGTATCAGTACCATGTCTGTGTCATAAAAGGAGTTTGGTAGGACTCCTTTATTCCCTATTTTTTCAAATAGTTTATATAGCATTGGGGCTAATTGTTCTTTAAATGTTTGGTAGAATTCACATGTAAATCCATCTGGTCCAGGGGATTTTTTTCCTGGGGAGTTGATTAATAGCTTGTTCTATTTCTTTTTCTGAAATGGGACTATTTAAGCCATTTTTTTTCTCCTCTGTTAATCTAGGAAGCCTATATTTTTGGAGGAAGTCATCCATTTCACTTAAGTTATCAAATTTATTGGCATAAAGTTGGGCAAAGTAACTCCTTATTATTTCTCTAATTTCCTCTTCATTGGTGGAAAGATCCCCCTTTTCATTTGTAAGACTAACAATTTGATTTTCCTCTTTCTTTTTTCTGATCAGATTTACCAAAGGTTTATCTATTTTATTGGCTTTTTCATAAAACCAACTCTTGGTTTTATTTATTAATTCAATAGTTTTTTTTTTTACTTTCAATATTATTGATTTTTCCTTTTAATTTTTGTATTTCAAGTTTAATTTTTGGTTGGGGGTTTTTAATTTGGTCTTTTTCTAGCCTTTTAAGTTGCAAGCCCAATTCGTTAATCTTCTCTTTCTCTATTTTCTTCAAATAAGCCTCTAAAGATATAAAATTTCCCCTTATTACTGCTTTAGCTGCATCCCACAGATTTTGATATGATGTCTCATCATTGTCATTATCTTGGGTGAAATTATTAATTGTTTCTATAATTTGCTCTTTCACCCAGTCATTCTTTAAGATGAGATTATTCAGTTTCCAATTACTTTTTGGTCTATTTACCCCTAACTTTTTACTGAATGTAGCTTTTATTGCATTGTGATCTGAGAAGAAGGCATTTATTATTTCTGCCTTCCTACATTTAATTTTGAGATCTTTATGTCCTAATATATGGTCAATTTTTGTATAGGATCCATGAACTGCTGAGAAGAAAGTATATTCCTTTCTATTACCATTCAGTTTTCCCCAAAGGTCTATCATACCTAGTTTTTCTAATGTTCTATTTACTTTTTAAATTTCTTTCTTGTTTGCTTTGTGGTTTGATTTGTCTAAATTTGAGAGTGCAAGGTTGAGATCTCCCACTATTATAGTTTTACTGTCTATTTCTTCTTGCAACTCTCTTAACTTTTCCTTTAGAAAGTTAGATGCTATACCACTTGGTGCATATATGTTTAGTATCGATATGGCTTCATTATTTATGCTACACAATGATTCTCCCCCGCTCTAAATTCCCTCAGATATGGTGTATTTTCTATGCCTCTTCCTGCGATGGGAATAATAACAACACTTTCCTTGCAAGATTGTTGTGAAAATCAAATAAGACAATGTTATATTTGTGTGTGGGGGAATATTAAGTGCTTAAAATAATAATTAAAACATAGTAGGTGCTACATAAATACTCATATCCTTCTTGTTCCATGATATCTGAGAATTAGTTGGATTAGGGACCTAATTGTTAATGTCAAACTATTGACATCACTCTGTGGTCTTCATAGGAGCTCCAAAATATCTGTTGGCTGGTAGAAAATAATAGAAAACTCAGGCTTCATTCAGTTAAATCAGTTTGAGGCTATCTTTCTCTAACAATTTTTCCTGCTATGGCTAAGTAAATTTCTTTTTTGTTAACAAGTAACTTATTATTTTCCAATATTTGCCCTAAACTACCAGAAGATTGACCTGAATCTTGCTCAGTTTTGAACAATTGTCAGCTTCACATAGGATTGAAACATTTCAATCTTGTTGAAGTGGAAAATGGGCAGTGCAAAGATAAGCATGGATTAGCCTTCATGGTACTTTTGCTTATGTCCTTAGATATAGTGATTGGTTATTGGAAGGTCCATATGCGCCCACTACTTACTTGATGTTAAGCATATCAAAAAGAGAAGAAAAAAAATCATTGTGAATGTATAAGAATGTATTATATATCTTTAAAAACTATTCATTGATGATTATTTTGGTAAAGTGTCTAGCAGTTATATTATCTCTTTTAATTTAAGCTTCTTCAAAAATAGAATATCTCCTCAGAACTCAGTTCATCTTTAAAGCACTTTGAGGGATTGAAAGAAATTCATTCCCTCCCCTCTTCCTGCCTACATATGTACACACACACTTCAAAAGGTCAAATGGTCTAGAACTTTGTCCTCATAGGAATTCCATGCTGTTGTATTGCTAATAGTCATCTTCACCAAACTGCCTTAGGGAAAGCCTACTGAAAAAAAGCCCTATGGAGCTTTATAAGACTCATATTTTTATATTAATGGATAATTCACTGCTTGGGTTAGGGTATGTTTTTAGAAAATGACCATTCAGTAGAACAAATAGCTCAGTTCTCTATAATTGTGTTTGGGCATAACTAAGTGATTGAAGTATGGCAGGAAGAACTCAATCCATCACTAAAAGAAATTTTCGGGGGGCGGAGCCAAGATGGCTGAGAAGATACACGTGACTCTGTGAGCTCCTTTCTTCCCTCACAACCAACTAGAAATAATCAGCCTCAGAAATAGCGCTGGACTGATAGAATCCACAAGGACTGGAAGCACGACTTACCAGCTGAAGAGAATCTGGAGTTTCAACAGGAAAGGTCAGCTCCCAGGGGAGGAAGAAGAGAGGCCAGCGCAGACGGTGGGGTAGTGGCACACTGCGCCAATCGCGCTGGGAAGGGCTCTGGGATCAGAGAAGCCACTGAGATAGGGGAATCTGGCACAGGCTGTTAGCTCTTCTCTGCTTATAATACAGCAGTTCAGAAGAGAAATCAAGCCAACTTAAAATTTAAAACCAGATTAGATCTTCCCAGATCCCAGGGGTGACTCAGCAGATCTTGGCACTGTGGGTGTGGCCGACATAGGCAATCCAGGCTTTCACCTGGGGGTAGTTAAGAGATTGAAAAGTGGGCGGGGCGGTAACACATAGTGCCTGGCTCGGCTGGAAGCTGTGGAACTCAGCCCCAGGAAGTCCCAGAGAAGCAGAACCTTTGAAATAGGGACCGCGGTTTCTGGCAAACACTTCCAGTTTCAGCGCAGGGGCTTTTCACATCACCTACTGCTGACATCCACGCCCCACGGGACGCATAGCCTGGGCTTTGAGTAGCCTTTACTGTTCAGTCTCAAACCTCAGGGAAGCCGCTAGAACACAGCGCCCTCAAATCACAGCAGTGCTGATCACCTGTGAGGCATTCCAGGGAGGGGGTGGGGAACTCTCTCCCAGAGCTCTCTCTTAGCTCAGGCACAGGGGCCGCTGCATCCATCTAGTCTGGGAGGAAGCTGGTAAAGAAATAAATAAATAACTTCCTACCCCAGGGACAGACCCCAAAAGATTTTTTAATTATGAGCAAAAAGCCAAGAAAAACCATAGATTCCTTCTACACAGAGAAAGAGCAGGTATCCAACCCCGAGGAAGTTAACAGCAGAGAGTCAGCAGATAACAACCTAAAGGGGAACGATTCCTGCCCCCCATCACATGACTCTCTCCATGAAGAGACTATTAAAAATTTAAGAGAGTTTGAAGAAAAATGGGGAAAAGAAAGAGAATAACAATGTCCTGAAATTGAAGTTGGAAAAAATAAAGAATTCACAGGAGATGCAGGGAAACAAAATTAGTGAATTAGAAAAGGTAAAAAAATCACAGGAAAGTAGGATTTCTGAATTGGAGAAGATAAAAAAGTCTCAAGAAAATAGGATTTCTGAATTGGAAAAAGAAAATAATTCTCAAAAAAAAAACTTAGGGAAATGGAAAAAAATTCAATAGAGCAAAATAACTCATTTAAAAACGAAATTGGGCATTTACAAAAAGAACTAAAAACTGTGAATGAAGAAAATAACTCCTTAAAATTCAGGATGGAACAAATAGAAATGAATGGTTCATTGAGAACCCAAGAATCAGTCAAACAAAACAAAACAAAAAAAAAAAAAAATGAAAAGCTGGAGAATAATGTCAAATACTTACTGGGAAAATCTATAGACCTGGAAAATAGATCTAGGAGAGATAATCTGAGGATCATTGGACTTCCAGAAAACTATGACCAAAAAAAGAGTCTAGATTCTATTTTACAGGAAATTATCAAAGAGAACTGTCCAGAGATAATAGAAACAGAGGGGAAAGTAGATGTTGAAAGAATTCATCGAACTCCTTCTGAAATAGACCCTAAAAAAAGAACACCACAGAACATTGTGGCTAAACTGCAGAATTACCACACAAAGGAGAAAATCCTGCAAGCAGCTAGAAAAAAACAATTTAAATACCAAGGTGCCACAATCAGGGTCACACAAGATCTGGCTGCCTCCACATTAAAAAATAGAAGGGCCTGGAACCTGATATTCAGAAAGGCAAAAGATCAAGGATTGCAACCAAGAATAAACTACCCAGCTAAGTTTAGCATCTTTTTCCATGGAAGAAGATGGTTATTCAATGAAATAAAGGAATGCCATATGTTTCTAAGAAAAAAACCAGACTTAAACAAAAAATTTGATCTACATCCACAAGACTGAAGAGAAACAGAAAAAGGTACACAGAACCCTTGAGAACTATATCTCTGTTGTGGGTATATAGAAAATACACATGGATAATTTGATTTTACTGATATAAAAGAAAAAAAAGGAGGGGGTGTAGTAAAGGGAAGGGGGTAGTATCAGAAAAAGGGGAGGGAGTGATAAAAAAAGGGAAACTACATCCCAGGAAGAGGCATAGAAAATACACCATATCTGAGGGAATTTAGAGCGGGGGAGAATCATTGTGTAAATCTTACTCTCATCAGAAGAGGCTCAAAGAGTAAATAATTGTCATATTTGTTTTTCAGAGAATTCTCTCTCATCTCATTAAAAGGGGGGAGAGGAAAAGGGAAAGGAAAAGGAGAATAAGGGAAGGGACGTGGAGGGAGGGGGGAGGGATACTACAAAACAAAGGGAGGGCTGTGCGTCACAAGGGGGGTCTATAAATTAAATATTGGGGAAGGGGTTCAGGGGGGTCAAGGGAAAAAGCATAATCTGGGGATAATATGATGGCAGGAAATACAGAATTAGTAATTTTAACTGTAAATGTGAATGGGATGAACGCTCCCATCAAATGGAGACGGATAGCAGACTGGATCAAAAATCAGAACCCTACAATATGTTGTTTACAGGAAACACACTTAAAGCAGGGAGATACATATAGAGTAAAGGTAAAAGGTTGGAACAGAATCTATTATGCTTCAGGTAAAGCCAAAAAAGCAGGGGTAGCTATCCTTATCTCAGATCAAGCAAAAGCAGAAGTTGATCTAGTTAAAAGAGATAAGGAAGGAAACTATATCCTGCTGAAAGGCAGCATAAATAATGAAGCCATATCGATACTAAACATATATGCACCAAGTGGTATAGCATCTAACTTTCTAAAGGAAAAGTTAAGAGAGTTGCAAGAAGAAATAGACAGTAAAACTATAATAGTGGGAGATCTCAACCTTGCACTCTCAGATTTAGACAAATCAAACCACAAAACAAATAAGAAAGAAATTAAAAAAGTAAATAGAACATTAGAAAAACTAGGTATGATAGACCTTTGGAGAAAACTGAATGGTAATAGAAAGGAATATACTTTCTTCTCAGCAGTTCATGGATCCTATACAAAAATTGACCATATATTAGGACATAAAGATCTCAAAATTAAATGTAGGAAGGCAGAAATAATAAATGCCTTCTTCTCAGATCACAATGCAATAAAAGCTACATTCAGTAAAAAGTTAGGGATAAATAGACCAAAAAGTAATTGGAAACTGAATAATCTCATCTTAAAGAATGACTGGGTGAAAGAGCAAATTATAGAAACAATTAATAATTTCACCCAAGATAATGACAATGATGAGACATCATATCAAAATCTGTGGGATGCAGCTAAAGCAGTAATAAGGGGAAATTTTATATCTTTAGAGGCTTATTTGAAGAAAATAGAGAAAGAGAAGATTAACGAATTGGGCTTGCAACTTAAAAGGCTAGAAAAAGGCCAAATTAAAAACCCCCAAACAAAAATTAAACTTGAAATACAAAAATTAAAAGGAAAAATCAATAATATTGAAAGTAAAAAAAAAACTATTGAATTAATAAATAAAACCAAGAGTTGGTTTTATGAAAAACCCAATAAAATAGATAAACCTTTGGTAAATCTGATCAGAAAAAAGAAAGAGGAAAATCAAATTGTTAGTCTTACAAATGAAAAGGGGGATCTTTCCACCAATGAAGAGGAAATTAGAGAAATAATAAGGAGTTACTTTGCCCAACTTTATGCCAATAAATTTGATTACTTAAGTGAAATGGATGACTTCCTCCAAAAATATAGGCTTCCTAGATTAACAGAGGAGAAAATAAATGGCTTAAATAGTCCCATTTCAGAAAAAGAAATAGAACAAGCTATTAATCAACTCCCCAGGAAAAAATTCCCAGGACCAGATGGATTTACAAGTGAATTCTACCAAACATTTAAAGAACAATTAGCCCCAATGCTATATAAACTATTTGAAAAAATAGGGGATGAAGGGGTCCTACCAAACTCCTTTTATGACATAGACATGGTACTGATACCTAAACCAGGTCGATCAAAAACTGAGAAAGAAAATTATAGACCAATTTCCTTAATGAATATTGATGCTAAAATCTTAAATAAGATATTAGTAAAAAGACTTCAGAAAATCATCCCCAGGATAATACACTATGACCAAGTGGGATTGATACCAGGAATGCAGGGCTGGTTTAATATTAGGAAAACTATTAGTATAATTGACCATATTAATAATCAAATTAATAAAAACCATATGATCATCTCAATAGATGCAGAAAAAGCATTTGACAAAATCCAACATCCATTCCTACGAAAAACTTTTGAGAGTGTAGGTATAAATGGATTATTCCTTAGAATAATCAGGAGCATATATTTAAGACCTTCAGTAAGCATAATATGCAATAGAAATAAACTGCAACCTTTCCCAGTAAGATCATGAGTGAAACAAGGTTGCCCACTATCACCATTACTATTCAATATAGTACTAGAAACGCTAGCCTCGGCAATAAGAGCCGAGAAAGAGATTCAAGGAATTAGAGTAGGAAATGAGGAAATCAAACTATCACTCTTTGCAGATGACATGATGGTATACTTAGAGAACCCCAAAGACTCTGCTAAAAAGCTATTAGAAATAATTCAGAATTTTAGCAAAGTGGCAGGATACAAAATAAATCCACATAAATCCTCAGCATTCTTATATATCACCAACAAAATGCAACAGCAAGAGATACAAAGAGAAATTCCATTCCAAACAAATGTTGAGAGTATAAAGTATTTGGGAATCCATCTACCAAGAATAGTCAGGAATTATATGAGAAAAATTACAAAACACTTGCCACAAAAATAAAGTCAGATTTAAATATTTGGAAAGACATTCAGTGCTCTTGGATAGGCCAAGCAAATATAATCAAGATGACAATACTCCCCAAACTAATCTATTTATTTAGTGCTATACCAATCAGACTCCCAAGAAACTATTTTAATGACCTAGAAAAAATAACAACAAAATTCATATGGAAGAATAAAAGGTCGAGAATTGCAAGAGAACTAATGAAAAAAAAGTCAGAGGAAGGTGGTCTAAGTGTACCTGATCTAAAGCTATATTATATAGCAGCAGTCACCAAAACCATTTGGTACTGGCTAAGAAATAGAACAGTAGATCAGTGGAACAGATTAGATACAAAGGACAAAATCTGTAGCAATCTAATCTTTGACAAACCCAAAGATACCAACATCAGGGACAAAAATTCATTATTTGGAAGAAACTGTTGGGAAAACTGGAAATTAGTATGGCAGAAATTAGATATGGACCCACACTTAACACCATATACCAAGATAAGATCGAAATGGGTCCATGATTTAGGCATAAAGAATGAGATCATAAATAGATTAGAGGAACAGAGAATAGTCTACCTCTCAGACCTGTGGAGGAGGAAGGAATTTATGACCAGAGGTGAATTAGAGATCATTATTGATCACAAAATAGAAGAGTTTGATTACATCAAACTAAAAAGTTTCTGTACAAACAATACTAATGCAAACAAGATTAGAAGGGAAGTAACAAATTGGGAAAATATTTTTAAAAGGAAAGGTTCTGACAAAGGTCTCATTTCCAAAATATAGAGAGAACTGACCCTGATTTATAGGAAACCAAACCATTCTCCAATTGATAAATGGTCAAGGGATATGAACAGACAATTCTCAGATGATGAAATTGAAACTATTTCCATTCATATGAAAGAGTGTTCCAAATCACTACTGATGAGAGAAATGCAAATTAAGACAACTCTGAGATACCACTACACACCTGTCAGATTGGCTAAGATGACAGGAACAAATAATAATGAATGTGGGAGGGGATGTGGGAAAACTGGGACACTGATACATTGTTGGTGGAGTTGTGAAAGAATCCAGCCATTCTGGAGAGCAATTTGGAACTATGCCCAAAAAGTTGTCAAACTGTGCATACCCTTTGACTCAGCATTGCTGTTATTAGGATTATATCCCAAAGAAATACTAAAGAGTGGAAAGGGACCTCTATGTGCCAAAATGTTTGTGGCAGCTCTTTTTGTTGTAGCTAGAAACTGGAAGTTGAATGGATGTCCATCAATTGGAGAATGGTTGGGTAAATTGTGGTATATGAAGGTTATGGAATATTATTGCTCTGTAAGAAATGACCAGCAGGAGGAATATAGAGAGGCTTGGAGAGACTTAAATCAACTGTTGCTGAGTGAAATGAGCAGAACCAGAAGATCATTATACACTTCAACAACAATACTGTATGAGGATGTATTCTGATGGAAGTGGAAATCTTCAACATAAAGAAGATCCAACTCACTTCCAGTTGATCAATGATGGACAGAAATAACTATACCCAGAGAAGGAACACTGGGAAGCGAATGTAAATTGTTAGCACTACTGTCTATCTACCCAGGTTACTTATACCTTCGGAAGCTAATAATTAATGTGCAACAAGAAAATGGTATTTACACACATATATTGTATCTATGTTATATTGTAACACATGTAAAATGTATGGGATTACCTGCCATCGGGGGGAGGGAGTGGAGGGAGGGAGGGGATAATTTGGAAAAATGAATAAAATAAATAGAAATTTTCTTCTCATTTCCTTCTACATTTGTTCATTCAAGTCTTTTTTATAGGCCTCATTTCTAAAACATATAGAGAATTGACTCAAATTTATAATGATACAAGCCATTCTCCATTGACCACTGATAAATGGTGAAAGGATATGAAGATAATTTTCAAGAGAACAAATTATTAAAACCATTTCTAATCATATGGAAAAATTCTCTAAATCACTGTTGATTAGAGAAATGAAAATTAGGACAACTCTGAGCTATCATTATACACACACCCTTCAGATTGGTTAAAATAACAGGAAAATATAATGATAAATATTGGGGGGAGGGAATGTGGGAAAACTGGGACACTGATACTTTGATGGAGGAGTTGTGAACTGATCCAACCATTTTGGTACTCAATTTGGAACTATGCCCAAAGGGCTATCAAACTGTGCATATCCTTTGATCCAGCACTGTCTCTGTATCCCAAAGAGTTTAAAACCTAAGATTATTCTTGCATGTCAATTGAGGATTGATATAATTTTACTTATACTTACACACACACACACACACACACACACACACACACACACACACACACACATACACACACACACACACACACACATATGTTTTGCTGACTTTAACTTCTTAGCTATATATCTAGTAATGTAATATGATTGATAGATTAACTTTTCTCACATGATTCCGAATTCCCTTTTAGAATGATATGACCAAATCACAGTTCCACCAAAATAGTTTAGTGCATTTGTCTTTCCATATTCTATCCATATTTATTAATTTTGCCCTTTCTTATCCTTTCTACTTTACTAATAAAGAATGAATCTTCAGAATTATTTTATTTTCTAGTTTTCTTATAAATAGTGATTTGGAGAATTTTTTCATATGAGTATTGAGTCAAACTACATATAAACACATACATACAAAATACACATGAAGACATATATACATTTACTTATGTATATATACATATATGCATTTCTGTATTCATCATTATAAATACATACATATATACATACATAAATATGCATATATATTTATCTATAGGGAAATTTTTTATCTTAAGTTATTTGGTGAATTCCCTCTATATTTTGGATTTCAAATTTCTATGAGAAATATTTGCTAAAATAATTCTCCCCAACTGACATTCTTTTCCTATCCTTGCTTTAATCATTTTCTTTATGCTAACTCATATTATTTTTATATGTCCAAATTGTTTTATTTTTTTATAATGCCCTTTATGCCATGTTTTATCAAGTTTTCTTTCCTTCCAATGATATACTAATTTTGTTAGCTTCTAATTTTAATATAATATTTCTCCTTGTTTTAACAAAGTTTAGATGTTTCCTTCTTTTTTGTGGTATCTATCAAATATATAAATCCATTTTCTAAACTGATTTCTTCATTTTTTCTTATTCATAAAGCAGTGCATTCTCTTTTCTCATATTTTATGTGTAATTAATATTCAATTAACCTTTTATTCTAGAATTCTGTACTTGAATTCCCTTAATCCATGACACTCCTTCATTGAATTGAGATTTGTGAATTTTCACTTCTTATATAATTCCTCAATTTCTTTCCTACTTGTGGCTTTTTTTTTCATTCTCTTAGGGCATTCTCAGTTTAATACTGTCCTACTTTGAGGTTTCAAGTGCTCTGATTAAATTACTAATAAATATTCTACTAAGGAAAACTAGCAAAAGTCCATTTCACCACGTATTACTTCCAAATTTCTCTTGGTTATGTAGCTATTAGAGAATAGTCACTAGCATAGAGGCCTCAAAGGAAGTCGCAAGTGAGGATACCTTTCCTAATTAACAAGAGTTTGAATTTCTGAAGCTTTTAGGAGGCAGGAAACAATAAATAAAAGCAGCTAGTTAGTTGATTATAGTAATGTTTAAGATGGAAAATTCTAAAATATACATAAAGATGAATATTTCCAAGTAATCCTTAATATCTCTGAGATATTTTAAATTATTTCAGCTATTTTTTTCATTTATATTGTTTACTCAATTTTTTTTTCCAGTCATGTCTGACTCTTCAGGATCCTTCTTCAGTTCATCTTACAGATGAGGAAACTGAGGCAAACCAAATTGAGTGACTTGCCTAGGGTCACAGAACTAGTAAGTGCTTAAAGGCTGAGTTGGAACTCAGGAAAATGAATATTCTTGATTCCAGACACAGAATTTAGGCATCTTAGCTTTTGCTTAATAGCTAAGGTGTATATAAGTATATATATATATATATATATATATATATATATATATATATATATATATATATATATATATATATATATATATATATATATATATATATATTACACTTGGTCCTTTTCTGTATTTCTCAAGTCTTTTTTTAAGACAATTTACAATCCATTATCATGATTTCCAATGCAATGAGTGAGTATAAGAGCTGTTGCCAAAAATTCATGAGCTTTTATCCCAGATGAAGGGGAAAAAAAAATGAGCAGATAGCTGCAATCCAGCAAATGGAGTCCCAGACAGCATGATTCTGGAGACAGCTTCAAACCAGCTGAAAAGAACAGATCATATCTTCAAGCAATAAATCAGGACTGATTCATTATTTTGTTGAGAAAGAAGCACAACATGGAAGGAAGCAACCTACACCTGCTCATTCATTAGTACTATGAGTTATGTAGATTAAAAAGCTATGAGGGGGAATAAAAGGGTGTCTCATGACAACAAATGCTTTTCCACTTAAGAATATCAGGTCCCTGGGGAAGGGTGGGCTTATCAGAAATGAAGGAGGATCCTCTTGATTGCTGATGGGCTTCTATATAAGTCTTTTGTAATTGCATTTTCTATTACATCTAGTCTATTTTCTATTTCTATTATTATTAATGCCTTATCTTCATCTCATACATTATTAATCTGAGTTCTTAAATGAGATTTGACATGCCTTTTTTATTATAGAGACCTAGACACAAGCTATTTTCAGTATTTCCAGGAAAGACCCTGAATAAGGGTTAAATAAGCCAACTTTTAATGTTCCTGGGGGAAACCCTTGCGACAAAATGACAAAATATCCCAAAGTCAAAATCAAGTTCTTACATGCACAGCTGGAATTCTGAGTCATGCATCACAATTTGTACTTAATTACAACATAAGATTTTACAACACTTAAAATGAGTGGAATACTTAAGAGAAGAAAATGAGTCTTGTTAGAGCCTTAGGTCCTCTTCAGGAGAAAGCCAACAAAGTCAATTCAGAATGCTTCTATTCTAACACCTCCCATTTGGAGATGGGAAATGTTTCCTGCTAAGATGATAGAAGGTGGAGGAGGAGGAAGAAGTAGTAGTATTAGGAATATTATCAGAAAAGTTGAGGAGCTAATAGGATAAAAACAATTAGTGGGTTAAGATGATCTCTAAGATCCCTATAAGGTCTACAATCTATACTAGTGAAATTACCAGTAGGAGATAATTCCTTCCAATGCATCTAAGGTACCACTTGATTTTGAGATGAAGAACTCCTTTGGTTTCTAGCAAATTTTACTTGGAAATTTTTGGTAGGGAAAAAAACAGAATGGGAACTGGAGAAGTTTAAGGATGATCTTAATATCAGTAATAATGTAAGGAGCAGTAATTTGTTTTAGCTGAAGAAACCGAACCCCCATGAATATGAAGAGAGTTGACCAAGGGTACATAGATGATAGAGCCTTCAAATTCTGGTATTATCAGTTCCTCCTCAGGAGATGGCTGAAATTTACTGTAGCCAGGCTGTCCCTGGAAGTAAAAAATATGGGAGAATTCTATGTTCATTCTTTCTAACAAAGCTTCCAAACAATGAAAAATTTGCCTTTAGATAATGGACTTTCCAGCATTTATTATTTGCATTCATTAGGTAAACCATTGTCATGAATGCTCTAGATTCAATTCTTGAATTGGATGATATCCAAATTTTGCTACTCTTTTTTGTTAATCTTATGATTCTAAAGTGGTTTACAATTGCAGCATATCATGGCATGAATTTGTGAAGCATTCCATTTTTTTTATTTTATATATTTTTTTGTTCAATTATACATAAACCAAAAAATTTAACATTTTTAAAAATTTTCAGTTTTAAATTCTTTCCATCCTCTCCCCAAGCCCTCTCCTTGAGAAAGTAAGCAATTTCATATAGATTATACATGTACAGTCATGCAAAACATTTCCATATGAAAAGAGGGAAAAAAGACCAAAAAAGAAAAAAAAAATTATGTTTTAATATCTATTCAGACTTCATCAATTATTTTTGTGAAGCTGGATTGCAAATCCTTTGAAATTGTCTTAAAACATTTGAGAAAAGCTAAGGTATTCACCGTTGATCATTGTATAATGTGCTGTTATTGTTCTCTTAGTTCTGCTCCTTTCTTTTTACATTATATCATATAAGTCTTCCCAGGTTTTTCTGAGAAGATCCTACTCATTATGTTTTATAGAACAATAATTTTCCATTACAATAATATACCACAATGAATTCAGTCATTCTTCAAATGAAAGGCATTTCCCCAGTTTCTAGCTCTTTGCCACCAGAGTGGCTGCAAATATTTTTGTACATATAGATACTTGTTCTTTAATATCTTTGGGGTACATACCTAGTAGTGGTATTGATGATGTGTCAATGGTACATACCATTTTATACCTGAGGGTATAATTCCAAATTGTTCTCCAAAATGGTTGGATCAGTTTACAACTCCACCAACAATGAATTAATATCTCAATTTTCTCAAATCTCCTCCAACTTTTATCATTTTCCTTTTCTGTCAGATTGACAATCTGATCAGTGTAAGATGGTTGTTTTAATTTGTATTTCTCTAATTAAGAGTAATTTAGATCATCTTTTCAAATGACTATAGATAGCTTTGTTTTTTCTTCTGAAAATTTCCTATCCCTATCCTTTGACCATTTGTCAATTTAGGAATGACTTGTATCATTATAAATTTGATTCAATTCTCAATGTATTTTTTTTCCCTGAGGCTGGGGTTAAGTGACTTGCCCAGGGTCACACAGCTAGGAAGTGCTAAGTGTCTTGAGACCAGATTAGAACTTGGGTCTTCCTGAATTCAGGACTGGTGCTCTATCCACTGGTATTTTGGGCTTTTTGTTTTTCCAGATGAGTTATGCTATTTTTTTTCCTACCTCTCTAATATAATTTTTGGTATTTTAATTAGTATGGTACTGAATAAGTAATTGTCATTTTTATTACTTATTTATTTTATTTTTATTATGTCATTTTTATTGCTCAGTGTCCATGTGCAATGAATATTTCTCCAACATTCCATATTTTTCATCATCTTTTCAGACTCTAAGGTTTTCAATTTAGATGCCATCCTCAACTACTCATTCTTTCTCATCCCCCATAACTAATCAATTGCCAAATCTTACCATTTCTACCTTTGTAACAATTCTCAAATATCCTCTAAATTCTCCTTTGATAGGGTCACCAACCTGGTATGAGTCTCTATCACCTTCAGAGTAGATTTCTATTTTATTTCCCTGCCTCAAGCCTTTCACCACTTCATGTCCTCCACACAACTGTAAAAGTGATTTTCCTAAAGTTTTTCTGATCATTTCCCTCCTCCTTTCTCCATCCCCATTCAGTCAATTTCATTGATTCTGTCTCCCCCTGATGTTCTCTAAAATCATCTCTTTCCTTGTATAACTTGGTCCTCTCCTACCTTTCTGGCCTTCTTACACTTTAAACCTCCCCAGTCTACCACTGTAATCCATGCTGTCCTTTGCACCACAATACTCCATCTCATGAATATGTACATTTTCATTTGCTCCCTGATCTTTAACACCTACAGGTTTCCCTGGATTCTTTCAAGGCTCTACTAAAAGCCCTCTTTCTACAAGAAGCCTTTCTCAAGCTGCCTAAATATTAGTGACTTCTTTCTGTTGACTATTGCCAATTTATCCTATATGAATCTGTAATACCTCAGTTTCCCTGAATTGCAATACCTTAGTTTCCCCGAATTTTTATGCTATACCCTGAGTAAAAAATGCCCCCCCTCCTTTTCTGTATCCAGTTAAGCTCTGGTCACTATATTCAAAAGAGTCATAAAACTCTAGATGGCTTATCTCAAATGTCTGGGTATTGCTCACTATCTTCTGTTCCAGACTCTGTGTCTCCTGCTGGACCACGTTTTTGACCCCCAAACTGTCAAAACTAAAATTATGATCCTTTCCTGAAATTATGGCTTGTCCACATAATGTGTTCTGCCCCCTCCTTGTCTTTGTTTCCCTGATAACTGGAGCCCTTAAAAGTCTCTGGAATTAATTGTTTGTTGCTGGATGCTTTGAGACAAGTGTTCCATTCAGCTGGCTAGTTTCCCCTAGCCCAAATTCTCCAATTTAATATTTAAAATATTAAAAACCTAATCTCTATCTTGCCTCAGTCTCTCCGGCATTACAAATCATGTTTGTATCTAGTTGTTTATATGTTGTCTCCTTTAGATCATGAACTTATTAGAAGCAGTGAATGAAGGGGAGAAAATTCTAGGAAGAAAAGAAATAGGTTGGTAAATTTTAGGCTCTCCGCGTTTCCCCCACAAATTGCATCTCAGGGTGAACATAGACTGGTGAAAA